>NC_081407.1:286716167-287050333 GCF_030272615.1 Cryptomeria japonica | reverse complement strand
TAGATCATTATCTGTTTCTTCTTCATCTTTAATCAATCAAAACTAGTTTTACTAATAATATTATAGGTAACATGAAAAAGGAAAATAAGATGGAATAAATTAAAAGATTTAGCCCCTTTCATTTTGCGATCAAAACCAAAAATATTATAATATATAGCTTTAATAATATTTCTATTATCCCAATATTCCTTAATAACTTCCAAAATTCTACACTTTTGAATATTCTATAATTCTTAAAATAGTTAATAAGGAAACCATTGTTAGAAATATTATTGTCATTGATGTCAAAGAAAGAACGTGATCATTGTCATTATATTGTTGTTGTAAAAGGAGATAAGGTGCTAAGAAAAGAAGGCAATACAATCATTTAATTTTTCAGAATATCTTGAATAGAAATCTTTGATGGAAAATTGGGTGGAAATGTTACATCATATATATGTAAAATCATAAAAAATATTTATTTTATCCAAAGTCAAAAGCTGACCCATGAGTAGGGTATAACAAAACATTATTATTTATTTTGAGTTCTTAATATTGGCCAACCTTCTTCATCTTAGTGCCCAAGATACATTTAATTTAACTACTATTTTGGATTACTATAACTTTACATAGATGTTGAATTAAATGATATTAAGTTAATTCTTTTTCTCAAAAATGGGCCACCCAATTTTGCCACCCAAGTTAAAGTTTTAAAAATAATGAAATTTAAATTTCTTTTGAAAGTGCCAACCCCTTAAGGTGATTTCCCATGTTTGAAAGGGTTCATATAAATGTAAATTTCCCTCCTCTATAAATGACACGTCTTTTCATGGAATTTCCCCTATCTAAGCATGTGTAAATAAAGTTTATTTTTTATGGTGATGATTATGTGTGGAAAACAAAGAGATGTATCATTCTACACTAGAAAATTTATGTGAAGAAAAAATAATAGAAGATTAATAAAAGGAAGAGTTTTGTGAAGATTATAATAGATCTAAGAGGAGAATTATTGCAAATATAGAGTAGTTATTTTAAGGTGACTATAGCAGATCTAAGAGGAGAATAAGGAGCAAACATTTAAAGTGATTTTGCATAGTTGAGATTAAGATGTATCAACCTTAGGGTCTTTGCATTTAATATTTGGATTATATTTATTCGAGAAACTGCATTATATCTTAAGTGCTTACTTTAATAGTTTTCATATCACTTTGTGAGACTCATATGGGAGGTTATTTGTATATGCATAATGAGGAGAGAATGATAGAGTTTCACTTGTCACTTGGTGTAGTACCCCTACTTGTTTGAACTCATTAAACTCATATTTTATTATTGTTTGTTTTCAGTGGATACATTACCATGATATGTTATTCAAATTTTTATGACATTATGCTTTATCTGGAGATAAGATGTATAATTTATTTGCAGTATTTTAGTACTTGTGATTTATGGCATTTGATGGATTATTGCTATGTACTAACATTTTACTTTATCTATGCAATGTGTAATTTATGTTGTGTGTTTGCGAGTGTATTGGATGCAAGGGGATGATTTTCCTTCACTCATTTCAATGAGACAGGGAACGTCGCGATTCTCCTTCATCGGTGTGTATGCCATGTTTTCTATATATATATATATATATATATGCATTTGTGGTTCGGTGATGCGGGATATTGTAGGTACAAGTACCGGGTAGGTACGGGGTATCGTCTCCACCTGGCTTCACAGGTCTGAGCGTGCCTTATATTTTCCGATGGAAGTGGAGGAGATAGTAGTTGACCCTATTTTACTCAGTTACACTCGTATGAGTGTCGTTAGTAGGTCATCTTGTTAGTTTGTTCGGCCTTCGTATTTTGTCGTTTGATCTTTTATGGGTAATTGCTTGAGATTTGTTTAATTTGAGTGTTTTAGTGGATTTAATTAATTAATTAATTAAGTTTATGGAATTATCTCATAGTTGTATTGTTTATGCATTGAGATTATAAATTTAGTTAATTAAAAGAAATTATTAAATTAAGTTGCAAGCTGCATGATATTAGGAATATATTTTTATTTAAAGGGAAAAATAAATTAGATTAATTGTATTTATTATTTTCTAAAGTTATAATTAAATAAATGAATAAAAGGATTAATTAGAATTAAAATATTGTTTTATTTCTTTATTTAGAAAATTAATTAATTTACATGAGAAAAGAAAAGAAAGAATACTGATTTTTAATTATTGCATGTTAGCTTATCTTTTGTGATAAATTTAGAAAATAAAATAAAATTACTATTATTCTAAATTTAGGTTTTTTGAGAAAAAACTATTGAACCTAGAATTTTAGTTTAAATAGGGGAATAGGTCTTTATTTTAGTTACACAAGAAACAGGTCAAGAATTTTAGGTGAAGAAATTTATTGGAAGTTTATTGAAAGGATTAGGGCTCTTCTACAAATTTCTTCCAAGAAAGCTATACCAAGTTGGATGATTTCTTAGTTGTGGGTTTTTAGTAAATATTTCTATTTTTCTTTGCTTGATGTGTGTGTAAAATAATTGTCAAATCCAAAACCCTCTTCTGGTGAATTCGAGTTTTTGTCTTAGAATTCATGCCTGATGTGTATTTATAGTTTATAGAAAGAATTTAATTTGGAGAAAATTAGGAAAAATTATTATGGAAAAAAAAATAGTCAAGATCCTCATGTTGCATGAAAAATTGCAAAAGTTGGAGAAATAGTATTTACTAGAGAAATTATTCTCTCGTGTTTAATTTGTTCTGATAGTCTTTTAAATAATGGCGTCTTTGTGAAATTATATGATTACTTTAGAAATAAATTTAATTAAGAATTAAATTTATTGGATTATCTGAAAATTAAAAAAAATATAATTAGAATAAAATTTTGTGAAATGAATTTTATTGATATGGGAAAATTTATGTTTTTGCTGTCAGAAATTTTTAGTAAATGTGAAATTTATTTTTAATGTTTTAAAAAAAAATATATTAAAAAATAATATAAAAAAAATGTGGGGAGGCTATGCCTCTACCCACGCAACAACTACCAAAGGTAGCGGCTTCTGCCAGCCGCTACCCTGGCTATTATATGGTGGCACCGCTACCCTAGGGTAGTTTTTTTTTTAAGTTTAATTTAATTTTAATTTTTAAATTTTATTTATTATTTTATTTGTTATTTAGTTTTTTAAAAAATAAAAATAAATAATAATAAAATAATTATAATGTGTTAATATATATATATATTATAATTTTAAATTCGATATTCATATTAGAAATACGTTAGGAGATTAATTCAAATGTGAATTTATTTAACTTTACTGGACAAATGTCAAGTTTATATATTAAATAGTTGTAAATTCTTGTTATCTAGAAATTCTTAAATTGCATGTTATTTATGCTTTTGGTTGTTTTTAAGGAAAGATTGTCTGTAATAGGATCTTGCGTATATTGTGTTCTCAGTCAAGCTTAATTTCATTGAAATTCTAGTTGATTTGTCTTTGTGTCCTATGTTATTATTTCTCCTTGGTTAGGTGTTGTTGTATAACCTTATTGATGTGAGCCATTATGTGTGTTTGTCCAAATGGTCAATCTTGGGTTAGTGATTATGTATCCTTCACTCGTGCTTTGTCAGGATCGTTTATGGTTGTTTGTTTCGCCATAGAGTTCTCGTAGAGAGAGACATTTCCTGTTAGTGTTCTATGAGAGAGAGTGGCTTTTGAGCGGGGGTCGTGCCCGAAGGGATTGACAGGATAACTTGTCGAAAGTCAGTTAAAAAGTGATAACCTAATAATATATTGGGGGGGGAGTGAGATAAATATTAATTAAGATAATGTACCTCGTGCATAGGTGAGTGCTTGTACAGGGCTCATAATGTTACGAGAAGGCCTAGAATGGTAAACTTACCACCTTGTCTTCACGAAAGGATTGGTAGAGTCCGCATGAGACTTAGTTGGAACTGGAGGCTTGGGAGAGGTTACCTGGAGAAACCCAGGATGGAGGCCGGGACCTATGGAGGCTGTACCATGGTATCCACCGTAAGACATGCGATGACACTCTCTCCTTAGAGTCACTAGTGTTTTGTGAGTTGAGTTACATGGATGTTTGTGGAGTCTTGTAGTCCTTCCGTACTTGTCTTACTTTACTTGCTTGAGGGTTTTCTACTATCTCCTAGCACGGTGGGGTGATTCCATTTTGGGATCACATGGTCGGGTGGTAGTGCCACTTCCCATTGGATGTTCTGGATTGTTTCTTCAGGCGAGGAAAGGATTTGTTGGTGTTTCTTGGTTCATGGTTCATGTACCAGCTCTTGTTCGAGATCATTGTTCAGTTGAGACCTTGTGGTCATTGTATCAGACTTTTATGTAACCTTGATATTGTAACCTTATAATCGGTGGCATTTTTTGAAGCCATGTATTTGTGGATATTGTAATATTATGTCAGTGAAATGAATGTTATAGCTTTGATCTTATGTTTAAATGGTTTATGGAAATTGGATACATTGGAATACTTTTATTTCTTTATTATGAAATTTGGATTTATGTGTAATTTTAAACTTAAGCATTCAATTTATCTAATTAAATGGATTAACTGTGGTGTTAATATAATCTATGAATTAATCTCAATTGGTTACCCTTAGGAAAACATATGTTGGACTTCCGTTGTGTTATTAAACATGCAATGGTTTTAGTTAGTGCACTTAGTCTTTAACAAAAAAAAAAAAAATTATTTCACCCTTTAGTTGCGTAGTTGTGTTGTTTTCCTTTAGGGTTCCTAGTGGGGCATTACACTTGGGCTCACATCTAGAGAGAGGATTTTGTAAAACCTTCTCCAAGGTGCACTTTGGTGACATGTCTTAGCATTTGTGTATTGACAATGAAAACATCCTATTTTGTAGGAAGTTGCACCCACTTGGAAGAGTCAAGTTTGGAATTTTCTATTGTGAGTTGATTTATTCATGGATGTAGTTTTTGTTTCCATATTCAACATACATTGAATGTCGACACCTTTGTTGAAAATATGAGTTTGTGTTGTCATTGATGTCAAATTTGTTAGTTTGATGTCAAGCTTCTTGGTCTGATGTCAAACTTGCTGGTTTGATGTCAATCTTGTTGATCTGAATGTGTAACTTGGTAATATTCTTTGTTTTGGATTTGGTCTAGTATAATGTAGTAATAGTTGGGTAGTATTATGATCATGTAGATGTGTAGAGACTATTTTTGAATGTTTTAGAGGGTATATAAATATGTATCATGCATTTTTTTGATCTTTGCAGATGATCTTCGGGGTCCATAGTTAGTCTTCAACTAAGTGTGACTATTCTGGTGAATAGTCAATCAATTAGTTCTTGGTCCAAATTGTGGTTCTTATGTTTCATTTGTTCATGTGGTTGTAATATGATGTCGACTCCTATTATATCTTATTATTTAGATGCTCAAGTGATCTATAGTTGGAGATATTTTTGTGAAAGTTGCAATCTCTCTCTCTCTCTCTCTCTCTCTCTCTCTCTCTCTCTCTCTCTCTCTCTCTCTCATACACATACACACCCTATTTCTCCCTCCCTATCTCTAACTCTATCTCTCCTCTGCCACTCTCTATATAACTTCTCTCTCTCTCTCTCTCTTTCTCTCTCTCTCTCTCTTCTTATCTCTCTCCTTATCTCTTCCTCCATCGCTCCACTCCTATCCTCCCTATGTGTGCACCTATCTCTTCATTTCTCCCCCTTCTCTTCCCCTCCTCCCTTCTACACCTCTAACTCTACTTCTCTCTATTTGTCTGTCTCTCTATCTTTCTCCCTCTCCCCCTTTATCTTATTATATCTCTATCTATCCTTCTCTAACTATTTCTCCATTTCTCTCTATCTCATTCCCTTCCTCTCTATCTTTGTATCTCTCTCTATATTTATCTACCCCTACCTCTCTATCTATTTGTCTTCCTCTCTCCCCCACTATCTATAGACATGTCTCCCTCTCTCTCCATCTCCCTCTTCTTGGACCTCTATTTCTACATCTCTTTGTATCTCTATCTCTATCTAATTATTATCCATCTCTCTATGGTCCCTATACATCTCCCTCTCTCTATATGTCACTTCCTATCTTTATCTTTATCTTTTAATCTCTCCCACTCTATTTATTTATCTCGTCCATCTCTATCTGCCCCTCTCTCCTATCTCTCTTTATCTCTCCCTCTCCTCTCCATATCCCTATTCTCCTACATCTCTATCTCTGTCTCCTTACCCCCCTCCCTCTCTCTCACTCTTTTCCCCTCTTTATATCCCTAACTCTCCCTCTATCTCCATCCCTTTATTAAAATAACATAATCCTATTGGTAATGGACCTTTCTTATTTTCCTAATTCATAGGTTTTATTTCATTCATGTTTGTAATCATGTAAGTGGATGCATTATTGATTTGAATCTACCACTTCTTGATTGAAACCTTTGATGCACAAATAACATCATTTGCTAAATGTGCTACCAATTTACTTCATGTACTACACAAATATAAGCAAAAAATAAAACAAAAAATTCTCTGATTGATTTTCCACACCTCTTCTACCTACGATTGTAGACCAAGCTACAATTACTAGTTTTAATAAAATAAATGAATAAGTAATTTTAGTAACGTCTAGAATAAGAAAATGGAAGAGAAAAAGAATCATATATGGGACCCAAAAAGAAAATGTAACTAGACATGACCTTTTTAATCTTTTAATAAAATAAATGAATAAACATTTTTACTCAGAAAAGAAAATGTAACTAGACATAACCTAAACCTCCCAATGTAAACCTAATTCGTGGTAAAGCCGCCCACCATTGACCTCGAACACTGTAGGCAAAAAACCTGAGCAAAAACAAAATTTTGGTCTGTCAGTGCCCATGTGAGAAGAAAGGCCATGCATATTCACATGGATAATATAGATAAAAAAGAGTAAATTCATGTGTGTTAATAAAGATAAGACACCTAACCTCATCTTTCGGCTAGCTTACAACCCTTGACCTTTGAACTGCATACCCACTTAACACCGTCAGGAATACAATCGATCTCATTCCCAGCTTCAATATAATTACAATTTTGGATAGTAACTTTTTTATACGATTCTGATCTACTAGCTTTACTCTTAAAATCTGCATATTCTCTTGTTCTCCTGCTTCATTCACATGGAACAGAAAGAGCAACAGATGCCTGCAATTGTTTATCCTTGTGCAGCCTGCAAGATTCGACGAAAAAAATGTGGACATAAATGCGTGCTTGCTCCCTATTTCCCACCAAACGATCGTCACAAGTTCTTATTAGTACACAAATTATTTGGGACACGCAACATAATCAAAATCCTTAAGGTATGGAACAAATTCTTTTCAAAGATTTTGTTAACAAAAAGAATGGAAAAATGCGCTAGATGGTTTGTTAATTCTTTTTATCTTTTGGGTAGCTTTATAATTTGATTTGTAACAAGGTTTGAGTCTTATCAAAAAAATCATTTATATTAATCAAAAACAAATTCAGCTGAAAGGGCTGGTCTTCTTTGATCAAACCTAATGATGGGTCATCAGGATGAGATAATCAAAAGAAATTCTGATTAGACAGCCGTTCAAAGAAGGAAAAAAGATGTAAAAATGTGTTGGATGGCTTATTAATTCTTGTTATCTTTTGGGTAACACTAATTCTGATTATCTTTTGGGTAACTTTATAATTTGATTTGTAACCAGGTTTGAATCCTACCAAAAACTCTTTTATATTAGTCAAAAACAAATTCAGTTGAAACCATTGGTCTGTTTTGATCAATCGTCATGATCCGTCATCAGGATGAGATAATCAGAAGAGATACGACACCTTGATATTAAAAAATTCTACAAAATCAAATTCATAAATATACGATACTAGATTAAAAAAAACTCACTGTAAATACTAATTTAAAGGTATAATATATGTTTGTTTTGTAATTGCAGGATGTTCCAGCTGAGAATAGAAGAGATGTTGTAAGCAGCATGGTATATGAAGCAAGTGCGAGAGTGGCTGATCCAATCTACGGTTGCACTGGTGAAGTATATCGACTGCAGAAGAAAGTATTAGAGCTGCAATCACAACTTGAAAACACACAAGCAGAACTCCTGAATGCACAGGCTAGTCTGATGTCTCCCTTGACTGGGTTTTCTAATAGCGGTGACGCAGGAAGTATAGTACAACATATGGATGACACAATTGTTTGGGAAGTTGATCATGATCTGTTTGGACTATAAGACATGACCTGCTGTTTTTAAGAGGAGGAGCTTATCATCTCGCTAATCTATAAATAGTCACCACTAGGGATTCTTCGAGCCATGCACAATAGATGAGTCATAATACTGACCAGTCCATTCATCCTTTTTTGAGGATCTATATTTTTTAAGAATTACTTGTTTTGAACTATCCTAGCTCATTTTATTTCTACTTCAAACTAACTTCAACTTTATTTTGTATTCATACTTCTTCCGTAGTGATGTGTCATCCTTCTGAATAAGGGCCTTCAATATTTCTTCTAAATATTTCAAACATGTTCAAATTATTTGTTCGATGTTTTGATTTTGTTAACTATTCTTTCATTAGAAATGTTTATTCTCTTTAGTTGTGATGAAAATGTGTCCAAGTATTTTTGAGGTGCCCAAAGTATGTTGTGTTGTAATTTGGACAAATTAAGGAATTGAGCATACTCGTGGCAATAATTATTATTTGAATGACAAATGATCATAGTCAGGCTTCCTCATATATGACCATCCACCACTTCAAGGAGATATAAAAAAATATAAAAATTTAGTTGATGAAGAAGAAATGTCAATGTTTTAAGGAGTATAATTGTTTATTAATGGCTTGGTATATTAGATGATGTTTGTTCTATTTCCGTCTAGATTACTTATTATTGAATCGATGTTGGCTACTCTTGATTTTATAATTGTTGATACATGTATAGATTGAACCATCTCTATATTTTAAACTTGTTAATTTTTTAAGGATTTTTTTTTCTGAGATTTGTAATTAAATATCTATTCCAATAATTTTAGATTTCACTGTTTATTTATCTATCTTTTTATGTATATTACATAAATTTTCTAAAATATAGGTATGTTACATGATGGTCCTTTTGACAATTTCAAATAATGATATTTGTACACCAGTTTCCCAATATTAAGTGTTATGAGAAAAAGTGGATCTCATACATATTTTACATATGAAGTGTGGGTTTCTACATCTAGTCATGATTTTAGAAAATCATTTATCATTTTCATCTTTCATTCTTCTATAAGTGTGAAAATAAAAATGATTTTATTAGTTATTTTAGATATATATATATATATAGGAATTGTAATGTATTTAAATTAAAAGAAAAAGTGTGTTATTTATTTATTCTTGTTTGATGCTTTAACAATTATTATAAAGAGAGAAAGATATTTTTTCATTTTTAATGATATAATTAATTTTACATATATATAAATCAAATTATTATATTTACCCATAATAACTTTTTACTTTTTATATAGCTAATATAAAAATACTAAAACTTAAATTATGTCATCTAATAAATTTGACAAGACTCTTCACCATTAAATTCCAGGACTCTGAAGAACAATGACGTAAGGCAAGCTGACGTTTGAAGAGACATGACAGATCACGTTGTTGAATAAACTTGTAGTTTCTAATTTCATCTCCATGCCCAAATTTTCTAGGCAATGGCTACGCAGCAGACAAAATGGCCTGCTGCCATGCCTTCTCCATCCGATCCCCCCCATGCCATGCCATGCCATCACGCCGTTGATGGCCGTCCAATCAATTGCAGCGGTCCCATCAACCCGTACACCACACGGATCTCCCTGCGCCATTAATCTTGAATGCTCGATTTTACGCGCTCTTCTTGCCATTAATCCTCAATGCCATGTTTACCTACTCTTTCGCTAATGCACTGCGCGCATAAATTCAACCCTCCAAATGGACTCGGAGCAGCAAAAAAATCCCCCATTCTTCCACAGATTTTGGCAAACAAGCAACAATGGAGACTCGAACAACCAGAAGATAGATTCGATTGATGAAAAATGGTTCCTTAGTTCAGAAACATATCATCCCAGTCATTGTAAACAGCGGTAGGTGTGTAATTTTAGACTGTATTTTACGCTGCCAATGTGTGTAATGTTTGCAATGTTTGCAGTGTAATTTTAGACTGCATTTTATTTTGCCAATGTTTGCAGTGTAATTTTAGACTGCATTTTATTTTAGTAATTTTACACTTATTTTTTTAATGATTAATTATTATTTAAACTTATGTTAATGAATTTTAAATTACTAATCAATTATATTTTTAAATATTTATAGGCAACTAAAAGCTATTTCCAAATCAGACCTGGTGAAGCAAGGCCAATGTCTACATATTGCACACCAAAAATTAGGTAAGTTTGTCCATAGTTGCTTTCTTCTTCAATCTTTAAAATGCATTATCTTTCATGTAATAACCCCATTTTCTATGATTTTTTTTTTAAAAATGTTAATTTTTTTATAAGGAGTTCAATGGTTTGGTTAATTTTTTAGTTTGATGTCTTATAAATTGTATGTTTTTAATTTGTCATTTAATCCAACTTACTCTTGTCTTCGAAGTGTCATATCATAACTTGATCAAAACATGTATTTATCACGTATTCATTGGCCTCCATATCTAAGATATAGACATCATAACATGTTATGTTTGCATCCTTATACACTTCCATTATTATTCTTTTTGCAAAATAGGCAGAAACCTCCAAAAACATTTATCTCCTAGGTCAAACCATCACATATATATCACCACATTTAATCAAAACCATTTACATGTAGACATGATCAAACATTATCCTTCATCTTGGATAGTCAAATTTTATCCAAAAATAGCTAAAAAAATGAAAAAATGAAAAACCTAAAATAAAATAAGAAAAGTAGAGTCCATAGGCACATGCTATTCATTACTAAACCACACAAAATGAAACAAAATATCTTGCATCCGCTTGTAACAAAATATCAAACAAACCTTTGAATGATTGAACCACAATATATGAAATTCTATATTATCGAGAATTTAATGATATTTCTATAATTTCAATATTAGTAAATTATGTAGAATTTCATATATTGTGGTTCAAAGGTTCAAAGGTTTGTTTGATATTTTGTTATGAGTGGATGTAAGATATTCAACATTAATAATCATTTTTCATTTTTCATTTAATCCAACTTACTCTTGTTTTTTAAATGTCATATCATAACTTGTTCACATCATTGTAGACATCCATATCGTAGGTTTGATCACAATCCATATTGTTGCCATCTATTTGTCCTATCAAACGGGCATCATGTATTCATTGGCATTAAGGATTAATGGCATCATGTCCATAGTAGCTTTCTTCTTCAATCTTTAAAATGCATTATCTTTCATGTAATAACCCCATTTTCTATGAATTTTTTTAAAAAAATGTTAATTTTTTTATAAGGAGTTCAATGGTTTGGTTAATTTTTTAGTTTGATGTCTTATAAATTGTATGTTTTTAATTTGTCATTTAATCCAACTTACTCTTGTCTTCGAAGTGTCATATCATAACTTGATCAAAACATGTATTTATAACGTATTCATTGGCCTCCATATCTAAGATATAGACATCATAACATGTTATGTTTGCATCCTTATACACTTCCATTACTATATTCTTTTTGCAAAATAGGCAAAAACCTCCATAAACATTTATCTCCTAGGTCAAACCATCACATATATATCACCACATTTAATCAAAACCATTTACATGTAGACATGATCAAACATTATCCTTCATCTTGGATAGTCAAATTTTAACCAAAAATAACTAAAAAAATGAAAAAATGAAAAACCTAAAATAAAATAAGAAAAGTAGAGTCCATAGGCACATGCTATTCATTACTAAACCACACAAAAGGAAAAAAATGAAGCAAAATATCTTACATCCGCTTGTAACAAAATATCAAACAAACCTTTGAACCTTTGAACCACAATATATGAAATTCTATATTATCGAGAATTTAATGATATTTCTATAATTTCAATATTAGTAAATTATGTAGAATTTCATATATTGTGGTTCAAAGGTTCAAAGGTTTGTTTGATATTTTGTTACGAGCAGATGTAAGATATTCAACATTAATAATAATTTTTCATTTTTCATTTAATCCAACTTACTCTTGTTTTTGAAATGTCATATCATAACTTGTTCACATCATTGTAGACATCCATATTGTAGGTTTGATCACAATCCATATTGTTGCCTTCTGTTTGTCCTATCAAAAGGGCATCATGTATTCATTGGCATCCATATCTTAGGATATAGACATCATAACATCTTATGTTTGCATCCTTATACACTTCAATTATTATTCTTTGTGCAAATTAGTTTGAAACCTCCATAAACATTTATCTCCTAGGTTTAGACCCATCATAGTATGCATCTTAGGTCAAACCATCATTTATATATATATATATATATATATATATATATATATATATATATATATATATATATATATATATATATATATATATATATCATAGCTTCTTATCATATCATATACATCCAACATCCCCCATTACACACATAGACTAATAACATTACATTTACATCCACACCATAACCTCATATCCTACCATCATTATATCCCACAAAATAATATATACATAATATGAACACATTTGATCAAAACCATTTACATGTAGACATTAAACATCACCCTTCATCTTTGATAGTTAAATTTTATTCAAAAGTTTAAAAAAAAAAAAAAAAGTTAAACCTAAAAGAAAATAAGAAAAGTAGAGTCCATATGTACATGCCACTCATTACTAAATTACACAAAAAGAAAACTATGAAACAAAATATCTTACATCCACTTGTAACAAAATGTCAAACATACCTTTGAACCAAAATATATATGAAATTTTATATTATTGAGGATTTAATGATATTTCTATAATTTCAATATCAGTAAATTATTTTTTATGGTTTCTATTTCCATGATTTTTACAACATGTCATTGAATTTCATTCAAATATTATTTTGAAACTTAAAAGAAAGTGTGAACACTAAGGAAAAGAGAATTGTGTTATGGAGTGATTAGAAAAATTAATATAATTGTTCCAACATATTTGAATAAGATAGAGGGTCACTAACTATCTTAATATTATTCAGAATGGGTAAAAACAAAAACAACAAATGGAAATCACTTATCGAACTAGGTGTCCAAGATATTCCAAACCAAGGAAATCATTTCTCAAGTGATGACCTTGAATGGACACCTATTGGAGTTGGTGGTCAAATGGACTTATTTGCTGCAATCCCTCTTGAAAGGCTCCCTCACTTTGTCAAAGGAGAAGGTTTGTTGGATAGCACAGAGACAAACTTTGTACGCAAGAAGCATAGAGAGTCAAATTCAAATAATCCTACTGATCACACTACCAAGACATATTCAAGGTTTGCCTTTATTTAGTATAATAATTGAACATGTCACAATTTATATTTTTCATTTATTATGTCAATTAATATATATTTTTTGGAAATTTAGAAATAGTTATTGGTGTGCTTTTGGCCCCAACGACAATAGAGAAAAAATTAGAAAAAAGAAAAGGATAAGGAAGTTCATCCAAAAAAGGGGTTGTCAGGCTCATTTTCTTGTCAGGGTTATGTATGGTAGACCAGATGTTGCTATTATTACATACAATGAATTTACCCATTGTGATGCTAATGGTGAATTTTGTCATGGAAAGGATGATCCTTCTAGTGGTCCAAGAAGCAATTTTGCACCAAGATTATCAAATGAGTGTAAATCGTATATTGAAACCTTATTACTAATGGGTGTGGGGATTGACACAATATGTGAGCAACACTACTTAGATCATGGTTTGACTAAATTTATGAATAAGAGGGACACATGTTTGTTGAGAAAAGATGTGCTAAATGCATGGAAAAGAGTACGCTCCCTTCGATCTCAAAAAAATGAAGATGATGCAAAAAGTGTAAGCTTGTGGCATGTAGAGGGGAAAGATAATTTTTTCTACTATAAAAGACCAAACAATGTGGAAAATATTCCATTTGTCATGGGCATTCAAACACCATGGATGCGAGAAATGATGGTGAAACATTCACATAACTCAATCATTGCAATGGATTCCACATTCTCAACAAATAAATATGGTGTAAGTAAAATAATGTTGCCCATATTTATGTATCTTAAATTAATCTTTGATACTTCTTTTCTATGTATTTCTTCATAGATATCTTTTATTTATTGATATAGTTTATTCATGTGTAGTATGAGTTATATACATTGCTTGTATTTGACGAACAAGAGGCCGACATACCTATTGCATGGGCCATATCCTCAAGAAATAAAGTTGAGGATATAAATGAATGGCTTAAAAAGGTTTATAAAAGAGGAAAACAGAGTAAAGAAGATTCGCATGTCAATGCATTCATGACCGATGATGCTAGTGCTGAGATTGAGGCAATCAAGTTTTTATTGACTTTAAATTTTTTTTTAATTTAAAATAACTTCAACCCATTTTAATTACTTAATATTTAGTTTGAATGTTACTTATGAACACTAAATTTTGTTTCAATGTTACTTATGAACTTTTATAATGTAACTTGTAGATCATCATTTAATTGTCGGATACTTTTATGTATTTGGCATGTGTGAAGGGCATGGTTGAAGAATGTGTATAGGTAAGTCAATCTTTAATTAAAATATGTCGAATATTACATAGTGTAAAATCATATCTAAGTGATTTTTTTTATAATTTAGGTATGTCAACAATAAGGATATTGCAACAAGTATGTTCAATAGATTGGGTGAAATAATGTACACAAAGAGTGATGATGAAGGCATTATTACTCAGTCGATAAAAAAATTCATGGAAGATTTCAAAGAAGAAAAAAAATTTATTGATTACTTTCAAAAAACTTGGTGTCATGATGAGAGGCGTATTGGTAAGTTCACTAAATTATTCATTATGGTTTCTATGTATTTACATCATTTTAGTTGATTTTTATTTGACATGATTATATTTGTTTGTTTAGCAATGTGGGCCAAAAACTTTCGAAGCTTTCCTCATGCAAATCAAGAAACTAATGCTTCCATAGAATCGTACCACTTCCATATCAAGAGTCACCATTTAAGTGATCGTGCTAAGAAATGTACAAGGAGAATGGACTGGCTTATCTATGTAATTCTTCATAGGGTAGAGCCCTTCTATAAAAATAAAAGATATTTGCAGCTATCTGGGTTTCTAACAAACTTCAAAAAGGAACGATATTACATAATTGCATTAGAAAGATAAAAAAAAATACCAGATGCAAATTGTCATCCATATGATCTTCTCCATAACACATATAAGATGAGAAGCCAAACTGTTCCAACCAAATGGTATTTTGTAAGAAAATTTGGACCTGATTTTTATGTGTGTGATTGTGAGTGGGCAAAAAGAGGAAACACATGCAAACATGTGTTGAAGATTTTAGATCTTCTAAGGAGAAACAAAACAAATGAGCAAGATCAAGGTATTGGTAAGGTCCATTTGAGATATAAGTTTAATATTCATATTTTTAATGATTATTATATTTTTTCTCAAAACTAACTAGATTAATCTTATTAAGTTACAGAAGGTGTTACTCTATTGGTTGATGATGACCACGATGTTAGAGGGAGTCTTAGTCATGAAAATATCACTACAGGTAATGTTGATATTGTCTTTACAATTAAATATTAAATAATTTTATGGTTATCAAAATTAAGTAATTCTTATTTCAAATGCAAATAGTTGTGTTCAATTAGAAGATCAAGATGTGTCTGGAGTTGTCATTGGTGAAGACCAAAGAACGAGTAAAATTCTAAATCATCATTTTATAATCTAATATTTAGATTCTTTTAATTATTTTTTTACTTAATCACATTTTTTTTATAATACAGATGATTGGAATTCATTTGATGCTCCCTCTAATAAATTTCAAAATTCCATTCATTATTTGAATTTATTACTCCAAAATTTACAAACAAGAGCAAATGAAAGATATTGTCTTTACAATTAAATATTAAATAATTTTATGGTTATCAAAATTAAGTATTTCTTATTTCAAATGCAGATAGTTGTGTTCAATTAGAAGATCAAGATGTGTCTGGAGTTGTCATTGGTGAAGACCAAAGAATGGGTAAAATTCTAAATCATCATTTTATAATCAAATATTTAGATTCTTTTAATTATTTTTTTACTTAATCACATTTTTTTTATAATACAGATGATTGGAATTCATTTGATGCTTCCTCTGATAAATTTCAAAATTCCGTTCATTATTTGAATTCATTACTCCAAAATTTACCAAAAAGAGCAGATGAAAGAAATATTTTCAGTGAATGTGTTGAGAGATTTAGAAAAGATATTGATGCATCTCTTTCTTCCAAATTTACACCAAACCCTAGGTCAGAGAACATGCCTATCAAACGAATGCCACCATGGTTTAGTCCAAGTAAAATTCACAAACGTCATTCTATTCATCAAAGACGTAATGTCATTTCTCAAGACTTGAACAAAAGAGTGGAGTGTGAAAATTTCCAATTCCCCTCTATAGGATGTAGAAAGAAGAAGAAAAAGAAGGTCACTAATCACTCAGGCATAGCGATACAAGAAGAAAGTCTTATTATCTTGCAACAACAAAGTGAGTATATTTATTATAAAGTATTTTGGTAATTTACATAGCAATGTCTTATTTTTATTTCATATATTAAACATATGTTATTGTAGGTTTGGATGATCAAGCAAATACTCGACGACGTCGATTACCTTTTTCCATTGATCTAAACCAAACAATAACAGATGAAATAGACCATATAGATGGTAATTTTTTAACTATTAAATGTATTTATTAATTCTATAAAAAAATACTCAATTCATATGTCTAATAACTTTTATGTCCTTATTCAAACAAACTAGATAAAATTTGTGGAGATCAACCATCAATGGCCAATGTTATCCCCACTCAGACATTTCAACAAGCCAATCCAGGTATTAAATAATATAATATTCTTCATATTAATTACATAATGTGGCTTTACGGTTGAACATTTTATCTAAGTTGATGTGCATGTTTTTGCAGTTTTAAATGATCAACAAATACATGAAGAGCATATGTTGCCCTTTCCTATGAATCTTAACCAAACAACAACAATGGATGCAATGCAAACTAGAGATGGTAAGAAAATTGAAAATTAAATTTCAATCAAATTTTGGATCTTTAACTTCTAAATTAATTTTATTTAAGTTGACATGTTAAATATGCATGTTATTGCAGCTTTAAATGATCAAGAAAAAAATGATGAATTGAACTTCAATCAATAATGAGTCTTTTAATTTTAAAACCATTATGAATTGAACTTCAATCAATAATGAGTCTTTTACTTGTAAAAACATTATGAATTGAACTTCAATCAATAATGATTCTTTTACTTGTAAATTAATTTTATAACTAGCTCATTATATGTGCAAGTATTGATGATACTATAATGGAGGATCGTGGTCAATATTTTCCTGGATAACCATTATGGTGTATGATACTTTATTGTAATGGATTATTTATTGAGTGTGTAACTCTATTTAGAAATTGGATCTTGGATGGAGTGGCTTGTTTTTTCAAGATAGAGACATTATTTGCATACTATATTTTTGACTTTTTTTGCATACTATATTTTTACTCTATTTAGAAATTGGATCACGGATGGAGTGGCTTGTTTTTTCAAGATAGAGACATTATTTGCTTAATATATTTTTGAGTTGGACTACTATTGTGTATGTGAGAAATTGGCTAAATCCATTATGAATTTTATTCATTTTATGCCATTAGCATGCAATTTTCTTTGGGTCATGTTATTTTTACATGATACTTCAAATATGTTTTGACACCTAACATGTCATGTGTTGTGTAAATTTTTAATTATTTTGAGGTGTACACCAAAGAAATTGTCACTTGATTAAGAATGCAAAACTATAAACATTCACCAAAACTAATAGAGACATGAACTAACTTGTCTAGAACCCTTGATAGTAAACAAGTCAATAAAACACTATGTAGGTGTCTAGTAGGATTTTGATTTATTTGACTAGTACTTGTCCATACATATCTTATCCAAATAGAGTCTTGTCCCAATTTAAAACTCATTCAAACTAATAATTGATTTAACTATGAAGGGGGTTCTATTTAAATCTTCAAGGAAAACATAGAACTTCATATTGAAATATTCAAAGCATCTCCATTTTAGAAAAGAAAAGGCATCATTAAAATGAGAATATTGTTTATTTTATTCTATCAAATTAACAAGCATGAGTATTTGGTTCTATTCTTTATAAGTAGGTCAGGATGTATAATTCACTTATTTTTCTAGTTATCTTATATCATAGTCCAAAAAGAAGTTGTCTAGAGCTTGATTTGGTATAACTAAGTTATCAATGATAAAAATAGGTACAACAATAAATGAGAGAAAAAATGGTTAACTTATTCATGTATGAAACATTAATTTAATTTTATGAATAGTACCACTTTTATTGTATAAAAAAATACTATTTAATTTTGTATAAATCATTAATTTAATTTAAAATTATTAGTACATTAAAAATATAGTTGCTGAATAATTTAAAATTATTAGTACAATCAATTGATATAGAAAATATGTTAGAAAAATTAAAATATAAACATGGAAAAAATAATAATATATAATCGTTAAAATAGTAATTAACAACTTGTTTAAATAAATTCACTAAAATGAAAAAATATTTTTACATACAACAACAATGATTATAAATTTATTTGGATTAAAAAAGAAACATGTTGAATGAATATATTTATTTTGATAATATTTTTTTTTTTTAATCAACATACATTTTTTCAAAATTTCTTAAAATATAATTCAATTATATAAAATAATCCAAAAACATGGAAACAAAATTTTTGAAAAAAATATTTTTAAAAAATTATAAACATTTTGTTTTTATTAATATTTTTTTAAGCAGGTAAACATGGCGTTGAGGATTAATGGCAGGAAGAGCACGTAAAACTAGGCGTTCAGGATTAATGGCGCAGGGAGATCTGTGTGGTGTACGGGTTGATGGGACCACTGCAGTTGATTGGATGGCCATCGACAGCGTGATGGCATCGCATGGCATGGGGGGGATCGGATGGAGAAGGCATGGCAGCGGGCCATTTTGTCCGTTGCGTAGCCATTGCCAATTTGGCATTCCTATATCTCCTTTTATGGGAGGTTTTGACTCATTGCATAGCCAATGCCGTGCCGTCCATGCCTCCCCATGTACGGCACAAATTAATGTGAAAGGCTCATTTTTTTAATATATTTTATTTATATTATATTTTTTTATTAAGGTCAATGATTATTTAAATTTTAAATATAAAGATTGTTATCAAAATATGCAACTCAAGTTTTAATTTATTTAGAAATTTAATTAAAATAATAATAAGATGATATTATTTTATTTTAGAATATTTAAATATAAAAACATAAAGATATTTATATTATATTAATAAAAGTTATATAAATATATTATAGAAATTAATTAAAAATAATTATAAATATTATATATCTTATTATATAATTAAGTTGTATTGTTATTGTTTATACATACATGTGTGTGTGTGTGTGCGTGTGCAAGTGTGTGTCTATGTGCCCAAGATGTTCTAGGTGCCCTTAAGGTGGTCAAGCTCTTCAACCTTCAGCCTCAGCCCCCCCAATCCTGCACTTTCAGGTGGACAAGGAATGTCTCCTCCTGGTAGAAAGTACTCCAAACCATTGGCCAAAAGAGAGCCAAGGACTCTAGAGCCATAGAAAAAACTCTCACCCATTGCCTCCATTCCCTAGAATGGGATATTCAGACTAACCCCTCCTCCCCCACCCTGGCCAAGCATGTCTCTAAAGCCAGACATCCTCAGAAAGCACCAGCAGGTCAAAATCAGGGGAGCCTTCATTAGAGCTCCCAACCACTGGCTCCAATTTGGAGATAAAGGCTCCAAAATCTTCTTTAACCTCCTTAAGTAGAAACAAAACAGAGAAAAAATTGATAGAATAACTGAAGACAACAAGGAACTCTTGGATCTCAATGATATCAAAGAGGCCTTTGAAATGTTCTATAGAACTCTCTTTACCTCAGAAGATAATGAGGCCTCGAAAGAGGCTCGACACAAATGTAGTACCATCATCCCTAAAAGGATCTTTGAAGATGATGCTCTCCTCCTCAAAGCCAGGATATCTATACAAGTAATTGTTGATGCCATTAAAGCCCTCAATGATAATAAGGCCCCAGGTCCTGATTGTCTCCCTGCGGAGTTCTACAAAGCCAATCTTGAATGGGTCACGCACGACCTCTATGACATATACAATGAAGCTCTTGACAATGGCACTCTGGGGGAATTCATAAATAAAGGTATTGTTAAACTCATCCCTAAAGAAGGAGACAAGGCACTCATTAAGAACTGGAGGCCAATCACCCTCCTCAACGTCTCCTATAAAATCCTTGCCAAAGCCTTAGCTACCCGCCTTGAAAAGATTCTTCCAAAATTCATTTGCTCTACCCAAACTGGATTCATTAAAGGCAGGTACATATTGGAAAACCTTGTCACTAGCTGGGAATCCATGGAATGGGCCAGAACCTCTAACCAGGATGTTGTCATGTTCCTTTTGGACTTTGAAAAAGCCTATGACAGAGTTGAGTGGGATTTCATCCTCATGATGCTCCGAGCTTTTGGCTTTCCTAATGAGTTTTGTGACTATGTCTGAATTCTCCTCAAAGATGCTTCCACCATGATTGAAGTTAATGGAACCCTATCCCAGCCTATTCCTCTCTCTAGGTCCATAAGGCAGCACTGCCCTCTTGCCCCTACTCTGTTTGTTATTGCCTCAGATGCCCTCTTTTATCTCCTTGGAGATGATAATCTATCTCCTAGAGTCCATGGCATCATGCTGCCGGATGACTCTGAATTGCTGAATATCCAATTTGCTGATGATACCTCTCTTTTCCTGGAGCTCTCTAGGCAAAACATCGATTCCCTCAACCTAAAAATTGACACCTTTAGTAAAGCCTCTGGAGCCAGGATCTCCAGCTCCAAATCTATTTTACTTGGCTGGAAGGATGAACCTCCAGACTGGCTACAACAAGACGAGTACTCATGGGGAGGACCCAACATGATTGTCAAGTATCTTGGTATCCCCTTCTCTATTTCCCCCTCTCTTCAGGACATGTGGCCCTGGGTTAAGGGGAAAATTGATAAGAAGCTCAACAAGTGGGATAATAGGATCCTCTCCCTAGCAGGCAAGGTTCAAGTATGTCAAAAAATCCTCTCCTCATACAATATCTACTACTCTTCGGTTTGGATGTTCAACAATTATCAAATTTATGAAATTCAAAAGGTTATCAGACGCTTTCTCTGGTCTAATGGTAAGGGCAAAAGAAAGGCCCATGCGGTAAAATGGGCCTAGTGCCACTTAGACAAAAAACTTGGAGGTTTGAGCCTTAAGGATCTTAAGCTGCAAGGAATCTCCCTTGCCGCCAAATGGATATTTCATGCACTAGATGGGAAAGAACCTTGGAAGATTCTTATCAGAAACAACATTCAAAATGGATTCCCCAAGCCTGCCAAATCATGGAAACTCCTCCCACTTAGTGATCTACTTGCTAGAAGTTTCTTGGTGGCTATCCAAGGCACCTGGGTCTTTAAGTCCATCTGGAAAGCCTAGGAGCATGTGCATAGACTTATTTGCAACTCTAGCATTGACTATGACAACACTATACATGGTGAAAGGTCGATATGGTGGAACCTCCACCACAACTCTAAGCCACTGGCCTTAACCCAAGGTTGTTCTACTAGATTCTGGCATAACAAGGGGATCAAGTATCTTATGGATATCATAGAAAATGACAACCTCATCACCTGGGAGGAACTTAGTAGTAAATTTAATCTCCCTACTTCGCATAAGTGAACCTACAATATGATTAGGAATGCCTGTAATACCCTCAATCTCCCTAAGAACACTCATGTTGACACCCATGAGTACCTCTCATTCCTTTGGAAGGATGGCTCCCCACTCCCAAAAATTAAATCCAAAGCTATCTACAACCTGCTTAACCAGGGCACCTCTGTGATCGACCATGTCAACGCCTTATAGAATGTCCACCACAGTCCTACTGCTTGGTATAAAACCTTTGAGAACCTTTGGAAATCTCCCATCTGCCCTAAGATCAAGTGTTTCAGATGGCAACTCTTACTGGATAGATTGCCTATTAGGAATAATCTAGGTGCATATGATCTCTGTTCTGTCTGCAATAAACCTGAGTCCACTCAGAACATCTTCCTTGACTGCCCTTTTGCTAGGGAGATTTGGTTAATGTTTGGAATATCCATTAATGAGCATGTCTTCACTTATGATATAGTTACTGGTTTCATCCATAATCTTAAAAAGGATGCTAACTTAATTTGGCAAATTTTGTCTTCTTTTATCCTTTGGTTTATTTGGAAACTCAGAAATGAGGAGAAGTTCCAAGGTAATGCTAGGGAACTTACTGGTTTTTTTAAAAAACTCACACATTATAAAATTGTTGTACAGGTTTGCTTCCTGATGAATGTTGAACGAAACAAACTCCTACGGTTCCTCAAAGAAGGCCGAGATGCTATGTTTATATACGAGATGCAAGCTGGTTATGAATGGGCAAGGATCGTAGAAAATCAAACTGCCTTCGAGAGTGCAGTTAAGAAACTGATTAAAGAACTCCAAGATACCAGAGCTCCCCCCTTCAATAGGGTTGACATGTGAATCATGGAAAGGAAGAAGGTGGTCTAGATGGAAGGACCACAGGGAAGGACCACATGGCTAGAAGACCAAGATGAAATCCTCCTCTAGTTCCTTATGGCAGCAAGCACAACTTTATTTTGGAGCTTTCTTTTAGTGCATTGTATATGACACTTGTCTAGTTATTTTTGGTTTCACTGTTGAGGCCCTGCCTCCCCTGAACTCATCTATATAAACATCTTTTTTGGTCTCTCGATTTATAATATAAAAAAAAAAGTGTGTCTATGTCTATATATATTGATATTGTTTATACATACATATATGAGTGTGTGTGTGTGTGCAAGTGTGTCTATATATATATATATATATATATATGTACACACACACACACAGATACACATACACATATACATATATATACATACATATATATACATATACATATACATATACATATACATATACATATATATACATATATATACATATACATATATATGTGAATGTGTATATATATATGTATATATGTATGTATATATTTGTATATATGTGTATATATATGTATATATCTATATATATGTATATATATCTATATATATGTATATATATACACATTACACATATATACAGACACACACACAAACATATATATACAAATATATATGTGTGTACATACATATGTGTGTGTGGATATATATATATATATATATGTATGTATGTATGTATACATATATGTATATATGTATAGATATATATATTATATATATATATATGTATATATTATATATATATGTATATATATACATACATGCATGCATACATACATACATACACACACATATATATATATACATATATATATATATATGCATACATACATATATACATATAATGCATACATATAGACACACACACACAAACATGTATATATATATACATATATATGTATGTATATATATACATACATATATATACATATATGTATGTATGTATATGTACATATATATGTATATATATACATATATGTATGTATGTGTATGTACATATATGTGTGTATATATACATATATGTATGTATGTACATGTACATATATACGTGTATGTATATATACACATATATATGTACATACATATATATAAACATATACATACATACATATATGTATATATACACATATATATGTACAACACATACATACATATATGTATATATATGTATGTATATATACATATATGTATGTATGTATATATATATACATATATATATATATGTATCTATACATGCATATATATTTGTGTGTATAGACATATATATACATATATATGTACACACATATGTATACGTATATGCATGTGTATGTGTATATATATGTATGTATATATATGTATATGTATATGTATCTATACTACATATATATTTGTATGTATATATACATATATATATAAACATATATATGTACACACATATGTGTGTATATGTATATGTATATGTATATATGTATATATGTATGTGTATGTATATATATATGTGTATATACACATACACACATTATATAATATGTATATATATGTATATGTATATACGTATATTTGTATATATGTATATGTATATGTATGCATATATGTACATGTATATGTATATGTATATGTATATGTGTATGTGTATGTGTATGTGTATGTGTATGTGTATGTGTATGTGTATGTGTATATGTGTATATACACATACACACACTATATATATATACCTATATATATGTATATGTATATATGTATATGTATATGTGTATATATGTGTGTATGTATATGTATATGTATATGTATATATATGTGTGTATATACATACACACATATATATACATATACATATACATATACATATATATGTATATGTATATGTGTATATATGTATATATATATACATATATACACATATACATATACATATATATGCATATGTATATATGTATGTGTATGTGTATGTGTATGGGTGTGTGTGTGTGTGTGTGTGTATTAACAAAACGAAGATTTGATCATATGGTTATAATAACATGTAAAAGTATTTGTGAATATTTAAATATGTCAATTGCTTTTAAAAGTTTATACATATTAATAAGTATAAATACAAAAATATTATTACTTCTTTTACATTGATAATTTATATACTTATAAAATTATTGAATATTTAAAAATATATAGAAAGATGTAAAAGTAGATTTACAAATATATATCCATAAATACAAGAACTATCATACTTTAAACTATAAACTATAGATAAATTTTATAAAAAAATATTAATAATAAAAATGTAAGTATATGTATAATTAAATAATATATATACCTATATAAATTTATAGTGTATATATGTAAGTGCATACTAACAATTAAAAAGTTCACATTTACATATTCGTAAATCTTAACTACTTACAATCGAATATAAGTATAATATATGAATATGTTAACAAATAAATAATTGAAAACAAAACACTAAAAAAAAACAAATAAATTTTAATCAATATAATATAAATATCTTTATGTTTTTACATTTAACTATTCTTTTAGATTAGTGTCTTATTATTTTAATTAAATTTTCTAACTTTTATATTTTCATGATAGTAATAATATTATTTGTTCTAATAATAACTTACTAAAATTGATAACATGTTGAAATTAATCCTAAAAATTATGCCTCTTGAGTATATGAATTCAACTATTCTCAAGCATAAAAATTATGTTTTTAGTACAAATCAAATACATAATAAGAATATCTAATCTTGAAGTTATTAATCTTAAGTTAAACAAAATGACAACAGAATATTAATAAAATATATGAAAAATTTAGTAAAAATATGATTAAAAAATATTAACTAAATTATATAAAATATTTAATAAAATTTATAAACATATACAAAATAAATAAATAAATATGATATGGAGGTACAAACTACAAAGTTCATTAGAGGCTTGTGCCAATCCAAGGTAATTCTATATACAAACTTAGATGTGATAGATAGGGGAGAAGACCTAGTAGTTGAGCACCCTAACTTCACGCTTCTCATAAACCCACATAGATATTTCAAATTAATCATAATTTTTTATAGCAGCTTACTTGGCAAGTCTCGTGCTTATAAGGTTTCAGGGCCACTTCATCAAATATGATGCCACATCAACATGCTTTTTGTCAAGGTGTCCAAAATAGCCCCAATGAAAGGTGTGATCAATAGTTGTGCATAAGGGCCTCCATACTTGTGCACCTGATGTGGCACAACATGATTGGTTTCTTTTTACAACTAAGGGTACATTTCATTCAATTATGGGTATTAAAGTCACAACTATTGGTGCAATGTTGTCAAAAAAACAAATAGACATTAAATCAACAAGTATGGGTAGTAAATCAACAACTATTATCACAACAATTGGAAGGTCCTCTCTCCTAGTCATGATGTAATTTTTGAGCTAGTATATGCCCCTTATCCTTTGAAAGATCATCCATGGTATAGGGATGTGATATTTTACTTGGAAAGCAATTATTGCCTTCTAGAGATGAACAAGAATCAAGAAAGGTTGAACAATACAATCTTGGTGGTTTTTAGCATGATTGCAACTTGAATGCAAAGATATCAAAAAAATGAGGATTGTTATATATATACACCTAATACTAATGTGCTTAAGACACTTGACATCCATATAAAGTTGATTATCTCATTCTTTCAAAATACTTTATGTAGTCACATAAATCTGTCCACTTAATTAAATGAATATTTAGTATTTATTTGATTATTTAACCATCAATCAATAATTAATTAAATTAATATTTAATTAATTCATCATAACCCTCTTCTCCTATTAATTAAATAAATTATTCAACTTATTTGATTTAATTCACTTAACCAAATTCAGACCATTAATTAAATGAATAAATCATATTTGTTTAATTAAATATTCTCTCACATTTAAATAAATAAATATTTGTTTAAATCCCCCAAAATCCCAACTCTCACATTTAGATAAATTAACATTTATTTAAATCACCTTTATCCTCCACCCACTTGCATTTTCCTACAAATGCAAGTTGCACAACTATTTTAAATAAAAATTATTTATTTAAAATCCTATTTATCCTCACCCACTTGAAACTTTTAATGGTTTCCCTTAAAGTCTTCAAACTTAATGGCTTCCTTCTAGAGTCTTCTTAGGCCTTTAATGGTTCCCCTTAAAGTCTTCAAACTTAATGGCTTCCTTCTAGAGTCTTCTTAAGCCTTTAATGGTTTCCCTTAAAGTCTTCAAACTTAATGGCTTCCTTCTAGAGTCTTCTCAAGCCTTTAATGGTTTCCCTCAAAGTCTTCAAGCATTTAATGCTTTATCTTCCTTTTTCTCATGTAAATAAATTAAGATTTATTTAAATAAAATCCAAAATTCACATTCACATTTAAATAAATTAATATTTTTTAAATATCTATCCAAACGCAAATTACACCATTTAATTGAAATAAATAATTTTATTTTAATTGAAAACCCCAAAATCCCTCCCACTTGCATTCTCCTACAAAATCCACTTGCATGCCTAAATCCCTTCTAGATTCTTCTAACTCCTTCTAATTAGCCTAATCCTATCCTAATCATTGTCACATTCCTAAATAAAAGGAAGTCACTTCTCAAAAACCTCCAAAGTCTTCAATAACCATTAAAGGCTTTATGTCTTCAAATGGTTGACCTCTAAAGTCTTCCAAACCATTAAAGGCTCTTACATAACCATTTATGGTTAACTCACCTTTTACTTTTGGTTAGAGACTTTTCTCTAACTTAACCATCATTTTGACTCATGGGTCTCTTCAAAGCATTTATTTCTTTGACTAAGGTAACCATTTAACCCTTGCACATTCATTTATCCCTTGGATAAAAGGAATATCTATTAACCTAACCCTAACCCAACCCCCTAGGGTAACCATCATGTCCCCTCAAGCATTTAATGTTCCTTATCTCTCCTCTCAAGCTTCCTCATGGTGACACTTGTCAACATGGGATTGGGTTGAAAGTCTCACATGGATTGAATATCTTTCAATCCTAACCCTTGTTAAGATTGCTCAATCATAACCCTTCATTTCCCTATTTCTTCTATAAATAGAACCCTTCTTCTCAAGCAAAGAAGGAAGCATTAGAGTATTGTTGTTATACTGGTATTAGCATAGAGCTTTTTCATAGCATCACTATCAACACTTGCATAGCATTTTCTTATCATATTCAACCATCTTGAATCTCCATATGGCATCCATGGCTAGTGCTAAAAGCTGAGAGCTACACTCATGTGGAACTTGAAGAGGAGAGGAACAAGGGAGGAGCAACTATGAGCATCTTGATTAGCATTTGGAGGAGTATAGTTTATCTATTCTATGTTTGTATGCTTTCTATTTCATGCTTAATATCTCTCTTGATATGCCTGTTTAGGACAATCTTTTGTTGCTAACACTAACGTTTGTTTCCTACGCTCTTGTGTGTGTTTGCCATCAAATAGATTTTCTAATCCTTTTTGCAGAGCATCATTTGGTGAACCCAACGTGAAAGAATAGAATTTTGCTTTTAAATTAGCTTTTTTTTTTTTTAATAAGCCTTTTTAGTTAGTTGTTTAGAATGTTTTTTTTTATTAAATGGTTTCTTTTTTAGAATAGACTTTTAAATTAGTTGTTTATTTTTTTACTTTTTTAATTAGTCTTTTAGAATAGATTTTTTTTTAAGTTTCTTAAAATAGTTTTTATTTAAAATTAGATTTATTTATTTATTTTTAAGTAGTCTTTAAATTAAGATTTTTCTAAATTAGTCTTTCATTTAGTTCTAATTTAGATTTTAAATTAGTTTTTAATTTAGATTTTAAATTAGTTTTTAATTTAGTTTTTTATTAGATTTAAATTAGTTTTATTAATTTACATCTAATGTGTTTGTTAGTGTGATTTGTGTTAATATGATTAATTTAATTTTGGGTTTATATCTTGTGCAGGACATAAGGAGTGTCTTTCTAACATATTGTTGCAGGTGTTGAAAGTGTCAAATTTGCAAATTTTTCCTTGACATGTTCTAATTGGAAAAATTGATCCATACTAGGAAAGTCATTCACATTGTCTTCATTTTGCTATCCTGGTCTAAAAATGAGCATACACATTGCTAACTTGGATTAAAATGAACTATCATTTTTGCAATCTTAGCTAAAACAAACATTCACATCTTGCAATATGGGCTAAAACGAACAATCAACTTTTTTTTTTTTTTGAGTTTAAAAAGAACAATCACATTTCTATCTTGGATTAAAATGAACTATCATTTTTACAATCTTGGCTAAAACAAACATTCACATCTTGCAATATGGGCTAAAAAGAACAATCAACTTGTTTTGTTTTGCATAGTGATTTACTTCAAGCAAACGTGTTTTTTATTAAGTTGACCAGGATTTCATTTTTCTTATTTTACTCAACATATTGCCTTTGAAGGATAAAAAGAACACCATGGTTGTTGGAGCAATATCTCCAAATAGTTAGATCACCATTGCAATGATCTAGTTAAAAAGAACAAGTGTCTTTTGTGTTTGACACACTTGTGCCAAGATTTTGTCGAGTGGTCCCACTTCTAACACACACTATCCTCTCCCTTGGCTTTTGTGGTCCTAGGTGCAAGAGAAAAGTGTTAGTAACACTCAAGTTTTATCTTTTTAAGAGAGGTCTGCCAAGAGATCAATCACTCTTGGGAATGACCTCGCTCAGTAAATCCTTCGAGCCGCTATAGAAATCAGGCTCGAGCGAAAGTTGTAGCCTTGGGTATAGTTGTTCCTACAGTGTAACTTGCCGAAAGGACAAATGGGCACCACAAGTTACAAGGCTCTTAAGTGAGTCACTGCAAAATGAACTTATGTCCAAAGACATCGAAAATTACTAAACACCTTTATGTAGTAGCCTACCTGTTCGATTGATTGAGGATATTTGTGATAAATTCAATGCAAGAGCATAGAAGGTTTTGCTCCCAAGATACTCACCATACATATTTCCTTAAGTAGAAACATATGTTTTTGAAAGGTTACTTGTAGCTTGATAAAAGTGGTGACTCTGCCATCATAGGGATCATCTATTTGTTATGCTCGTGCAAGACTTAGTATATCACATCCTTACCTACCATGGCGGGATTCATAAGGTATGTAGTACCAAAGTTGAAGAAATATCAAGATGTGGGCTAAAATTATCACAACTGGCCATTTGACCTTAGGGATAAAGAGTGTTTGAAGTGTTTTCATTTTTGAGTCAAGACCAGTGCAAATTGAGCCGACTTCAGGCTTTGAAAAAACACCTAAAATACATTTAAAGGAAAGGGTCATAAAAGTCCAAGGATTGGATTGATCTAGACCCACACTTATTTGTGTCTTTTTTAGGCGACATTCTTGTGTTTGTGTGCTTTCTTTGTTTTCTTGTCAAAGAAAAATAAAAAAATCAATTCCAAAACAAGTATTCATCCAACACAAATATTTTTCAAAAACCAACAAAAGATCAAAATCAAACAGCAAAAGTATCAAACTCTACGACCATTCTTCACACCTTGAGAAAGAAGAATCTTCATCAACACATCAACTTGAAGAAAAGACCATTGAGCTCAAAGGCTCTTATCAAAAGGAGGAAATTCTTCTATCTTAATAGACAAATATTTGTCTCTAATAGAGATTTTCTACGTCACATGCGTCTCTATCTTCAAGGGAAATCAAACAAGTTTGATCAAGAGTCATTAAACCACCGAGCTTTTATGCAATATCGTGCTTTGAGTTATCACAAAAACAAAGGAGGCAAGATCAATCCCGACTTCTTTCCAGATATTTGCATCACATATAACGTAGCTTGGGAAGAACCACCAACTCTCGAAAGAGAAGAAGAAGAATTTGTCCCATATGTGACACAAAGCTTTTATTGAAGTTAACATTTCATCCATTACCCCATTCACATCATTACTCTGTTCCAACTCTCAAAACATTAAGAGGTTCTTTTCCTAAGTTCTATTTCGACATTGCTTGAATCAAACACGAAAACATCACTTTTTAGAGTGTCTCTACATCTGGGATAAACTTATCCTTAGAGACATTTCTACGCAGGTTAAAACTAGTCTATGAGTGCAATCCTCTCATTACTAGGTAGTTGAGTCTATAATACATCTCAGATTTCTCTAAACCTTATCAGATCAAACTTTGTCAATCAAATACAACAAGCAATTCAAGAAAGAACTTTGGTACCATCTACCTTTAGTGCTAGAGATTCATATGCGAAACACTTCACCAAACATCAATCTTTCATTTGATCACCAACTCATCATCATTTTCATCAAACTTCAATAAAAAATTATAAACAAAATGGCTCATACCAGATCAAGATCTAGACAACAAGAAATTGAAGAGGAAGAGGAAGAAAATATCAATGAGTTCCAAGAAGCCCTAGGAGGAAATATAAATGATGAAAATCCAAGCACTCCTACTCTGGTGGCAATAGAAAGGGCACAACACAACCCTCTCTTTAATAGACTTTTTGATGAAATACTCAGGAGCAACGCCGATGCTCACCTTTTAAGAATTGCTCAAGAGGGGGCTAAACTACCCTCTGACTTTGATGTTGCACAACTAAGACAAGCATCAGAACACCAAAGTCATAATGAGGATGAAAGAGGTCGAGAACATATCAGATACAACCTTCATCAAAGTAATCCCCCACCTCCTCCTCCTCCAAAAAAAATAGAAATGTTGAGGCAACAAGTTGAGAATTTCGCCCAACAACTTCATAGTGGTGTGAAAACTAATCAGTTTTCACTTAATGACATTTGTCCCTATCCCTTCGATAGGAATCTTCATATGCCACCTTTTCTGCAAGGGTTTGAAACACCCAAGTTTGAAAAGTACCAAGGAAAAGGAGATCCTCATGATCATGTTAGAGAATTCCATTCAACTTGCCTCGAAGTGGCATACGAGGATACATACCTGATGCGACTTTTTCCCCAAAGCTTGGTAGGAACAACCACATCATGGTTTTCCCAATTACTAGGTGGTTTTAGGACATTTGAAGAACTCTCCAGAAATTCCTAGCACATTACTCACACAAAATTGAATGTGATATCACAATGGCTGATCTATGTAACACTAAACAAAAACTAGGTGAGCTATTTTTAGTCTTTTTGCAACGATGGCGTCAAATGTCTACCAGACGTTCTCTTCAGTTACCTAAACAAGAACTAGTGGAAATATTTATTTCCAACTTAAATGATGAAATGGAATTTAACCTAGATGTAAAAGACACGGACTCTTTCAATGACATGATCACAAAAGGCTTAAAATGTGAGCGGGCTCTCATCAAAAAAGGGCTTATCAAAATATATAATGAACCAAAGGATGGCCCTCACCCACGCTTCAATAGTGACAAGCCTAAATTTTGGAACAAAAACAAAAATGTCATCAACGACGGGGTTGTGGATGCAAGAACTATCAAAAGTGCATAACATGTGGTACGATTTGTAGGACAGAACCCCCCACCCAAGAATAACACAGTTGCTCCTCCAACTCAAGGATGCAATACATCTCAAGAGGAACCCAAACAAAATCAACAAAATTTTAAACCTAAATGAACATACATTCCCTTAGGGGAACCCATCAAAATAGTGTTACGTCAATTGGTTTCTCAAAATCTGGTTACCTTACCCAAAACATCAAATTACAAACCTCAAGTCAAACCTTCATGGTGGAGGGATACTGAACATTGCGATTTCCATCAAGGAAAAGGGAATAAGACAACCGATTGTCATAGATTGAAAGATCTTATTCAGGATCTTATTGACCAAGGTGAAATCAAAATTGAAGGACATGACCCAAAAACAACAAACAATGATCATCTTATGTTCAAAAATCCACTTCCATCCCAAGATCAAAGGGGTCCTTCCACTTTAGGGAGAAACACAGATACCACTAATTATATGCAAGCCGCGTATAATTACACTGTGAATCACCTATATGATGCCAGTGAACAAATTGCAACTATTACCATAAAAAATCCTAGCTCCACTTGCAATGTTGTTACACGTCGCGGCAAGATTACCATAAAAGAAGCTCCACAAGGCACCCCATCTATCCCAAAGCAGTATAACCTTGTGGACCAATTAGATAAAATGCCCACACTGATATCTATCTTAGAGCTATTGCGCCTATCTTCGTCCCATAAAACAATCTTGGATCAAGCTCTCCAAGAGGCATCAGTTCCTGCAAACCTAAATACAGATCAGTTCCAAGCCATGGTTGGAAATCTAAGGTCATCACCTTATCTCACTTTCTCTGAAAGTGACAACACATCCTTCCAACAACCTCATAACACCTCACTCCACATTGAAGGGTTTATCAACCAACATAGGATCAAGCGAGTCTTGATCGATAATGGAGCAGGGCTGAATATCTGTATGCTGCAATTAGTCACAGCTTTGGGATATGCAATTGAATCAGTAGATCCCCGCAAGAAGATAACAATCAAAGCCTATGATGATGCAGAGTGTTCATCCAAAGGAGCAGTCGTGCTACCAATCCGAGTGGGTCCAGTGGTGAAGCACATCATCTTTCAAGTTCTAGACCTTTCTCTGCCATACAATTTATTATTAGGAAGACCTTGGATACACACCATGCAAGTCGTTCCATCCACCTACCATCAGTGTATCAAGTTCCCACATAATGGTGTAGAAATTACAATCTTGGGTGATGCAAACCCCTTTGAATATTGTCATAATATAAGTCATCAACCAGAGATTACCATTCCCAACAATAAGGAAGCCATCTCATCCACATCATACGTAAGTCCAGCCTCTCTTTCTAGTTCAAACACCACTATACCCAAGCAAGAGAAGCTCAAGATGAAAATAGCAAAGGTCCTGGGGAATACAATCTCAGCCAACTCTTTTGGGTTGGACAAATGCCCACTTCTCCTAGAACACATGGCAAACCTCAATGGTTACTTCAAATGCCACTGAACTAGACAACATGTACTTTGACGCCATTCATCCTTGAAAAGAGTCAAGAAGAAGAGACCAGAGATGAGGACTTAGAAGATTGGATCTATAAAGATCCCATCACCACCAATATTCCGCAAGTTAAGCTTCCCACAGATCAGTATGGCAAAGGCCTTCTCATTATGCAAAGAATGGGTTATGATGGTTAGCTTTGGGACCTTGCAAGCAAGGACGACATGAACCGCTGCAGCCAGAATTAAAGCCCAAAGATAACACAGGACTAGGCTTTCAAAAGGAGATCTTTCCTAAACTCAGATTCAAAGGGAAACCCAACAAACTACTATATCAGCCTACTACAAATACGTCACCTTTGGTTATATCAATAGCACTACGCACCACACCAACTGCTCCATTAAGGCTAAAAATCCCAGCAAAACCATCTACAACACCCTTCATCCCACCAATCAAACCAGCGATCCCATCAGTAGCAGCAATAACATCAATAACACCATTACCAACAGAAATTGTATCAGAACCCACAACAGTATCTATGACACCAGTAATTCTAGCAGAGTCAACACTACCAATACTCCCTGTATCGGATTCATTGATCCCCATAATCCTTTTTGCAACACCAATCATTTCATCTACAAAACTGATCACACTTGCAGTGTTTAACTCAAGGACATCCTAGTATGGTATATTAATCGAATACTGGAAAGCGACTCAGAGAAAGACTCACATGAATGGGAATTTGATTCCATCCAACTTAATACTTCAGATGAGGAAGACACATCACCACCTCCACCCCACAAAGACATCCCTATTTACGAAGAAGCATAGATAAAGATCTCTTGGGTTCCTGAACCGAAAACTTCTTCCACAGACCCTACGTCACATCCTACGCCTGATTTTGACAGGGAGAGTACCATCAACGACCTTCACCACAACGTCTTAACCCTCACTGACATATCTAACGAACTTAACCTAATCGATGAGATAATGCCCATTATCCATCCTAAACTCATCGAATGGAACCAACCTAATCCCCCATGTCTTGACCATTTCCAAAATGATGAATCGATCATTAAATTTTTGGAACTACGGGATAACATACCAAGCGGGGATCACAAAGCTAGATTCGCCATTGAAATTAATAGCGTAGCATACTTCGGGGCAGATTCCAAACCTTTTAGCTGCAAAAATATAACAATAAAACATGGATCTTCCAGTGAAAACCACACTGTGGCATTGTTTGATCCCAGAAAATTAAAAAGAAAGAGCGTATCCAATGGTGAAAACCTCTCTGAGGTGCCTGAGGATGAAAGGTTTGACATCCTCCCCTCTCGTACACAGCAAGAATGATCAACGATTCTCATCAAAGAAACCAAAGAATACAATGTGGGGACTCCTGAAACTCCTCACCACATACATCTAGCATCTCTTTTAACTTTAGAGGAACAACCCAAGTTTGTCAAATTCTTCTAGAAGTGCCAGATTAACTTTTCATGGTCATATGCAGACATGCCTAGTCTTGATCTGAATTTAGTCATGCATCACCTCACCATAGCAGAAGGAGCCAAGCCTGTCAAACAGAAGCTTCGCAAGATGCATCCTCAGATTGCAATACTAGTCAAAGCATAACTTAAGAAACTCCTAGATGTTGGTTTCATTCAACCAATTGATTATACAGATTGGATCTCCAATATTGTGCCTGTCGGCAAACCAAATGGGGGCATCCATATTTGTAACAACTTCAGAGATTTGAACAAGGCATGTCCTAAAGATGACTTCCCCCTACCAAATATCGACATTGTAGTAGACCTAACAGCAGGACATGCCATACTTTCACTCATGGATGGTTTTTCAGGATACAATTAGGTAAATATCACACCTGAGGATCAACATAAGACAACCTTCACATGTCCATGGGGAACATACTGCTGGAATGTAATGCCTTTCGGTCTAAAGAATGCAGGAGCATCCTATCAATGAGAAATGACCACTATCTTCCATGATATGATGCATACCATAATGGAAGATTATGTTGATGACTTACTGGAAAAATCACTCACAAGAGAAGGTCATCTAGAAATATTAGAGAAGATCTTTGACAGATTGGAACAATATCATGTGCAACTCAACCCAAAGAAATGTGTCTTTGGAGTAACCTCGGGGAAACTTCTAGGATACATTGTCTCAAGCAAAGGCATTGAGGTCGATCCAGCAAAGGTCAAAGCAATCATGGACATGCCACCTCCAAAGAACATCAGTCAGCTAGGGACATTACAAGGGTGGCTACAATCCATCCGAAGATTCATTGCACAACTGGCAGATAAGTGTCACCCATTTACACACCTATTACACAAGAACATCCACTTTCAATGGGATACCAGATGCCAACAAGCATTCCAGATGCTTAAATACTATCTCATGAATACACCATTGTTGATCCCACTAGATCCGAGTAGGCCTCTATTGCTCTATATTTCAGCAACAAGTACAAAATTAGGTGTACTATTGGCACAACACAATTCAGAAGGGAAAGAGTGTGTTGTTTACTACATCTCTTGCACACTGGTTGGCTATGAACTCAAAACACACCTATTGAGCAAGCTTGCCTAGCAGTAATCTTGGTAGCCACTAAACTGAGGCACTATTTGTTAACACATAAAGTATAGCTCATTGCATAGATCGATCCACTCAAGTACTTACTCAACAAAGCAGCATTGACAGGCCGCTTGGCCAAATGGGTAATGATTCTCAGTGAATTTGATATCGAGTATGTGGACCGTAAGGCTATCAAAGGACAAGTTATTGCATATCATTTGGCCAATGCACCACTCATAGGCGATCATCCTCTCATTTCCAATTTTCTAGATGAAGAGATATTCATGATCACAACAACACAACCATGGAAACTCTACTTTGATGGTTCATACACTAGGCATGGCTCGGGGGCAGGCATTTTGTTTATCACACCTCAAGGTGACAACATCCCAAAGTCTTACAGGATCACATTTCCATGCACAAACAACATAGCAAAATATAAGGCCTTGATCATAGGACTCAGGCTAGCCATACAATGGAAGTTACAAGAACTGCAAGTATATGGCGACTCCCTGTTGGCATTTGGCATTATAACAGACAAGGAGAGATTGTTGGCATTTCAATAAGGATATTGAGAAGGTTGTTGATGATTATGGATATAACTAATTAAGGATGTTTACTGTCTTAATATTATTATTATTATTTTGTCATTGATGTCAAGAAATTGATTTTCTAATTCAGTATGATGTTGCCATATCTTGAGAAGTATTATTTGATGAGTATAAAGATGTTGGTAAAAGACACAGAAAGAATATGATGAATAAGGGGAGGAATAAATTATTCAATGGGCAACTATTACCGAGTTAGACAATGATGAGATCATGATGTTTAGATTGTTTTGATATCATACATATGTTATTGATTGTAAGGTTAATACTATACTATGTTACCGAGCAAAGAACCTAGTCGGTAAACCCTAAGGTTATCACTATCGGTTAATGAAGGCAGAATGTCTACCAAGTGAAGTTTAGTATTTACCGAGTTGCAACCGAGTAATAACAGAATGCATTGAATAAATAAAAGCATTATTTAATGAAGGAAGATGATGAGCTGGCTATGATTAAATGATTGGTATGTCGTGAATGAAGTTTGTTAAAGAATCTATGGCAAAGGAAAATCGGCAGGAAGATCTACAGCTTAGATTGAACCGCAATACCCTAGCACAAGTTCCAAGGTGGGGTAAAACGTTTTCAGATCCAAGGATACATTGAACTTGGTCAAAGTTTGAAGATCTGATGGCTATGATTGATCATGGGAAATGTGATCAAGGAGATTAAGCGATTGGCGAATTGTTTATAAATAAGGAACTGTTGATAAACAATGTATGCAGGCAAGTGTATGCATAGGGATGCTACATAGTGATTACCGAGCACAGAAGCTTGAAGACCTGTTTGAATAACAGAGTATAGAGCCCAGCAGATGGACAAGATTAGTCCTATTATATTGAGAAAATAAGAATCTGCTTTAGCATTTTAGATGTGAAGTTGTAGATAGATTTTTATTACTGTTATTTTGTAAAGTGACAGAAAATCTCTTAACCGAGTGGACTTAACAGTCTTATTTGTAAAACCCTCTAGCAAGGTGACATTTTGATTGAGTGTCTGAAATCCTTTAACAAGGTCACTTCTAACAAGGTGAAGATCCTAACAGATCTGAGGGAAATCCCTTAACCGGGTCACATCTAGCAATGTGTTTGTAATCTTTAACAGGATTTTCTTTTAAACGAGCATACTCTAGAAGAGTATATTTCTTAGTGGGTCCAAAATCCCACAGTGGTTTTTCCCTATTTGGGTTTCCACATTAAATATGGTGTTATGAGTGTTATGATGTTTATATGCTTTTGAGTTTGCATGTTTAGTAGTTTTCGTTATATTACTGAAGTATATGTTACCAAGGTTGAATCTGTTGTTTTTATGGAAGATTAAGTTTGTATGATTCACCCCCCCCTCTCATCTTATTAGCTTGGCATATGTACTTAACATTAAGTATTAGAACTATCACTCCCAACTAGTCATTCAACAAGCAACTAATGAATATCAGACTAAAGATGACAAACTCATGCCGTACAAACAAATGGTGGACAATCTAAAGGCATCATTTACTACTATCACCTTTGAGTAGATACCAAGAGATCATAATCGAGCTGCTGACACTCTGGCTACTATTGCATCTCTTCTAGATCTTTCGAAAAATTCAACATGCTATGAGTTATTGGTCGAACAACTTTAGATTCCCGCATCCCCGAATTTGAGATGATATGTCATCTTGTCGGTTCTGAATCCCCATGGTATGGTGAGTTTTACACCTATGTCCATGATCACACACTTTCTCCTAATCAATCGAATAACCAATGTAAAACCTTCATTTGCCAAACCACTTGATATACCATTATTGTTGAAACCCTATACCGACGTAGTCTTGATGGTACTCTCCTTCGATGTCTGGAACATGATGAGATAACAATGGCCTTGGAAGAGGTACGTGAAGGAATTTGTGGAACTCATGCAAGTGGTCCTTCACTAGCCAAGAAACTCATGCGCACTAGATACTATTGGCCATCAATGGAAAAAGACTCCTACCATTTTGTCAGAAAGTACAAGAAATGCCAAGTTCATGGAAACCTTGTACATGTGCCAGCACAGGAATTGCAACCAATCACAACACCATGGCCCTTTTGCCAATGGGGACTTGACCTTGTGGGTAAAATCCATCCATCTTCATCCAACGGTCACAAATTCATTATTACCACCACCAAATACTTCACAAAGTGGATCAAAGTTGTTCCACTTACCCAAGTCACTGGCAAGCAGATTGTCTCATTCATCCTTAATTACATCATCTGCCAGTATGGTGTACCCATGTCTATCATCACAAATAATGGGCTTCCTTTCAAAAATAAGGATATTTGTGAGCTCTGTGAGAAGTTTCACATCCAACACCACTTTTCCACTCCCTATTACCCCACAAGGCAATGGTCAGGCCAAAACATCAAACAAGAACATATTAAGAATCCTTAAGAAGACAGTCAATGATGTTGGCTGTGATTGGCATGTTCAATTGAATCCAGCACTATGGGCATACCGAACTAGCATTCAAACCCCTACAGGCACAACTCCCTACTCACTAGTCTATGGCGCAGAAGCTATCTTACCGATTGAGGTCGAGATACCATCTCTACGGGTTTCCTTGCATAATCTTATAGATGACGAAGCCTACAGGGTATCACGTCTTCAGGACTTAGAACTACTTGATGAGAAGCAACAAGCTGCATACAATCATCGGGTTAGACCTCATACATTCGAGGTAGGTGATCTTGTTCTTCAAGAGAATCCTCATAACCAGCCCAACCAAGAACATCAAGAAAACTTTGAGTCAAATTGGTTGGGTCCATATGTTATCACTGTTGTATTTGGGTCCGAGGCATATCAGTTGGCTACTTCAAAAGGAGAACCGCTAGCAGATCCAATCAACAGCATGCACCTCAAACGGTTTTATATGTAAGCTTCATAGAGCATTAGGCTCCCATACATACCAGCAAAACACAAAAAACATTCAGATAAATGACCTGAAGAAAATACAAAAACATCAAAATAGTGAAGAAAAATCATGCATCCAAATGGTGAACAACCACTCTGGTGGCACCTTGGGTAAGTGCTATGGTGAAAAGCTGGAAAACAGGCGCCACTTGTAAAGGCTATGGCTTCATTGTCTTTTAGACTTGTTGCGATCACATTCACATTCATCCACTCATCCATCCATCCAAACCATGGCTTGTTATTAATTTGCAATCAAGGATAGTACTTCACGCGTCTCGCATCCTGCTTTTTCATAGTCATGTCTAAACTAGGGACAATGCCCTTAATATGTTTGATGGAAGTGGATTATACATTATTTTTGTGATTCATTGAGTTCTACATTCAAAACTGTCTCTCAAAATACCAAAAACATTGGATAACAATCATCAAAATCCAAAAACATTGGAAAACTATCTCACAAAATCCAAAAATATTTCAAAAACATCAAAATCAATCAAAAACATGGCAACACCTTGTACATACGTTTTTCAAAATAGATACTAAACAAACACTATGACATACTCAAAACGACCACCACTTATCACATCAACCCAACAATCAACATCAATGCAAAAACTGTCTTCACAAGGATGCATCCTTCCTTACCAAAACAAAGACAAGATCACGTTTTCTTTGACAAGAAATTTCTGTTTAAAGCTATCAAGTACTTGGTTCGATTTGTGGGTTATTTATTTATATCAGGTTCCTACGCTACTTTGGGATATCCACAAGTGATTAGAGTGGTCGGGATGGTTCCTAAGCATTGTTTGTATGTCTTTTGCGAATTATTCCAATGACGTTCTGGGGCATGTACTAATGGTGTCTGCGTGGGAAGTTCACTAAGCTACGTGATCTTATGTAAAATATAGTCATAGATCACTACGGCTTGCTGACTATAGCATATACTTCGACCATATGAGCATGAACGATTATCGAGGGTCCATATTCTTTCTTCTTTATGTATGCTATTTGTTTAAAGGTACAATGCTCCATCTTTGGTTCCTACTGCCTCATCCAAGCTTGATAATGGTTTATCTCTTACTATGGTATGAACTTGTCTCAGGATATGATCGGAAAAAGATCAAGGAGAACGTTCCAAGTCATGCATGAAAGGAGATAATCCTTGTCTATTCTGCAAGCAATACTAAGGTCAACTTGATCCATTATATCAAGTTGCTTGTATTAACTTGCTATATCAAAATCCATGTAACAAATACTCAGGTCATCTTGAATCATTATGTCAAGTTGCTTATATTTTCTTACAACATTTTAAAGCTCAATGATGAAAAATAAAGCACTATGGATCATCATTTCATCTCATCTGTATATATTGCATTCTATTACATTCCATCCATCCATACATTCATAATAGATGCATATCATTCATACATAGTAATGACAATGGGTGCATACTCTATTTTCCTCTTCCTCCATTTCTTCTATCTAACATCGAACCCCCCCTCACCCTCCCCATCTTGATAATCAACATCACATACCCTACTTTGTGTCCCAATCAACCTAATCAATCCACGTTCATCACCATCCATCTCTAAATAGGATGGATTGTGTTTCCTATCCTAAGTCATCCTCTAAATCCAGCCAGGTACTCTATCTACATAGGTACATTGACTCACTCACACCTAGACTATCAATAGATACTCTGATCAAGTATCTTGGGGTCTCAATAGGTAATCGATCATGGTAATCCTAGACTACATCAGGCATTTATCATAATGACCTAGTCTCAATGGGGCTTCTATGATTCATCACAACCATCCATCACACACACACACACTATCAATTGATCAACCCATCAAACACAATCCAATGGACAATTACATCAATAAGTCTCAATGAGTATTTTGCTTCAAATATCTTGACTTCATCAGGAAATTACATCAATTATCTAGGTCACAACATGTCACTTTGATTCACTTAGTCAGACTTTGTCTTGTCCAAGCAAACAACTGACATCAACTGTCATGCTTTGACTCGACCGGGGCAATTCAACCAATTGCACCAGATTGTCCAACCAATTTGATCAATTGTATAGCATCAATCAAAAGCACAACACCACATTTGCACAGTATCTCCTGCATAACCTACGGGTACCCACTGGCTTGCCATTTCTTCATATTCACTCTGTTTTCTTCCATTCTTTCACCGTTATTGTTAATTTCTTCTATTCTACCTCCCCTCCACTTCTCATTCTTTTTCGAGAGATCGCCCGATTTTTCAAACTTTTTTGGCCCATCTCTCGAGGGGGCATACCACCCAGTAAATTATAATTTATGGGGCATATTTCTTCACACCTATTTTTCTTTCTTTGAAATGACACGATAAAACTGCACCGTCTCAAAGAGGGGCAAATGTAGTCACATAAACCTATTCACTTAATTAAATGAATATTTAGTATTTATTTGATTATTTAACCATCAATCAATAATTAATTAAATTAATATTTAATTAATTCATCATAACCCTCTTCTCCTATTAATTAAATAAATTATTCAATTTATTTGATATAATTCACTTAACCAAATTCAGACCATTAATTAAATGAATAAATCATATTTGTTTAATTAAATCTTCTCTCACATTTAAATAAATTAATATTTGTTTAAATCTCCCAAAATCCCATCTCTCACATTTAAATAAATTAACATTTATTTAAATCACCTTTATCCTCCACCCACTTGCATTTTCCTACAAATGCAAGTTGCACAACTATTTTAAATAAAAAAAAATTATTTAAAATCCTATTTATCCTCACCCACTTGAAACCTTTAATGGTTTCCCTTAAAGTCTTCAAACTTAATGGCTTCCTTCTAGAGTCTTCTCAAGCGTTTAATGGTTTCCCTTAAAATCTTCAAACTTAATGGCTTCCTTCTAGAGTCTTCTTAAGCCTTTAATGGTTTCTCTTAAAGACTTCAAACTTAATGGCTTCCTTCTAGAGTCTTCTCAAGCCTTTAATGGTTTCCCTCAAAATATTCAAGCATTTAATGTTTTATCTTCCTTTTTCTCATGTAAATAAATTAAGATTTATTTAAATAAAATCCAAAATTCACATTCACATTTAAATAAATTAATATTTATTTAAATATCTATCCAAATGCAAATTACACCATTTAATTGAAATAAATGATTTTATTTTAATTGAAAATCCCAAAATTCCTCCCACTTGCATTCTCCTACAAAATCCACTTGCATGCCTAAATCCCTTCTAATTAGCCTAATCTTATCCTAATCATTGTCACATTCCTAAATAAAAGGAAGTCACTTCTCAAAAACCTCCAAAGTCTTCAATAACCATTAAAGGCTTTATGTCTTCCAATGGTTAACCTCTAAAGTCTTCCAAACCATTAAAGGCTCTTACATAACCAGTTATGGTTAACTCACCTTTTACTTTTGGTTAGAGACTTTCCTCTAACTTAACCATCCTTTTGACTCATGGGTCTCTTCAAAGCATTTATTTCTTTGACTAAGGTAACCATTTAACCCTTGCACATTCATTTATCCCTTGGATAAAAGGAATATCCATTAACCTAACCCAACCCAACCCCCTAGGGTAACCATTATGTCCCCTCAAGCATTTAATGTTTTTTATCTCTCCTCTCAAGCCTCCTCATGGTGACACTTGTCAACATGGGATTAGGTTGAAAGTCTCACATGGATTGAATATCTTTCAATCCTAACCCTTGTTAAGATTGCTCAATCTTAACTCTTCATTTCCCTATTTCTTCTATAAATAGAACCCTTCTCCTCGAGCAAAGAAGGAAGCATTAGAGTATTGTTGTTATACTAGTATTAGCATAGAGCTTTTTCATAGCATCACTATCTACATTTGTATAGCATTTTCTTATCATATTCAACCATCTTGAATCTCCATATGGCATCCATGGCTAGTGCTAAAAGCTGAGAGCTACACTCATGTGGAACTTGAAGAGGAGAGGAACAAGGGAGGAGCATCTATGAGCATCTTGATTAGCATTTGGAGGAGTATAGATTATCAATTCTATGTTTGTATGCTTTCAATTTCATTCTTAATATCTCTCTTGATATGCTTGTTTAGGATAATCTTTTGTTGCTAACACTAACATTTGTTTCTTGCGCTCTTGTGTGTCTTTGTCATCAAACAGATTTTCTAATCCTTTTTGTAGAGCATCACTTTATAATCAACTAAAAAATCTCCAGAGCTAAGAGATATAAATACCAAAAGTATACCATATATATATATATATATATATATATATATATATATATATATATATATATATATATATATATATATATATATATATATATATATATATATATATATTATATTAAAATATATTTTAAAAAAGGATCATAGTGGGCCAAAACAGGCCCTTAAGTGGCAATGAAATTTCAGAAAAATCAGAGTTATGCAACTTGACATGAAAATTTGAATATGTTTTGAATATTATTTTTAAAATATGTAAGAAGAGAATCTATAGAAAACTTAATGTAGTTTCTAAGCTACTAGTTTTTTCTTGAAAAAAAAAAATCCTATTTGATGAAAATTTCAAATTTCAAATTTCAATGCAGTGGTACTAAAATTTTAGGAAAAAGATAAGTAGTAGACGTATGTCTGACCACCCTAATGACAATCAAATCATAATATTTTTTTTATAATATTTATAATATAAGTATTAGACTCATGTCCGGATGTGACACATTTTTTAATAATTTTTTATAAAGTAAATAATTATTTATGATTTTTTAGTACAACTTTTTAGAAATTCAAAAGCTCCTACGTCTTACCACCTTAACTTGGTCAAAACCTTATGAATTTTTTTATTTTTTTATTTTTCCCTATAGTAGATGAAGCATAGGATGTGACGTATGTTTTGGATTCAAAAAATGTTATACCGTTTGAAAGTTATGAGTATTTTTCAATGAGTCTATCAATCAGGACTTTTGTCAGAATTTAATTAGAAAATAATTAATAATTATTTATTAAAGTCAAAATAAAACAAGCCTTATATTGTTGGAAAGCTGAGAATGTCCTTAAAAAACTCTTTTCGTTTTATCAATTTTAGCTATAAAAAAAGTTGTCGGCCACTAGTGTAAAGTCTAAAAAATCAAAGAATACTGAAAAACACATTTTTTCAGTTGACTTTCCAGGCTTGTCACTTCCAAGCCAAATCCCAAAGCATCCCCGAGCCAAAATTTCAGATTTGAAATTTGTACAACAAAAATATGATATCTGATTTTAATAAGTAAATTCACTAACTAAATTTGCACATAATTAATCTATTGTTTAGTAATATATTATAATATATAATATATTAATATACTATATATTAATTTATAAATAAATTAGTATATGATATTAAGGAGAGAGAGAGAGAGAGAGAGAGAGAGAGATGGGGAGATGGGGAGGGTCATATTGTGTCCTATGACCCATTAGAACACAATATGACCCCTTAGGTGTCAATTTTTTGTAACTAATATTGGCACTGCTTTTTATATTGTAATAATGGTTCATCTTGCCACCTTATGACACACTATGACCCCTTATGACACCATATGGTGTCGTTAGAGGCCATATGGTGTCCTAAGGGGTCATTGGATACCATATGACGCCTAAGGACAACATATGACCCCTTATGACACCATACTGGGTCGTTATGAGTCCTATGGTGTCCTAAGGCATCATATTGTGTCCTACGACCCCTTAGGACACCATATGACCCCTTACAACAACAAATTATGTTGTTATGGGTCATATTGTGTCCTAAGGGGTCATATTATTTCATATGACCCCTTTAAGACACCATATGACCCCTTAGGACACAATATGACCCATTACGACTCTATACGGTGTCGTTATGGGTCATATGACCCCTTATGATACCATATGGTGTCGTTAGGGGTCATATGGTGTCCTAAGGGGTCATGGAACACCATATGACCCCTAAAGACAACATATGACCCCTTATGACACCATATTGGGTCGCTATGGGTCCTATGGTGTTCTAAGGGGTCATGTTGTGTCCTACGACCCCTTAGGACACCATATGACCCCTTAAGACACCAAATAGTGTTGTTATAGGTCAGATTATGTCCTAAAGGGTCATATTGTTTCATATGACCCCTTTAAGACAGCATATGACCCCTTAGGACACAATATGACCCTTTACAACTCTATACAGTGTCGTTATGGGTCATATGACCCCTTATGACACCATATGGTGTTGTTAGGGGTCATATGGTGTCCTAAGAGGTCATGGGACACCATATGACCCCTAACGACAACATATGACCCCTTATGAAACCATATTAGGTCTTTATAGGTCCTATGGTGTCCTAAGGAGTCATATTGTGTCCTAAGGGGTCGTAGGACACAATATGACTCCTTAGGACACCATCCTACGACCCCTTAGGACACCATATGACCCCTTACGACACCAAATTGTGTCGTTATGGGTCATATTGTGTCCTAGGGGGTCATATTGTTTCATATGACCCCTTTAAGACACCATATGACCCCTTAGTACACAATATGACCCTTTACGACTCTATACAGTGTTGTTATGGGTCATTTGACCCCATATGACACCATATGGTTTTGTTAGGGATCATATGGTCTCCTAATGGGTCATGGGATACCATATGACCCCTAAGGACAATATATGACCCCTTATGACACCATATTGGGTCGTTATGGGTCCTATGGTGTCCTAAGGGGTCATATTGTGTCCTACGACCCCTTAGGACACCATATGACCCCTTAAGACACCGAATTGTGTTGTTATGGGTCATATTGTGTCATATGACCCATTTAAGACACCATATGACCCCTTAGGACACAATATGAATCTTTGCAACTCTATATGGTGTCGTTATGGGTCATATGACCCCTTATGACACCATATGGTGTCGTTAGGAGTCATATGATGTCCTAAGGGGTCATGGGACACCATATGACCCCTAAAGACACTATATGACCCCTTATGACACCATATTAGGTCGTTATGGGTCCTATGGTGTCCTAAGGGGTCATATTGTGTCCTACGACCTCTTACGACACCATATGACCTCTTACAACACCAAATTGTGTTGTTATGGATCATATTGTGTCCTAAGGGGTCATATTATATCATATGACCCCTTTAAGACACCATATGACCCCTTAGAACACAATATGACCCTTTATGACTCTATACAGTGTTGTTATGGGTCATATGACCCCTTATGACACCATAAGGTGTCGTTAGGGGTCATATGGTGTCCTAAGGGTCATGGGACACCATATGACCCGTAAGGACAACATATGACCCCTTATGACACCATATTGGGTTGTTACGGGTCATATGGTGTCCTAAGGGGTCATATTGTGTCCTACAACCCCTTACGACACCATATGATCCCTTAAGACACCAAATTGTGTTGTTTATGGGTCATATTGTGTCATAAGGGGTCATATTATTTCATATGACCCCTTTAAGACACCATATGACCCCTTAGGACACAATATGACCCTTTACAATTCTATACAGTTTCGTTATAGGTCATATGACCCCTTATGACACCATATGGTGTTGTTAGAGGTCATATGGTGTCCTAAGAGGTCATGGGACACCATATGACCCCTAACGACAACATATGACCCCTTATGAAACCATATTAGGTCGTTATGGGTCCTATGGTGTCCTAAGGGGTCATATTGTGTCCTACGATCCCTTAGGACACCATATGACCTCTTAAGACACCAAATTGTGTTGTTATGGGTCATATTGTGTCCTAAGGGGTCATATTGTTTCATATGACCCCTTTAAGACACCATATGACCCCTTAGGACACAATATGACCCTTTACGACTCTATACGGTGTCATTATGGGTCATATGACACCATATGGTGTCGTTTGGGGTCATATGGTGTCCTAAGGGGTCATGGGACACCATATGACCCCTAAGGACAATATATGACCCCTTATGACACCATATTGGGTCGCTATGTGTCCTATGGTGTCCTAAGGGGTCATATTGTGTCCTACGACCCCTTAGGACACCATATGACCCCTCAAGACACCAAATTATGTCATTATGGTTCATATTATGTCCTAAGGGGTCATATTGTGTCATATGACCCCTTTAAGACACCATATGACCCCTTAGGACACAATATGACCCTTTAGGACTCTATACGGTGTTGATATGGGTCATATGACCCCTTATGACACCATATGGTGTTGTTAGGGGTCATATGGTGTCTTGAGGGGTCATGGAACACCATATGACCCCTAAGGACAACATATGACCCCTTATGACACCATATTGGATCATTATGGGTCCTATGGTGTCCTAAGGGGTCATATTGTGTCCTACGACCCCTTAGGACACCAGATGACCCCTTAAAACACCAAATTGTGTTGTTATGGGTCATATTATGTCCTAAGGGGTCATATTGTATCATATGACCCCTTTAAAATACCATATGACCCCTTAGGACACAGTATGACCCTTTACGACTCTATACGGTGTCGTTATGGGTCATATGACCCCTTATGACACCATATGGTATCATTAGGGGTCATATGGTGTCCTAAGGGGTCATGGGACACCATATGACCCCTAAGGATAACATATGACCCCTTATGACACAATATTCGGTCATTATGGATCCTATGGTGTCCTAAGGTGTCATATTGTGTCCTACGACCCCTTAGGACACCATATGACCCATACCAACATAATTAGGGATCTTTCTTTCTCTCTCTCTCCTAATATTTCTCTCTCTCCCTCTCTCTCTCTCACTCCCCCTCTCCCCTAATCTCTCTCTCCCCTCTCCCCTAATCTTTCTCTCTCTCCCCCTACCCGCTCCCCCTCTCTCTCTCTATCCCCTCTCCCATAATCTTTCTCTCTCCCCTACCCCCCCCTCTCTCTCTCTCTCTCTCTCTCTCTCTCTCTCTCCCTCTGCCCCTTCCCCCCTCTCTCCCCTCCCCCTAATATTTCTCTCTCTCCCCTACCCCCCCCTCTCTCTCTCTCTCTCCCCTCCCTGCTCTCTCCCCTAATCTCTCTCTCTCCCATCTCCCCTAATCTTTCTCTCTCCCCCTACCCCCCTCCCCTAATCTCTCCCTCTCCCCCCTCTCCCCTCTCTCTCCCCAATCTCTCTCTCTCTCTCCCCCCCATCTCCCTCTCTATCCCTCTCCCATAATCTCTCTCTCTCTCAAATATGAGTACTGAAATCAGATATTGGATTTTATTGAATATCCAATTTCTGCCATTGCCATTAATGTGGAAATAGTAAAAAATATGGCGACAATGGGAAAAAAAATTGGGACCACAAATTTATACATTAAAATCAGATATCCGATATAATCCGATATTCGATTTTATCGTCCATATCCGATTTTTGTAAATAAAAAAGAGCCTTGTGGTCCATTTTTTGGATTCCAATGGCCCACATTCTTCACATTATGTTTTTTGTCAACAATCATGGGTTTTCAAATAGGTTGAGACAAATTTGTGTGTTTGAGAGATTCTTAAAGTCAAATCTTACATTGTCAATCATTTAGGAGCATCTTTGTGGAGGTAAATGGGGAGTAGTAGTCGTTGAAAGTCTAAACACAAAAAAAAACTTTCAAATGACCAAATTGAAGTGTATAGAGAAAGAGATAGAGAAGGTCATAGGAGGAGAAGACAAGGTATGTTAAATATTGCTAATGTTACTTCAAGTGAAGAGGAAATTGAATTTGAAAATGTTGAACAAGTTATTGAAAATGAAAATGTAGATTTTGAATATGTTGAAAGTTATAATGAAAATGCTCAACATGGCGTGAGAATGGAAAGTGAAAATTTGGGAGTTAACAATGAAGGTGTCCATAATTTTGGTGTAAATATGAATTTTTTTGACATTGGCATTTAAAATGTAGAAAAATTTGACATAGGAGGTGAACATGTGGAAAATTTTGACATTGGAGGTGAAAATGTGGAAAACTTTGACATTGAAGGTGGAATTAATCAACCAAGTGAACAATATGTAACACCTAATTACTTTAGAAATGAAGACCCTCTCATGGATGAAAGACAAACTCCAAATCCAAGACCTTCAATAACCCCAAAATGGTTACTTGAAATTGATGAGAACATTATTCTGAATCTTGAAGGCAAGAGGTCAACAAGAACTGTTTGATTGCAGGCTACACAACTTTTTGACCAAAATTTTAGCAATAAGACATTGACCGAGCAATGCCAACTTTTTGTTCAATTGCTAAAGATGATAAAGATGAGACCATTTCTAAACAAATTGAAGATTCATATGAACAAGAAGATGGAGAGAAATTCTATTATTGCCAAAATCTATTTGATGCTCTCAATTCTTTTGGAAAGAATACCAAGGAAAGAGATAAGAGAGCCCCTCAAAGAATGATAACACCATCCTTAGTAAGCCATCCATTGAGGAAGGCTCGTCAAATGAGAAAAACTTGTGTTGATTTGAACATAAACCGTAAAACTTTGGATAGAGCACTTGCACGAAGACAAAGACTTGACGATCCACTTCAACATGATACATGGGCTTTTGGTGGGAGGCTTCCATGTGTTGATAGAAAGTTGACTGACAATGTGAAGGAGGAGATTCAACAATTTTGGCACTCTAATTCTAGAGTATCACCCAATGTAAAGGACATTTTGAAATTAAGAATCAACAACCGAGACCACACACCACATCCCAAACATTTCTTGGAATCAAGCCAAACAATGTGGTACAAAAAATTTTGTGAAGTACATCCAACTTTGCAAATATCACAAAGGGCCTTTGAATCTTTGAAGCCATTTTATTGTGTACCTCTTAAGATTTGTAATATTTGTTGTTGCAAGTACCATGAAATTTTATGCCATATTTGTTCTACGATGCATACTAATGAGATGTTGCAGGAGTGTGGTGCAATGCTATTTCCGAGATCATCAAGAGACTTGCAAGATCAATTTTATGCCCTAGAGATGATGGCTGCTATTTCTATAGAAATGATTGTTTGTTCATGAGAAGTGCTCACAATGTGGTGAGTTGTCAAAGTTTGTTTCATGTTTTCATCAGGGCAATGAACACGAGTTTGGAAAGAATTATGTTGAGAAAAAAAGATATGAGACAGTGAAATATACTTTGAAGAGTGGAGGTGAAGGTTCTAGATGCGAATTAGTCTCAAGAGAAGTGGGTGTTGCTGATTTTATTTTGGATTTTAAGGAAAATATTTTCTACAAGTATGCAAGGCACACCCATAGGTCTCAGTGGTTGGATCAACAGTTTAGGATGTGTAAGAACTCTTTCCCGATTGGCACTATTGTATCAGTGGTTGATTTTGCAGAGAACTATACATTGCAACCACAGAATGAGGTACAATCTCAGTACTACAATTCAATCATGATTGCTATTTTTGTTCAAATTACATATAGACATGCTCCTAATAGTACAGAAGAGGACAGGAAGATAATCAGGGAGTATCATTTTTATACGAGTAATGATAGATCATACTCCTCCAAGTATGTGGAACATTCTTTCAAGATTTTTTTTGAGTTCTTGCATGAGAAAGATATTGTAATTGACCAACATATAATGGTCAAATAACTATAAGGGTCAATTCAAGAATGCCCGTATGTTTTATTGGTTGAGTAGAATGCATGTAGAGAAGCATATACCTCATATTTGGTGTTTTTTTGAGGTAGGAGATGGGAAGGGCGAGCATGATGGAGCAGGTGCATGTTTGAAGACAACTCTAGTTAAGGAGAAATTGAGGATTTCAGCTGCAAATTTCTCTTATGCACGTTCTATTGTTGATTGGTATAGTTCAACATTATCGCATGGAGGTACTCTTGATTCAGGAGTGACCAAATTCTTTTGGTTGGTTGAGCAAAGCACAGTGGGATACAAATTGGATTGTCAAACAATTAAAGATTCTTCAAAGATGCATTCATTTCTCAGCTCAGATGCAAGTACATAGACCATTTGGATATGAGCATTGGCTTGTTTTTGTCAGAGTTGTGTTTGGTGTGATTGGGATCAGTGCGAGTAAAGTGAGTGGGTTGATATGTGGGTTCCCAAATATCTAACTCCTTTATCTCAAACAATATCCTTGTCAAAAAATGACATGGAAAGTTCACTTGAGTATGACCGTCTATCAGATCTTGTACAACCAGGACATGTTTTTGTAGTTGTTGCACCGCAAGGGAATGAAGAGAGATCAGAATATTGGTTGGCACGATGTGTACAAGGAAAACAAAAGCTAACACAACCAGTGATAGATGATGATGGGCTCACATATCCTACAGTTTCAGTTGTTGTTGTGGGAACTTGGTTGCGAGCATACATGATTAGAAAGAATGACATACCTGCATTTTAAGACTATCAGAGACACAAAACCATTCTAATGTATTCACACCTTATTATAGCTACAAATGTCAATTTGTTGAAGCATCAAGCAAAACTAAAGACCAAAGACCTATGGACAGTGACTACTGTTGATCATGAAGCAATACTAGATACTCTTAAGCAAAGAGATGACCCTTCAGGCATACTTGAGCAGTAGGTCTTTAATGGTGCCTTATTTTTTTTATCATGCATTTCATTTCAAACAATGATCATTAAACCTTAATGTTCAATTTTTTTACATGTATATTAAGGATGTGTATAAAATGTGGGTCTATTGATGAATGTTTTTTTTGGCAACATAGGTTTTGCATGCATATAGCAGGTACACTCGATATAATTAGAAGGGAGGTATTTTTGCAACATGACTTATTATCATGCATTTGATGAGATTTACAATTTTTGTTATTAGACAACACTATTTGACAATTTTTGATGATATAATTATCACAAAACCTTTATGCTCATGCAAGTCTTTTTTGATGATATACAACACTATCGCATTATTATTTTTGCGTCAACATAGTGGGTTCTCTTGATATAATTCAAAGGGACATATTTTTATGGTATATAATCCCACCTTTTCATTTATTATCATCCATTTCAGTTGAAGTGATTATCATAAAGCCTTTATGTTCATCCATGCATTTTATGTGTAGACTAACAATTCTTAAGAATACAGGTTCATGCTAGATCATTTGCCATTGACTAGTTTACTCTTGGTGGTGGTACATATTCATTTGTGCATTAATGAGGTTAAATTTTGTGCATAACCACTAAGTCAAGTGAATGTATTTCTATTTAGAAATGACAATATCTACCATCATCTTCAACCATGCAGAGAAATGCAGTGAGAAGGGCTTTAATCAACATGCATATTTCTTCAAAGTTATGCTTGTAGACTTTGCAGAGAAACTGATAAGTTTTGTAATTATACAATCTTGTACATCTTAAAAATATTTGAAATTATCTATTTATAATTTGACAAAATAATTTGTATTAAGTGTTATAATTTGTTTCTTGTAGCACATTCATTCCACATAAAAAGGTTGCTTATTTTGGCCTTATTTATATGTAGGCATTGCTATACGCAATCTTTTCTCTTGGGACATGAGGATGTCTGATGCAGATGAAGTGGGATGTTGTATTTGTATATGGATGTGAATTGATGTAACTTTTTTATGATGATATACAATGTCCATGAGCAAATTGGTTTAGTTATACTAATGATATACAATGTATCTGTACATGAGTACATTGGTGTAGTTGTATTGATAATGATAAAAAATCATGTTTGCATATTCGTTCATGGATATCACATGCAAGTGTAATGGTAATTATATGTATACAATACATGGAAATATTGATGACAATTATGTGTCTACAGTGTAATGCTTGTTTATCTATATTTTTTCATTGAATGAGACTGATGAATTCTTTGTCAACTGAAAAATGCTGCCCTAATAAAACCGTGGGGAAACTTGAAAAACCGAGATAGGATTTTGTAGGGACCCCTCTCATGGCCCCGTAGGTTCAAATGGATCATTTGCACGTGCCACGGATTCCGAGTTAGGGCCTATCAAATTTTGACAATTTTTAGCACTTAGGGTGCTGAAGGGACGATGCCGGTAGGGTATGACCCCAAGCGTTCGACCAAGTGGGGGGAGGAAAAAATAGGAGCATGCATAGGGTAATAATGCCTAACTAGACATGTCAGAACCGATGGTTTGTTATCACAATGAGAAGAACGAGAAATTGGCCACGTGACAACATTCAATTGAATGAGACAAACAATTTTTTTACCAACTGAAAAAATGTTGCCCTAATAAAACTATAGGGAAAATTGAAAAACTGAGATAGGATTTTTTAGGGACCCCTCTCATGGCCTCGTAGGATCAAATAGATCATTTGCAGGTGCCATTGATTATGAGTTAGGACCCATCAAAGTTTGACAATTTTTAGCACTTAGGGTGCTCAAGGGATGACACCGATAGGGTATGACCCTAAGTGTTCCATCAAGTGGGGGGGGGGGGGGAAATAGGAGCATGCATAGGGTAATAATTCCTAACTAGACATGTTGGAACTGACATTCATTATCATGACGAGCAGAATGAGAAATTGGCCACGCGACAACATTCGATTGAATGAGACTGACAAATCTTTTGCCAACTAAAAAAATTTTGCCCTAATAAAACAATAGGGAAACTTGAAAAACCAAGATAGGCTTTTATAGGGAACCCTCTTGTGTCCTCGTAGGTTCAAATGGATTGTTCGTAGGTGCCACAAATTTTGAGTTAGGGCTCGTCAAATTTTGACAATTTTTAGCACTTAGGGTGCTCAAGGGACGACGTCGATAGGGTATGACCCTGAGCATTCGATCAAGTGGGGGGGGGAAATAGGAACATGCATAGGGTAATAATTCCTAACTGGACATGTTAGAACCAATGGTTCATTATCATGACGAGAAGAATGAGAAATTGGCCACGCGACAACATTCGATTGAATGAGAGATGATTTTTTTGCCAACTAAAAAAATGCTGCCCTAATAAAACCGTAGGGAAACTTGAAAAACCCAGATAGGCATTTGTAGGGACCCCTCTCATGGCCCCGTAGGTTCAAAGGAATCATTCCCAAGTGCCACATATTTCAAGTTAGGGCACGTCAAAGTTTGACAATTCTTAGCACTTAGGGTGCTCAAGGGACAACGTCGGTAGGGTATGACCTCGAGCGTTTGACCGAGTAGGGGGGAAAATAGGAGCATGCATAGGGTAATAATGCCTAAGTGGACATGTCAGAACTGACGGTTCATTATCACGACGAGCAGAATGAGAAATTGGCCACACAACAACATTCGATTGAATGAGACTGACGATTTTTTTGCCAACTGAAGAAATGTCGCCCTAATAAAACCGTAGGGAAAATTGAAAAACTGAGATAGGATTTTTTAGGGACCCCTCTCATGGCCCCATAGGTTCAAATAGATCATTCATAGGTGCCACAGATTCCAAGTTAGGGCCCGTCAAAGTTTGACATTTTTTAGCATTTAGGGTGCTCAAGGGGTGATGTCGATAGGGTATGACCCCAAGCTTTTGACCAAGTGGGGGAGGCCAAAATAGGAGCATGCATAGGGTAATAATGCCTAACTAGACATGTCAAAACTGACGGTTCATTATCATGACAAGCAAAATGAGAAATTGGCCACATGACAACATTAGATTGAATGAGACTGACGATTTTTTTACCAACTGAAAAAATGTTGCCCTAATAAAACCGTAGGGAAAATTGAAAAAATGAGATGGGCTTTTGTAGGGACCCCTCTTGTGGCCCCATAGGTTCAAATGGATCATTTGCAGGTGCCACGGATTCTGAGTTAGGGCCCATCAAATTTTGACAATTTTTAGCACTTAGGGTGCTCAAGGGATGATGTCAGTAGGGTATGACCCCAAGCGTTCAACCAAGTGGGGGTGGAAAAATAGGAGCATGCATAGGGTAATAATGAATTGTATTCTTTTGTTCATGAATTGTATTGTTCATTAAATGAATTGTATTGTTCATTATACAAACAACACTTATGATGAAATGAAATGAATTGTATTGTTCATTAAATAACCATTATTTACCATTGTTAATTATTGGATTGAAGATTAAAGTTTTCCATGATAAAACCATGCACACATGAGCAAAAATTTATATGATCAAATATCAACTTTTGTATATATGAAAATGTCAAATGATTACAAGTGTATGTACATACACAAATATGGCATAAACGCCAACTCAAACAAAATGTATGTCTATATATGTGAATGTATGTCCATATACAAAATATACATGCCAAAGCATCCCAAAACTATCTATAACATCCTAAGCTATTGATGGATCATCAAAATCGATCCTCTTCGCCGCACTGCTTGGCTCTGAAGGATCCTGAACAAGAAAAAACAAACCACGATTAAGATTAGTTATATTATATAACTCACATTCGAAAAGTTAACATAAAAATGAACTATAATTGAACTATTCTTGTTTACCTCATCTCCACGTTTTCTCTTCAGCTTTGCAGGACTCTTGATGTATATCTTCGGTAGAGGATGTATGTTTCCAAAATTTTCATACACAACCTACATATGTTCACAACATGACATTGTTACAAGTTAGCATATAATTGTCACTAATAATAACGAATTATATCTATTAAAAACAAAATAAAGTAAACACACATGTACTCAAGGTCTCTCTTCTTCTTCTTCTTCTTCTTCATCTTCAGGTATAGTGGGTGTAGTCAACAAGGATGTGAAGCCAAAAATTCTCTATACATATACACAACAAGTATATGAAACTATCAATCTATGTCTAGACGTGTATAATCATTATAAGTTATTTAAACTATTCATTCAATCATATGTGCATTCAATTACCTTTCCCTTGTCTCCAACTGCACTACCAAATCTTGAATCACACAGCCCCACACTTGTGCTACTTGTGCCCTACAAGATTAAAATAAGATATACATGCAAATTGCTATATAATCTAATTAATACCAATATAAATGATGAGCATGTATGTATAATAAAATACAAATGACTAGGTGCAATAATATATGTACCGTAAAGCTATCAAGGCCAAATGAAATGGCTGTCAAGGTGCCCTCCTAGATCTGTGTTAACTCCTCCTTTATCATCAACTGTTAGATAAACCATGTAAATAAAAATTAGTACTTAATATTATCTAGATTATAAATATTCATTTAAAATATAGAATGAACTGTGAAAATACAAATCTTACCACTACATCAATGTATGATGAAGGTGCCTCCTCGCCTCTAGCATGAGAGGACACTCCAGGGTATCATCTAGTCTATGTCATAACATCTAGTGCATCGTGCATCTCATGCACCTCATAATCTGTAGTGTGCGTAGGAGGATCAACAGGTTGTCCAATTGGACCCAAGAATACGTGCCCACACATGAGATAACTATGGGGCATGCAAATGTGTGGAGCCGAGGAGGACGTGTCAATGCCACTGGATGCACCACTACCATCAAAAGTAGGTTGAGCTACTGACCCAGCCTGAGAAACCAAAAGGCTACTCAAAGAGTGAATAGACGATATGGTCCATGATGTCACCTCACAGATGATATCTGAATGCTGCACTGGAGGTGGGGGATCAACAGGAGGAGGGGGGACATATGGGCCCTGGACTACTCTAACTGCCCCAGGTTTATTTTGGAGCATACCTAAACCCACACCCTAGAAAGGTTGGATGTCAAAGTAGTTCACATGTTTTCCTAAAACAAACTCAGCATGCAATTTTTTGATGAAGTAGAAGGGGACATCAAGATTATTGTTGGGTGGTTTATTGAAAACCATCCACCAACGACCCCAAAAAAATTTCACAATACCATCATTTGTGAACCATTTAATAAAAAGTTTTGCTTTTTGGGGGTCTACGGGTTGACCAGTGCGGGGATTCACAAACAATGCGGCGATAGCAACTTTGGATATCTCGAGATCCTTGATCTCCTTATAGGACAAGCCATCCACATATTGTTCCCTCATAGAATCTCTCCACAAAAGAGCGACATTGTGCTCCTCAGTGACGGTTTCTATACTCTTTATGATCGACATGAGGGGATCAAACATTGAGTTCAAGCAAGGGATCCTACGATAGACATCTACAATCCCCCTCAATTGGTTCAAATTTTGTGCAATTAAATGTTGAATTGAAGGGGGGATTGGAAAAAGGAGGCTTTTGTGCAAGAGGGTTTCGTTCAACTGCAGTGCTCTAGGAATTTGATAGGTATCAATGGGAAGCAATGGTCTACAAGACCATTTGTCAACCCACTCTTGTGATTCACATTATTCCCACAAAAAATACATACATGAAGAGCAAAAACATACAATCTATCTAGTATAAATGTCCTAAAAATTCAAATGCCAATCAAAATCTGCAAATAGCCTATCAAAGTTCCAATCGAATATCGGATTCTAAAAAATCACACAACCCGAGGGTTAAAATAACTCACAAGCTGTCACCGTCCACTTATATTGTCTCAAAAAATCGGATATCCAATTTTTATTCTTAAATTATTTTAAAATAACATTATATTATATAATATAATAATATACTATATAATATATTATTATATTATATAATAATATAATAATATAATATTATATAATATATAATATATAATATATAATATATAATATATTATATAATACGTATTATATAATATATAATATTATATTATATTATACAATATATAATTATATAATGTAATATAATAATATATTATATATTACATATTATATAATATATAATATATAATATATTATTATATATTATATAATATATAATTATATAATATTTTATTATATATTATATAATATGTAATATATAATATATTATTATATTATATAATATAATATTATATTTTATAATATAATATTATATTATATATTTTGTATTATATAATATATAATATAATATAATAATATATTATATATTATATATTATGTAATATATAATATATTATTATATTACATTATATATTATATAATTTATTTTTTAATTTAAAATTACCTATAAAAATTGGATATCCGATTTTATTCGATATCTGATTTGCTTAGGTGTTTACCATACCAAGGTGTACTGACACCCAAGCCAACACGGATTTTTCGCATTTTTAGGTAAGTGGAAAAGGCTTTTTTTTTCACATCGCCACTTTTTAGGCCCCCATGATCCTCCACTAACCCTAAACATAAATATAAACTGTATGTTGCTTGCTACTACCTGCGATGTCTGCTTGTAGAGGGAGCCCTCTTCAGGCTTCCTAACAGTTGGGGATCCAAAACCATGAGCCCCAAGATTGTCCTGCTCTCCATGTGGACCCTTTGGTGGCAGATTCATTCTGGTGCCTTGCCCCCTCTCTATACTGCTATGAATCCTTTTTTGCAGAAGTGGAACGTTCAATTATGCAGATAAACTCCTGGGTGGAAGCCCTAAAAATATGGGGAAAGTTTTTGATTGATGAACATCAGGTAGAGGTACTAGACAGGGATAACTTTAAGAAACCCTCGCCTAGGTAAAGGTGTAAAATCCTGGTGAATGTTTCAATATTTTGGGGGAATATGTTAATTTTTTTTGGCAATTTTTTTTTAAATAGGGGAAAAATATTGAATTTTGTTGGCGAATTTTTCTCAGTTGCATAAGAATTGTACGAAAATTAAGGCAAAATTTTCATTCTTTTTGGGAAAATATTAATTTTATTGCTGAATCTTTTTCTTTTTCTTGAATTTTTTTGAAAAATTAAGGCGAATATTTCATTATTTTTGTGGAAAAATAATAATTACATTGGCGATTTTGTTCATATTGCATGAAAAATGTGGAAAAATTAAGATGAAGCATTCATTATTTTTGGGGGAAAATAATAATTAGGTCTAATCTTCCATTACTAATTGGAGAAAAAAACTAATATAGCAAACACATCACATCTTAGCTGTAAGTGTCCTGCATATCCGTATGAAATCTTGATTGAGGATTCTCTACTATAATTTTGCATAGAAAAATCAACACACTCCATGTGTCAGAGGAAGAAAAATACGGAGGATAGCACATATTTAATATTCAATGAGAAGCTACCAGTATTAATCTGTGTTGAGGTTTGTGAGTCATGTACAGGTGTCAGGACTATTGGAATGAAAGATTTATTATGGAATGGGAGAAAAGTACATCTCACACAAATTAATATAGTATATGAAATAATCCAAAGTATAGATCTGATAGTCAATTGCCACCACTTCGCAAATCTAGAAATAGGGTCATTATTTGCATGCTGCATTTCAGAATGTAAAAGATAGAAGTTATATCATTCGCATGCTGAATTTTAGAATGTAGAAGATAGATATTTTCTAGAGGTATTTTTTTAGGAAGTGTTGTTGTTTTGTTTGCAGAGGTTTTAAAATGAAGTGCATAGAAGGTGCAGTTAATTCTGGCATAAGGAGATATGGCTGAAGGTTTGTAGATGCCATGAAGTAAAGAAAATTAATGACTTACCTTGTAGCCAGAGGGTTACTAAAATAGCCAAAGATAACCAGAGGGTTATTAAAAGGCTCGAGTGCAACTGTAGGCTTCGGCTACAGTTGCAAATAATTTCAATCTCTTTGGGAACCGCCATGTCCCCTTTATAATGGGTAGAATGCATAGAGAAAGCTGGGTGAAGACACGAGAGATGCGGTTTTGGAGTCAAGCATCCCTGCTTGATCAAAACTCTCAAAGTTCTCCCCTACCAAGAAATGCAATGAGAATCTTGTATCTTGGTATTCTCTGCATCAATAACCACAAATGTGCGATAGTGGCATGGCTCATAAGGTATCTCACATTCACAGAAGCTTTCTATGTCTCTAAACCAAAGCTTTCATGAATATTGGCCTGGAAGTTTTACGGTATTGCAATACATGTTACACATTCTTGTAAAAGGCTGGTACCTTGTTGTATTCCTTATGATTATAAAAGGAATATCAAGGTCCTAAAGAAGGATTCTGTAATTTTCTCATCTCCAGGGAGAGTAGAACTAGAAATGGGGTTTTTTCTTGTCTAGTGTGTAGGATGGTTTTATGGTGAAAGAATATACACTTTCTTTCAGTAGTTTTTCAATTAGTTCATGAATAGACTACTATATTTATTATTGTTGCTAACATTGTCTTCATTTGTACTTTCATATATTACATGAATGGTGAATCATAATATTATGGATATTTTGATTTGTCTTGAAAATTTCATTGTCAATGTTTGACTGTGTAGTGTGAATGTGAATTTACTTCGAGGAAGGAATTAAATTCTATTTGCAAGTTACTGTAACTCTGGATTAATGTAATGAATCTATAAGAATAATTTGTGCAACTACACATGAAGCTGTGTTAATTCTAGGCATTAATGCTCAAGTGACTCACTATTATAAAATTATTTGTTGCTTGGGTTTGCATTCTTGATCTCATATTCGACTCTGAGATCTTTTTCAGAAATACATCAAAATAAAAGTGCAATTTCCTTTGTTTCAGAATTACATCAAAATCAAAGTCCAATTAAATGTAGAATAATTAAGGCACATCTTTCACATTTTTTTTGGAAAATAACCCACATAGAAAGTGTACTTCATATCCATTGGAATTAGAAATGTACTTTTTAGCACATATGAAATCTTCATCTCAGATTCTAAGTGATCTTTTCACATAGAAAACACTCCTCCTATCAGAGGACTTTAATCTTGTCATTTTGATGAAGAGTTGCATGGGTACGGATGTTAGCTTGTTCTTGAAGAAAATATTGAATTTGTGGTTAAATGATTATAGTAGACTGATGAGTTTTGATCATTTCATTAGGTGGCATGAAGAGTTGCATGCTAGCATGAAGAGTTCTGATTCTTTGGAAAGACAAAAAGGTGAAAAGGAATATTTAAAACTTCTAAATTTAGAGCTTTGAGGTTTTTCGTAAATTGGTAGCAGTTGAGTTGATCAAGGAGCATTATAAATATTTCCCTCTACACTTGTTTAAGAACACTATAAAAAATGGAATGCCCATATGTAGATGTTTCCTATGTGTTCATAAGATATAGGTTTAATGACAACGGGTGGAGAATATTTCAAGAAGGTTGTGTTTATAGCGGCACAACAGATTGCTCTGTAGCCAAAGGAACTTTCAAATTGGAGGAGGTAGCTAAAGGGATTTTAAAAGGCCATCTACAACTACAGATGGCCTTTCCCTTGCTGCCTACATTTTCCCCCTCGTCTCTTGAAGCCTAAGAGTGAGAGGGAATGGGGAGGAGAACAATGATGACAGGGAAGAGTTGGCTCTAGCAAAGAGCTTGTTTATTTAAAATTGATAACTAAAGTAGAACCCCTGTTCTGATTACAATAACCATCTCTGGAGCTCATCCAGTAGTTTTTGTGGACCTCATCCACTAGTTTTTATAGCTAGAATCTTGCATCTATAAAACTACTCCTCTAGTTTTTATAGTTAGAATCTTGCATCCATAAAGTTATCAGCAATGTGATGGTGGCACGGCTCAAGCAGTTGAATTTCAACTGTATTTTATTCTTCATCGTGGTCCATGATAGTTTCATGATAGTTTTAGTCTTATGGTTTGATAGGTTATCGTATTCTATTTTAGGTTTCATATTGGGAATATATCATTTCCATGCATATAAAATAAACACATGTCAAATGAGAACATGACAGTTTTATACAGCCTGAAGCTTGTTGCATTCCTTACTCTTATAAAAGGAATTCCAAGGCTATAATTAAGAGAATTTTTTTGAGGGAATCTTGGTCTCTTTGGAAAAGGGTATAGTAGTAGTGTCTAAGCTAGAATGTGGAGTCTTCCACAGTGAAGAATGCATATACTCCTTTAGCAATATTAATTAGTTTATGATCTGTCATGACAATTACTATAGATATAGTCTGTAGAATGTACTTCTTGATCTCACATGAATAATAATATCAATGGTTTTTTAATTTGTCTTTGCAAATCTCTTGTGAAAGTGAAATTTTGTTTGTGGGTTTGTGTACTTGTATCAAAAATTAGAAAACAAAAAAAAAGATATATATACTATTAATATATATCACACAAGGCAACTTATGGTAAGTGTGCATTTAATGAGACATTTATGCTGAAGCTGATCAAATGCCTTTAAATTAGGCATTGGGGTATTACCACATCTTCACATTACATGTTCGAGTTGGAAACACTAAGGTCAGAGTGATGGACATGCCAATTATGCTTAGGGCAACGAAACCATAGACAACATTTGTAGGTGAAGTCACAGATAAATGGTTAGGGGGGGTCTTGGTGAATGGCCACCCATACATAATGCATGCAGTCAAGACAGTTCTAGGGTTGGAGTTTTTGATGGTGTATCACAGGCATAGGGCTAGTTCAGATATTCCGGCCTTTTTTCTTGCCATGCTATTATATGTCAGGGTTTCCAAGGAGTGGGCAAAAAAGCTTACCCAAATGGTGTTCGAGCATGCATATTTGCACGACATTGATGCGGTCATCAACAATGTGGATGAGAACCTCCTCTTTCCCCTCCCACAGAAATATTACATTGGAAGGGTTTTTAAATTTCTGATTGTTCAAACACAAGATGTACAGTTGTTGTAGGCATGAAGGAGTGATATACTATGAAGTATCAATTTCCTCATGTATGTAGCCAAAATCAAGGAACCTGAGGAAGACTATTGGCATTAGGACTACCTAACCACTGAAGGGTTAGTAGATGAAGATGAAATTGATGAGGAGGATGCGACTGAGATTGTAGGGGCGCTGGAGCTTGGGAGTGGAGAGGAATTGATTGAGGATGACAGACATGGTGTGGAGGAAATTGCAGTAGGCGAAGCTCATGCTAATTGCAGATAGGATCCCGCTCATCTTACAAGCCAAGAAAGTCAGGGAGGAACGTGAAACTGCAGAGGTGGCAAGGTAGACTAGGAATGTCTCCTAGCCCTGAAGTATGGTGCAGATGCTTCGTTTTATTTTGATGCTTGAATTTTGTATTGTGAGTTATGGGTTGTTATGGGTGATCATTGGAAATGCTATCGGGAATGTATTTTCAGCTACAAGCCAAATATTGTTGTATGTATTTTTTTAAATCTTAATATAATGGGTGTTGGCCCTACCTAGCTATTCACTTATCAAAAAACATTGTTCAAATGATTTATTTTGGTGAATCTTTCATTATTTCGGGGAAACTGAAATATATTATAATGGGTGTTGGCCTTGCGCAACTATTTACTGTTAGGTTTTATCACATTGTCACTTTTCTGGACTTGCCAGAAGGTAATATGATATTTTATTGATTTAAAGCTTCAAAAAATTTACAAAAAGAATGGAGTCATCAAATAACCTCCATCCGATCCATCTATCTATACCCGCCACCACCAAATCCAACTCTGAAACAAACCCTAATACCCACCTTCCATCCTCTTCTTGCGAGCTCTCTGCATCTCGCCTTCAGCTCATCCTCTTGTCAGTGAACAAAGGGTAGTGGGTCTGCAGGCTCCACCAACCCTTCAGAAATGATGAAATCCACTCTTGGAACAACCTACTCACAAATTGAATCCATCCCTCCTAGGTATTCTGTAGCAATTAAATTTTGCAAGGCCCTCTTCACCTTGTCTACATCCTCTTCAAGTTCTAATCCCCTTGCTCTACCATTAATGTGTTGTTTGAGCTTTGTTCTACAATCAATCCACAAGATTCGGCATTAATTCCACCTCTATAAGTGTGAATGAGGCACTTTTTTATTTTAAATTTATTCATTACTTGGATTTAAATACTAGATTAATTTATTCACTTGTAATATTAAACTACATTAAATTTTATCTTTAATTTTCTTTCAGCTATCCATACAATGAGCTGCAAGTGATAGTTAACTATAAGTCTATAATTAATTAATCAATCAACTTAACGACCGTTGGATGATCGCAAATCAACAACATAAGCTCTATTTCGGCCCAAAGTTCTGAAGGACAAAGGTTTCTTCAAAAAGTCCCCGGAATAGATATAGGTCTAAGCATTGTCTAATTAACTATTATAAATTATATACTTAATTAACGAGGAGGATAGATTGGGCCAACCCTTTCCTACATGCCCTTTGACCTCCAGTGTGCATAATCTTATTGGTCCACTTAAGAAGAGCCTAACATCAGTAGGCCCCATGTGCCATGTGTGCAGTGGGGTTGTGAAGTTAAGGTGAAAGAGCATCTTGATCTAAATGCGCAGTCGCGCAGAGATCTAGACTGTTGATATCAAAGGAAGTGCACAACGGGTGAAATATGAAAGTCAATAATTTTAATTTTAATGTTTAATTTGTTAATGATAATTGATAAGTACTTGTGATTAAAGAAGTTTAGGATTTGGTTTAGACTAATTCACCCCCCTCTCAATCTTGTGGTGTTTTCAACATAAAGGTTAGGTCATAATCCATAGCATCATATTCACAAGAATATGGATTAAAATTATTACATATAGGCATCATAAATACATTCATAATCGTCTATAACATCATAGTATAAAAATATATATATATGTAACTATCACATAATAGGTACATACATCTATCTATGCTAAATATTGACCCTATTGGTAAACCCTAAAGATCCAACCACTAACCCTAGATCTACAAACTAATTCAACAATTAATCAATAGAGAACTTAAAATACATGCAAATAAAATGAAATAAACAAGGTATAAATTTATTCATTACTTAGATTTAAATATTAAATTAATCAATCAACTTAATGGTCGTTGGATGATCACAGATCAATGGCATAAGCTCTATTTCGGCCCGAAGTTCTGAAGGACAAAGGTTTCTTCAAAAAGTCACTGAAATAGAGACAGGTCTAAGAATTGTTTGATAATTAATTAACTATTATAAATTGTATACTTAATTAACTCTAATTCTATACTTAATTAATTTTAATCGATGACATAAGCTCTATTCTAGGCCAAAGTTGTGAAGGACATGGGTTTCTTCAAAAAGTCCCCCTAATAGACTTAGAGACATGTGTGCACACTGTTAGGAATGAAAGGTTTTAAGAAATGAATGTTTTTAATAAAAGAACGAAAGAAAAAGAAACGAATTTTAACCACGGTTTTTCCCTTTTTGGAAGCTATTGAAATTAAGGGAGATAGGTGTCGTGGAGGGTGAAGATTCATCTTTGCTTACAAGGCAGGTGATTGATTAGCATCAACCATCCATAGTTGTTTTCCCCGGAGGGTATGCTCTGGTTCAGACTTGAGATATCATGTGGAAATGAGAGGATCGTCCAGAGAATAGGATTGGTGGAAGTCGCGCAAATATGATTGAGCATGCATAGGAGTTGGATGGGGGGTTTAGTCAGATAAGGAATATTAGTACCACTATGGCCTTTGTTGGTTTTGATATTTGTATCACAAAGCTGATTATGGGAAATTTGGAAGGGATGAATCCAGATTCAGTGGTGCAAGAAAGTCGTTTCAAATTCAAATTTTCGGGTAAGTTCCTGAGAGAAATATAGAATGAACTCAACAATGCAACAAAAATATGATCACTTACCTTTAGGTCACTAGCAGTCGCCAATACAGTCAATAGCAATGGTTGTTCCTGGTTTGAAACTTCACTAGTGATCCGAATGGACAACTCAGAACCGACCAAATTGTGTAGAGATAAATCTAATCTTTGACTATATTTATACCAATCCTTATTTGGCGATTTCGGCGGGAATTTTATATGGTATACAAATATTTTCTGAATCACACTTAACTATAACACGTCTTATGTAATTTTCAAGGCGATTATGGGTCGTCCAATTAATTGGCAATTATAATAGAATTGGCAAAAATTGGGGTGAATTGAGACACGCTTCCGCAAAATTATAGGCGAATTGGGTCCTCGTGGCCAATAAATATTTATATGGCTATTGGAAAATTATGGTCATCTATTAAGACAACCTCGAAAAGTGTAGGCGAAAATATTGAATTTAGCGTGTGGAAAATGTAGATTCTAGTAGCGAAATTTTGATAGAGATACAATTAATTACATAAAACAATGGGCGATTGGGCTATGCATTTGATGGATATTTATAAAGTCCAGGTGACATGGCCACCCCTGATCGATACAATATATTTGCCATTTTCTAGGTCACCGATGTGAAATATTCACCATTTGCGAATATTCACCACTAAACTAAACCCTGATCTAGAATAGCTACGTGATTTGTTTCTATAACTCACTTTAGTTTTATCATAACATGTACTTATTTTATGCATCCCATGTGAACACTAATATTATATTTCCCAATAATACCTGCATTGAGGAATCTAATAGTCTGATTGATGTAGATGAGGTCCTTAATGCCACTAATAAGATCATTGGCTTGGAGGATGGCCTTCAAGTGGACTCATGTGTTAATAAACTTGAAAGTACCACCCCCCCCCGGCACTTTCAGACCAAGTCAGGGTATTATTAAAGACATCGACCTTACAAGCCTTGACAAGTCTCATATACTTGATGGGAGAGAGAAAGATGTTAACAAGGATGATTTGAGGACGGATTGTATAGAATTTTCTAGGCGGATGGATTCTGAGGTAGGAAAGGAAGACATAGGGGCCATAGTCCCATTTAAAAAACAACCTAATATAGACTTAATTGAAGAAGTAATGGTGGAATTTGGTACTAGGAAGGCTAGAAAGAAGAGTTGTGTTAAGAATCCCAAGAAACTTAGTATAACCCCCTTGGGGGTAGATAAATCTTGTGAATTCAAAAGAAGGAGAGGGAGGCTAAGTGGATCCATTACTAATATATGCAAGATAAGAATGCCCTCAAAGGCCAACTGCCTAGACATTATAACAACTTCAAGGCACCCATGGAAACATCCCCCTAGATCCTCATGGATTTGAACTGTACAACTTGGAATGTAAGGGGACTAGAGTCCCCAAATAGAAAATATGTTATTAAAATATTTTGAAAAATGAACAAAAATATTGATATCCTTTTACTTCAAGAGCCTAAGGCTATGCAATTCTATTTAGACATCAATCTAAAATGTTTATGGAGGGACTTAGAATTGAAGATGGTGAAAAGGAGGGTGAGGTGGATTAGATAGTAAACATGCAAATAGAACATGAAAACACATGAAATCAAAAAGAAATAACTCAAATCACACGAAAACATGAATAAAATGCATATACCTCACAACCTTTTTATCTTCTCCTTCGAATGGAGCTTAGATGGAGTTGAAGTGCGCCCAATGTGCCTTCAACTTGATGTTGATTTTCTCCTTGCTTGCTTGATGTGGATGGCTCTCCAATATTATGCACAAATGGATAAAAATGGATCTTGAGGAATGATATGGATGAGATGGCTAAGTGTGGATGAGGGATGATTTTGGCATGGTAAGGATGAAATGGTGATTTTCTAGGCTCAAACTAACATCATAAGCTTACTAAACTTGGAGATGATGAATGAAAGGATGCAGTCCTCAATTTATAAGAAGAGGAGAGGAAAAATGGATGGCTAGGATGGACCCAAGATGGAGGCCCAGGATTTTTTGTGAGCTCACACAAGGCCCAAGAGAGGGCGTGGAGACCAAGAGATATGCCTTAAAGGCATTTCTTTTCTCCACACTCCTCAAGGTACATTGAGAAGAGCAAGGGATGGGACATTCCTTGAAGAATGGGGAGGAAGAATTTAAAATTCTTCAAAAAGGGATGATCATGGGGATTGGAGGAATAAGAAATAATTAAAAATTCCTTGGAAGATGAGATGCCTAAAGGAATGTGAGATTTTGAAAATCTCACATTCACCTAGGAAAAGAGCATTTAAGGATAGTTGTTGGATGGAAGGGACAAGGAGTTGACTTTGTGGCTAATCATGATGATTAGCCACTAGCAACTCATTAGGAGGAGGATTAGAAGAAAGGTTAGGTGGGATAAGATTTGTAGGAGGATTTGACTAGGAGAGAGAATGAGTGGAGGGAATTAAAAATTAGAAGAATAAGGTTAAGTGAGTTTAGGGAGTTTCTAGAAGAATTTATTAGGTTAATGATGGATTAGGAAGATGATTTGTAGGAATCATGTAGGTTAACTAATTAATTGAAATTAATTAGCTAAGAGGAGGATTTGAGAAGATTTAATTTTTAGAAGAATAAAAAGAGGGGTTGATTTATTAAATAAATCAATCACATACTATAGTGACAATATTAATTGTAATTAATTAATATTGAGGGGAATTAGAATTTGCATAATTAATTAATAAATTAATTATGTGAGGAATTAAAAATATTAAAAATAATTATTTTTAAGTGTCTACATTTTGCCCCTCTTTTACGCAGTGGCAAATTTGGTGATGAGTAGAAGATAGAAGAAGAAGAATCAGATGTCCCAGCATAAAGTGTGGGAGGTGTATGCCCCCTCGAGAATTTTTTCAGAAAAAAAGACGAAAAATTCTTGAAAATAAAGAAAGAAGAATTTTAGTGGAAGAGATAAGTGAGAAAGAAATATGAAGTAGACGTAGAAAATTTAGAAGGAAGAATAGAAGATGCAAGACCGCGGAGGAAAGGGGCCCTCACGAGGGCCCATATAAGCCACAATGGGCCCAACGAGGAGTCATTGTTACACACAAGTCTTGGAGCCACTCAGAGTGAAGAAGAAGAGAAGGAGAGATGGACCGCATTCCAGCTCGTGATCATCGTGCTGAGAGGATCTGACTATTCGATCGACTAACCAGCTATGGACCACTGCTATGTAGGACTATCCCCCCTTTTGGAATTTTTGATTTGGGTAGAATTTAGGGCTAGAAATGGGGGTTTAAGTTAGGCGAGGTGCACGTGTTGATTTCTATTTCAACGTGCGCGCCCCTAGGTTAGCGCGGGCACTTGCTGTAGGGTCGGGTAGAATAGGGGCTTTTTTGGGGGAATGGGGGGATTAGCGCAGTTGCTCGCGCTTCAGCACGAGTGGTCATGCTTTGACACGGGCGCTCATGCTTCGCGCACGCCCAAGGTGTTACGTAGGTGCTCGCATTGACTGGTTTGGAAATGCAGGCCCGAGCGAGGTAGGAGTATCCATTGGCGCGAGCGCCTACCGATTGGCGCGAGCATCACGGTTTTGGCGCAAGCGCTGGATAGATTAGCGCATGCGCCTGAGAAGGGGGGAAAAGACATTTTGGCTTAGAATTTTGGAATAGGGGGAGGGTATGGTTGGTTCTGGAGGTCAAGAGAGAATTTTTAGAGCATGGAAGTAATGATTTGGTCTTATGGATGCAGGTGGAGATGGGGTTGTTGGCTTCGAGAGAGTATTGGCCTACTACGATGAGCCTATATCATGAGTAAAGTCGCGATGAGCTAGAGGTGCTAGCTACGCTGGGATTACATTATGTAGGCAAGTGGCTGAGGATACAAGCACATACTGCCACGATGATGACACTAGTGGAGAGGTGGGATAGTTAGTATAACACCTTCCGTTTTCCAACTGGAGAGGCCACAATTACTCTTTTGGATGTTTGGAGGATCTTGAAGATCCCCGTTCGTGCTGTTATCCCTGAGTATAAGTTAGATGTAGCTGATTTTTATCTTTGGGAGGTGTGTGAGTATGAGACTCCATAGATGTTGGATAGGAGCAGGATGCATTTGGGTTGGGCGATGGGTGTTTGGCAGATTCTTTGGCTGGTTTTGGTTATTTGTGGATTCTTGAGTGGGGGGATCATTCTGGATTTGGGCAAACATGGATTTCCTCTAGGATGGAGCAGGTGTTTATACTTCATGGTTCATGTTGGCCAGTAGTATGCATGGGGTGCAGTGATGTTAGCCCAGTTATACCATGATATGCATCTGGTGGTGTATAGGGAGTATGCAAGTTTATCTGTAGGGGTCACACTTCTACACATCTGGGTGTGGGAGCATATTGCAGTTACTTGGCCCTTGGGGGTACACGACAGGCGGCCCTGACAACTATTTGTGGACAGGTAGAGGGGATTGCTGCACTATACACAGACAGAGTCTGTATGGTTCTGGTGTAGGATTTTGGATGAGTTGACATAGTTTACATGGAGGTCATTTTTGGGATGCACGAGGTGGAGGGATGGCTGACAGCTACACTGGGCGGGAGTGGAGATGTGGGTGTCTGGGAGGTCTGTATATATTATGGAGAACTATGCCCCATTCAGGGTGGCTAGACAGATTGGATAGACACAGGACATAGTGGGGGATATAACGGTGTATCCTCGGATTACACGGGAGGTCAGATATTGGGGCCCGACAACGAGTCCCTTGGAGGGTAGGACGAGCTTCCAGACAACATTTCACTTGGTCTGGGATGAGCGGATGGGGACAAGGGACGATCCAGGCACCACAAGTGGATACAGGAGCTGGTGGGAGGGGCACTTGCTAGTGCGTCTCAACAATCCTGGGGTTTTGGAGGATGAGGAGCTGCAGCCATCGGTAGACCAAGTGGTTGGTGGGGAGGATGATGGCCTGGGAGAGAGAGTTGTGATTGGTGCAAGGCATGGTGTGGGTAGATAGCAGAGGAGAGTCTAGGTGGTATGGAGGAGGGATCCAGAGGAGGGAGAGGGAGAGGGAGAGGATGCCCCAGTAGGAGGCTATGGAGGTCGTGGTTGGTGAGGGAGAGGAGGTTGTACCTATGGATAATCTTGAGGCACAAGCGAAGGAGAGGGGAGGGGTGACATAGGCTTATTATGATAGATTATAGTAGGAGCAGGACACTATTTGAGTGAGGCTTCATTCTATTGAGGATGAGTTACAGTAAGAGAGGGCTCAGAGGGAGAGTATGGGGGCAGAGGTGGAGCAGTTGACATGGGAGATATCCGATTTCACGGAGAGCCTCCATACCACGAGGACAGAGGTGGATGCCTTGAGGGAGGAGAGGGAGGAGTTAGAGAGAATGCTGGAGGAGGCCTGGATAGAGACAACCATAGTAGGGCTACAGGATGTTATTCGTCAACAGGATGTCGAGCTAGTAGGGGTTGAGGCTAGGGTACAGAGGGCAGAGACGGATGTGACACGGCTGTGGGGGGAGAGGGATGTAGCCCACCAGGTGTTGGTTCTTGCAGGGCTTGGGCAGATATATGCCGATATTATGCAGCAACGGGATAGGGCAGAGAGGGCAACTTGAGAGGCAGAGTACTATAGGGGATTGTATCATGGAGTAGTACCGATAGCACAATGAGCAACCTTGTACACTGAGAGTGTACGATCTCACATGACCCAGAGTCAACAGATAGGTGGATCAGTGGGTTTTCGACCACCGAGAGGAGGGGAGGCAGGAGGATCAGGTGGAGGGGGTAAAATAGAGGGGGGTGGAGAGACAGGAGGGGAGAGTTAGCTCCTTTGGATTGTGTATCATATTTTTGACCCTTCATGGAAATCATTGTATTATGACATACATATTTACCTCTTTATATATATATATACATGATTTGGTGATGATGGATGATGTGTGTACCTTTTATTATGATGGATTCTCTTTGTTTTCCTTGTGATGCGATGTATGGATGCAATTATGGATATGTTGTACTGACTTATTTGTGATGCAGTGTGGATGTTTATACATGTATGTTTATGATCTGTTGCTGACACGTTTTTGGATGCAGGATGTGATTTATGCTTTTTGATATGTATATATGCAGATGTATGATGGATATGTATATGTAAAATGATTTGTGATGCAATCTAAATGAGTGTAATGTTATATGGATGAATTAATGTCTTTTATTTATGTGATGAAATCTAAGTGCAACCTATGTGATAAATGTTTGTGGAAAAATGACTATCTAAATGAGTAGTGTAATGAAATAGGTAATGCAATCTATATGATGTGAATGAATGATACAAAGAGGGAATATGCCAATAATAACACATTGATCTTAGATAGAAAAATATAAGAATATGGAATAAACGAGAAATGGAGGAAATTGAGGACTCAATGGGATTATTGGATTTAGGATTTTATGGAATGGTGGTGAAATTTGTGCACAAAAAAAGGGAGAGCCAACCTAGTTTGATATTGCCTTGGGTGACTTGCACTACTGATTATAGGAATGAAAATGCCATGAGAAACCCAAGGTGTGGACTGACTCTCAGATAAACGGGAATTCCTTACACACAGCTATGCAAGTGTTGAGAAACACTAATACAAAGTTGTTGGTACGTGCAAGCAAACCCTTAAACACACTGATACCTCTTGTATACGAGAAGGTAAGTGTTGATAAACACTAGTACCAGGTCACCAGTTTATACAAGAGAGATCCAAAACATGACATGCTATGAAAATATGCCCCAGTATGAAGCTGTTGTAACATACCTGGATATGGAAAATCCAGGCAGTCATAGGGAAAAAGATGCAAGTCTAAATGAAAAATCCAATAAATCAAACTGTAGACACCTAAAATTGTCATGTCTAATTAAATAAATATTTTATTTATTTAATTATCTAAGCCTAATTCTTCTATTAATTAAATAAATCTTTATTTATTTAATTAATTCATTTATCCTCTTGTAGCCTTATTTCTCATTTAAATAAATACATTTATTTATTTAAATTATCCTTTTCCTAAATTAAATAAATATTCTTATTTATTTAATTATCCTACTTCTTCTATTAATTAAATAAATCTTTATTTATTTAATTAATTCATTAGCCTTTTCTACCTATGACACATGTCATTCATCTCTTAATTCATACACTACCTACCCCTTTCATTATTTTATTATTTCTTTTACCTACCCTCTAATCATAGCCGACCTCCTTTTAAACCTCTCAATCTTATCCCTCCATTTCTTATTGTGTCTTCTATATAAGGAGATGCTTCCTTCATTATCAAACCCCAATGAGCTAATGACTTGATCAATTGACTACACTACGATCCTACTTGCAACCACATTCCGTTCTTTGTTGAGCTCTTGTGCACATAAAATCTGAGAGCAAATATATCAAGCAAGATCAATGGAGATAGGAAGAATGGAGATCAAAACCCTATTGGACATGTGATGGTATAATCGTTGTGATTTCATGTGATTTGCATTGTCTTAGGTAATCTTCATATGTTATGGTGGATCTTTGTTGATTGTTAGGCTAGGGTTTTGTGGTTGAATTCATTTAGCCTTTCAATATTGTTATTATTGTTATCCATTTTCACCATATACATTTTGGCATGCCCAGTGGGACTCTTGTCCCTTTTGCATTTAACCTTTTGTTGCAAATTTTGTGTTTGAAGTTGCAGATCTGGCATTTCCGACAACATTTTCGCGTTTGCATACTTTCGGATCGTGTTTTTGATTTTCTGGTGCGTCTACGACATCTGGAATCGCGTCTGTGTTTTCGACAAAATTTTATTTTGCAGGTTTTCGAAAGGCGCATCTGTGTTACGGAAACGCATCTGTGTCATTTTTATCCGCGTCTGTATCTGGGAAGCGCATCTGTGGTTTTTATCCACGTCTGTGTCTTACAGAACCGCGTTTGTGTCACAGAGTCGCGTCTGTGTCGAGGGTAATCGCGTCTGTGTATCACCTGTTTCAAAATTTTGAAGTTCTATTGATTTAGTTTTCGGATTTTGCATTTAAGGTTTCAGATCTGGTTTATTTTTGGACTAACATTTTCAGATCTAGCTAACAAAATTGGTGCAGCTTGTCTTGGAAGCAAAATCGTTTGGTTGAAGGCCCCTATTCTCACAAAGTCTTTTGGGTTTTAAAATTTACCTAACTTGTGTGCTTGCAGGAAGGGGTGATCATTTGAAACAACCCAAACTACTAACAAATCTTTGGTGCAGGTCCTTAGCAAGGGTTTTTGGATTTTTTATTGTGTGCCTTGTTTTCATATACTAGCAAACACTTCCATTGGTGCACTAAAATTGAATCATTGTCTTTTATGTCTTGAGAAATAGGCTCTTTTTGTTTAATCTTAGAGGGCTTGTCTTCCCGTGTGGTCACTAGAACTACTAGTGAGAAGAGAACGACCCAAGTGGTAGCGAGGAAAACCCACCTCATTCGAACCACTATAATCAAATGTATTCATGGTGAAAACTATGAATAACATGTGCTGATTAGTTCATACCGACACTATGTCTCCCCATAAACCCGTTTGATCAAATTTATTTGATCAGTTGTAGGCGTAACCCCTACTGGCTGGGAGCCTTCTATATTTACAGAGCTGAAAGTGCCGCATGTATGGCCACACGAGTGGATGCCCTTACTAGCACCATTTTGTTTTAGAGGCCCAAATCCTTCTAGTTGTTGGGGCAGGAGGTCAGACCTCTAGTAGCGGCCCACACACATACGGTTCTTAGTAGAGATACAAAGTTTGCCATGGGGAGTTTTCATGGGGACTGATGCTTGGCTGACCCAAGAAGTGAGTGCCGAGGGTGGAGCCAGTGAGGTCAAGCATCAAAGTATCAGCTCTGAATAGCATAGCCTCGGGGGTAAAACCCCATGTGGGATCAACAACTATTGTCTTGGCCAGCCATAAGAATTGTGCTTGACTAATTTTAAACATTCAAAACATTCAAGACCAAACAGTAAAACATTGTGTCTTTTGTGTCTTCAAGTGTATGCAAAACATTTTTACATCAAACAACACACTTTTCTTGGAGTCATTTTGAGTCTAGACACTTGCAAACATTGGGTCCTCATCAACATTATGTCCTCTTGTCATGAAAAACAGTCAAACAGTCAGATTTGGTCACAACAAAACAACTTCACAGATTGGAAAAATTGCACAAAATTTGCAGAAACGCATCTGTGTTGGGCATAATAGCGTCTGTGTTGTCTAGCCGCCTCTGTGAAGGACAGAATCACGTCTGTGTTCCAACAGTCAACATTAAACTTTGCAAAAAAATCTCAGAAGCGCGTCTATGTTAAACAGAGCCGCGTCTGTGTCGGGAAACCGTGTCTGTGAAGTATACAGGTGCATCTGTGTCCAGAATTGAAAAAAAACTGTTACAGTCCAGCAAACAAACACAGTCAGTTTCAGAATTCTTGAGCTTCCTAGGTCATTTCTCCAGGGTTTCATTTAGCATTCAACATATCTTTGGGTCTCACAAAGTCCATCATTTCTTCACATCTCACATTACATTCACATTTGTCTAAACTTGAGTCAAAAGGTCACTTGCTTGTCCTCATCATACTTTGTCAACACACTACATACAACAACACTTTGCTAAGTGGTCCCTCATCAAGGTTTCTTACCTTTGGGTCTCATTTGGTCTTACTTAGAGTCAAGGTCAACTTACCTCATCAAAAGAAACTATCCTCTCTTTGGAAGTCACACCTACTCTACTACATACATTACTTGGTCTTACACTTTGGACATTGCAAGTACACTTCAGATTCATTTACATTCCATCCAACTCTTGGTCTTCCATACTCTTTCCATTTTTCATCTAGTCTCTCACATCTTGGTCAATACCTAGTTCATGGTTGAGACCCATCTTCAAAAATCTAGGAGAGAAACTAAAGAGGCTCAAGAGTCCGCAAACATGAGTTCTTATGAGTATGACAATGAGATTTTTTTCAATTTTGATCATACTACATTACCTGACATGGATGCCTATAGAAACATTCCAAATGTTGAGAACATGGACACTATAAACAACAATGCTACACACAATGACAATGTGGACAACTTTTCAGTACATTCAGCAGATGTGGAAGAATGCATTATGAATCCCCATTTGAATCGATTGGTTGAGGAAATAATGAGGAGGGATAGACAATACTTCTTACAAATGATGGCACAAAGTGGAGCCAAGATACCTCATGATTTTGACATGTCTCAAATAATGGAAAATCGACCTTTGCAACAACCTCACCCCAATATGGATCAAAGGAGACCTAATAGTAGAGGAAATAGAGGACCACACATGGTACCTGAATCACCATCAGCTTTGCTTCAAAAACCAGAGGTCCCACATACATATGGTCAAGCATATGATACTCACTTTCGTAGACCATTATGGAAGTCTTATGCAGACAGATATGCTCAATCACATACCAATGCTAAGGAACAACCACCAAAGCAATTGGATATTCAAAGGCATGCTCAAAATTTGGACACAAGGAAACCTCATGTCAAATTTGGGGGCAACACAATAGAACATGACATGCCTGTAGAATATGGTATACATGCACAAAATAGATATGGTGTTCCTCAACATGAATCTATACCAAGTGGTCCATATACACAGCATCATTACAGACCTCCTCCATATGAAAATGTGTATGATCAATATCATCCATATATGCAACATGCTCCTCCTCAAATGGGTACCTCAAACATAGGATATGGTCCAAGAAGTCGATCTCCACCTAAGAGCAATTTGGAGCAACAAATCAGGGACTTACAAAAGAAAATGGAGGACATAAATACACCGAAGCCAACATACACAATGAGAGACATATGTCCTTATCCATTTGACAAGAGCATTCCAATGCCTCCTTTTCCTACACACTTTGTGATGCCTAAATTTGATAAGTATAGAGGAAAAGGGGATCCTAAGGCACACATAAGACAATTTTTCACAGCTTGCATTGAGGTAGTAGCAGAAGAGACATATTTGATGAGATTATTCCCACAAAGCTTAGGTGATCAAGCTATGGAATGGTTCTCCCAACTTCCACCTGGAATTAAGTCATGGGGTGACTTAGCAAAGGCATTTATTCAACATTTCTCCTACAACATAGAGACAGACATATCAGTCACTACTTTGTGCAATACTAAGCAAAAAGAGGGAGAATCTTTTGCATCATTTTTACAAAGATGGAGAAATCTAGCCAGTAGATGCTCTTGTGAAATTCCACAAAAACAAATGGTAGAAATGTTCACCCAAAATGTTAACAAAGAGATTGGTTATGACTTAAGGAAAGCTTGTTTGTCCACCTTCAAGGACGTCATTGAAAAAGGCTTAACGACAGAAAAGGTCCTAATTGAACAAGGAGTCATTAAAATATTCAAGGAAAACAAAGATGACTTTAAAGGAAAAGACAAGCCAAGATTTTGGAATAAAAACAAGAACACAGTCAATGATGGTGTTGTTGATGCCAACACAGTGCAACCCAAATTCATTTTTTCTGGATCAAGTTCTACAAACAATCAAGTGAATACTCAAACAACTTCTAGATCACAAAGGAAGTATACCCCATTGGGAGAACCACTTGAGTCAGTTTCAAGAAGCTTGTGGCAAACAAGGTAATCACTATTCCAGATTTTCCGCCATATGACCCAAAGGTTAAACCAAATTGGTGGAATGATGATGAGTATTGTGAATTTCATAAGAGCAAGGGTCATAAGATAGGAAATTGTCATCGACTGAAGAACATCATACAAGATCTCATTGATAGAGGTGACATTGAGATTGAGGGACATTCCTCCAATCAAGAACATGAGATGTTTAAGGAACCATTCCCAAAACATGACAAGGGAAAAGCTAAAGCCACAGATGACCAAACCAACTATACCAGAGCATCCTATAACTATGATTCAACTATCAATCACATATCAATGGACAATTATGTCTCTACTATTATCATCAAGGACAAAGCATCTAAGAATTCTACTCAGAGACCCAGGATTGTCCGAAAAGGTGTTGGATCTTCTTCCGAACCTACCTCTGAATGTCATGTTACAACCCATCGAGGCAAAATCACTTTGCAAGGTGCTCCAACTAAAAACACAGCTTCTTCATCAACCAAACCTGAGTATGACCTTGTAGAACAGCTAGGGAAGACACCCGCGTTCATCTCCATTCTTGAACTATTACGCATATCTCCCGCACATAAAGCCATTCTTGACAAAATCTTGAGAGATACTGTTGTTCCTACTGATCTAAACGTGGACCAGTTTCAAGCCATGGTGGGATACCTTTCCATTCCACATTCACTTACTTTCACGGAAGCTAATGACGCCTCTGTAAGTTAGCTGCATAATGCACCATTACACATTGAAGCCTTCATACGCAAACATCAAATAAAACAAGTCCTGATAGATGGAGGAGCAGGTCTAAACATTTGCACATTAAGCACTATCACACAATTGGGATATTCTGATAAAGTTGTGAATTCTACAAACAAGATCACCATCAAGGCATATGATGATGAAGAGTGTTCATCCAAGGGTACAGTCATCTTACCTCTCAGAGTTGGGCCAGTTACAAAGGATGTGGTCTGTCAAGTCCTGGATTTAAATCTCACTTATAACATATTGTTAGGACGCCCTTGGATCCATGAAATGAGGGCAGTCCAATCCACATATCACCAATGCATTAAGTTTCCTCATAATGGAGTGGAAGTAACAGTTAACGGTGATCCTAATCCATTCATATATTGCAATAACCTGAAATCAAAGACTGAGACCATCATTCCTAGTAATTGGGAGGTTGTTCCTTCATCAGCATACATTGATCCTGAGTCATTAAAACCTTCGACTCAAAACAAGGTGAGCTTAAAGGCAAGTTTCAGGACAAAGGCATGGGGGAATATACTTTCAATCAGACCATGTACTTAAGACAAGTCATGAGTTCCCCAAAAGAATATGGAAGACCACATCCTAACAAGCAAATCTCCATCACGATGCTCAAATGGGACCCTACTACCTTTCAAAGATGGGGTGAACTAGAAGAGGAAGATTTATACCAAATGCTTTTCAGAGACAATGAAGAGGAAACACCAGACCACATCAATCTACCATGTGAGAAATATGGCAAAGGCTTTAAAATTCTACAAAAATTTGGGTATGATGGAAAAAGCCCTCTAGGGTTACGAAAGGAAGGCATCATTGAACCTTTGCAACCTGAATTGACTTTCAAGAAGGAATGCTCGAAAGGACTTGGTTTCTTAACTTCCAAGGTCCACACCCAAAGGATAGAAGAAGCCTTACAAATCAAAGCTGCCAAAATTCAACAAGAGAATCACTATTCCACAGATTCCAACGAATGGGAATGGGGTTCCGACAAGTCTTCCAGTGACTACGAGCTCACCAAGACATTCAGAGAGCTAGGTGAACCCGCAGAAGAGGAGGAGTTTTATAACAAATTCAGAGTTGGTCAAGAAACAACCCATGAGGAGTCTACACAGTCCTTGTATCAAGGTTCCAGGTTGAAATCACGTAGGATGAGAACACCTGTCCCAGAATGCGCTACTAGTGATGATAATTTGGATTCGCTCGTGATCGAGACTGATGAGGAGAGTGCCATCGATGACCTCGATGATTACCTTGACATACCCGAATATAACCACATCTTCACTCTTAGCCCCATTAATTTCGAAGACACTAACGGCCTTCCCCTTGTTCACCACCAACTCATTGACTGGGATCATGAAGGACCTGCACAGTTGGATACATTCCAAAATGATGAAGCTTTTATTGACTATCTAGGCATACGAGATGATCTTCCCCCTGGAGATCATAAAGCAAGATACACCATAGAACTCAATAGCGTGGCATATTTTGGTGAGGGTGTCGGACCTTCCAGTCACAAAAATGTGAAAATAAGAACAAATCAAGGGTCTTATGGCAAAAACCACACTGTGGCGTTGTCTGACCCCAAAAAAGTAAAAAGAAAGGACGTATTTAAGGGCAAAAACCTCTCTGAGACGCCCGAAGATGGAAGGCTCGACATTCTCCCAGCATCATATGAGGAAAAATTATCCATGTTGGTAGAGGAGACTATCAAAACAAACATCGGTACAGAAGAGGTTCCACACAACATATTTTTAGCTCAATCATTGACAGAGTCTGAAAGGTCAAAATTCATAAGTTTCTTCAAAAAGCGACAAATCAACTTCGCCTGGTCATACGCTGATATGCCTGGATTGGATCTGGATTTGCTAATGCATCATCTGACAGTCAAACCGGGGGCAAAACCAGTAAAACAGAAATTAAGAAAAATGCATCCACAAGTGGCATTACTAGTCAAAGCAGAACTTGAGAAATTACTCGATGTCGGATTCATATGCCCAATTGATTATCCTGAATGGATCTCCAACTTGGTACCTGTCACTAAACCAGACCGTAGCATCAAAATTTGCACAGATTTCAGAGACATCAACAAAGCTTGTCCAAAGGATGACTTCCCATTACCAAACATTGACTTGATTGTTGATCTCACAGCAGGTCATGAAATGCTATCATTAATGGATGGATTCTCTGGTTATAATCAGATAAGGATCGCACCCGAGGATCAACACAAAACATCATTTACTTGTCCATGGGCAACTTTCTGCTGGAATGTCATGCCTTTCGGGCTAAAGAATGCAGGTGCTACATATCAAAGAGCCATGACTACTATCTTTCATGATCTCATGCATGTAACTGTGGAAGATTATGTTGATGACCTCTTGGTCAAATCAATAGACAGAAATACACATTTGGACATACTTTCAGTTGCCTTTGATCAGTTGGAAAAATACAAAGTAAGTTTAAACCCCAAGAAATGTGTCTTTGGAGTAACCTCTGGGAAGCTCCTAGGATTCATTGTATCCAAAAGAGGAATTGAAGCGGATCCAGCAAAAGTCAAAGCTATCTTGGAAATGCAACCACCAAGAAATACCAGTCAACTTCGATCCTTACAAGGCAAACTATAGTCCATCCGAAGATTCATAGCACAACTGGCAGATAAGTGTAATCCTTTTCAGCACCTGCTACATAAAAACATCAAATTCAAATGGGATGACAACTGTCAATAGGCTTTCCAGACGCTCAAAGATTATCTTCTAAATCTGCCAGTTCTGATGCCACCAGTTCTAGATCAACCACTGTTATTATACATTTCAGCTACTCCAACAGCATTGGGGGCACTCTTAGCGCAACAAATTGTTGAAGGCAAGGAAAAAACAGTATATTATATTAGTCGCACACAAGTGGGATATGAGCTAAACTACACACCAATTGAGCGCGCATGCCTCATTGTGGTCTTTGCTTCACAGAAATTACGACATTACATGCTTACTCATAAGACAAAGTTAGTTGCAAGGATAGATCCATTGAAATACCTTCTCAATAAGGCAACACTTATTGGGCGACTGGCCAAATGGGTAATGATACTGAGTGAATTCGACATCGATTATGTGGACAGAAAAGCAATAAAAGGACAAGCCATTGTAGATCAATTAGCAGATGCTCCCATGATAGATGATGTTCCTCTAAGTTCAGAATTTCCAGATGAATCCATTTTGACAATGTCACATGCAAAGCCATGGCAACTATACTTTGACGACTCATATACACAGCATGGGGCAGGAGCTGGCATCCTCTTTATAACTCCTCAAGGGGATTCTATACCAAAATCATACCGCTTATCATTTCCTTGCACTAACAATATAGTGGAATATGAGGCATTAACAACAAGATTACGAATTGCAGTTCAATGGAAGATCCAGGAACTTCGTGTTTTTGGGGACTCCCAACTTGTTATCCGTCAAGCAACTGGTGATTACCAAACAAAAGATGAGAAGTTAATGCCTTATGAATAAATGGTGGATGATCTGAAACAGCACTTTACAAAGATAGACTTTGAGCAGATACCAAGAGAGCAGAATCGCGTCGCAGATGCCATGGCTACAATTGCTTCACTGATCAATCTACCTCCAAACGAGACCCGCTATGAGTTCTTGGTGGATAACCTTTTGGTCCCTTCATATGAGATCATGCCTACTGAGATGATATGCGTTGTCGGTCCTGAATCCCAGTTATATGGTTCCATTTTCACATACCTACGTGATAATACTTTACCTCCTGATCTATCAAATAACCAACGTTGCACTTTCATTCGCCAATCCTCTCAATATGTCATTTTAGCTGATATCCTATACCGACGAGGTCTAGATGGCACTCTTCTTAGATGTTTAGAAAGCGACAAAGCTCAGATTGCGTTACGGGAAGTGCATGAAGGGATATGTGGTCCACATGCTAGTGGTCCTACCTTGGCCAAGAAACTCATTAGGACTGGATATTACTGGCCCAACATGGACAAAGACTCATATCAGTTTGTCAAGAAATGTAAGCAATGTCAAATTCATGGAGATCTCATACATGCGCCAGCACAAGAACTTCAACCACTTGCGTCTCCTTGGCCCTTTTGTCAGTGGGGACTCGATCTCATAGGCAAGATTCACCCTCCTTCTTCCAATGGTCATAAATTCATTATCACTGCTACAGAGTATTTTACAAAATGGATTGAAGTCGTGTCTCTCACACAAGTTACTGGAAAACAGATTGCTACATTCATCCTCAACTATATCATTTGCTGATACGGTATTCCTATTTCCATTATCACTGATAACGGGCGTCCCTTCAAAAATCAGGATGTTCGCGAACTTTGTGACCGCTTCCATATCTCCCATCATTTCTCCACACCATACTAACCCCAAGGTAATGGCCAAGCTGAGGCATCTAATAAAACAATCCTTAAAATCCTAAAGAAGACAGTCGACGATGCTGGTCGTAATTAGCATATTCAACTTAATCCTGCACTTTGGGCCTACCGCACAAGTGTCTGTACACCTACAGGAGCTACACCCTATTCACTAGTCTATGGTTCTGAAGCCATCTTTCCTATTGAGGTCGAGCTACCCTCTTTATGGGTCTCTTTGCAAAATATCATCAGTGATGAAGACTACAGGGTCTCTCGCTTACAAGAGCTGGAACTACTGGATGAATGAAGACAAACTGCTTTTAGTCATCTCAAGGCTTACTAACAACGAATGAGTCGCAGCTACAATCACAAGGTCAAGCCTCACACATTTGAGGTAGGTGACTTAGTTCTCAGAGAAAATCCTAAAAATCAACAAGACAGAGAGAAGAAGGGCAAGTTCGAACCAAATTGGCTTGGTCCTTACATCATTACAGCAGCATATGGATCTGGTACATATCAGCTTTCAACTACAGAAGGTGAACCTTTGGAGGATCCTATCAACAGCATGCACCTTCGCAGGTTTTACACATAGCTCTTCAGAGTATCCTAATTTGAAAACACAAAAAAAAATCAAAAAATTCAAAAATACAAAAAAAAAATTATAAAACAAAAAAAATCGTTACTTGGTGAAAACCTGGCAAACAGGCGCCTTGTGACACAAAAAACATTGAAAAATCAAAAAAGTAAAGAGAAATAATTCCATCCAACGGTGAAAACCACTTCGGTGGCGCCCTGGGCAAGTACCATGGTGAAAACTGGGTCACCAGCGCCATGCGTAGAGACATTGCTCCTCCCTCCTTCAGGATTCTCTTTCATCATTTCACTTTGCACACACTCACAACCTATTCGTTCATAACAAACTTACCCATTCCCATCATGGCTTGTTATTGATCTACCCAACATTGGTTAGCCATTCATAATAAACCTCCCTTTTCACCTCCCTTTCCATCAATAATAAATCAGATCCTATCTGTGGCTAAGGCAAATCCTACGTCTAGTAATGGGTGTGGAACTGAGAACATCACATGTTTCAAGGAGTACAATTTCTTCCAGCTTTCTTTAGTCTATCCGCACACAATCTGCAATAAAGCAGCATTTGCATCACAGATCCACAATAAAGTTTCATCTTCTCCGCAATAAAGTATCAGTTTCATGGATTCAGTCAGTTTCAGATGAGACAGTAGCAACAATGGGCTTCAACAAATCAAATCTTTCAACAGACTCAGACAACATATGGTTCAGTGCTATCTATCCTTTTTGTGAAAGTAAACATTGTGACCACAATCAAATAAGACTTATACAAGTGACAAGAGACACTAAACTTGAGGACTACAGTGGATGTTGGTGTCAAGTCTTGGTTTTCTTTTGATTTTATCTTTTGGTGACATGTCTTTTAGCTTTTCCGGGATGTCTCTGACTAGAGATTCTATCTCCAGGATGTCTTTGACTAGAAAGGCGAGGATGGGGTATCATCACCTATTTTCTTTTGCTATCTGTGGATTGTCTTTTAGTAATGCTATGAGGACACTATGAGTCTAGTATGAATTGGGGCATTCCTTGTTTGTGACTGTCTTATCTCCATGCAAACAGATACAATGACTTTCTGGGTCGAACATATACCTCGATTGTCATAACCTACTTGCCATAATAAAGCTCAATGATGATAACGCACAAGAAGCTCTTTCACTTTCATATCTTCTGTCTTCCATCCCCCTTTCTTGATTGACTTCCATCATCCTTCTCGAGTCCGCATAGCCTGCTATCACATGACTGAGTATAATGACACACCAAAAATATTTGCATTTCATGTAGCTGCACCTACATTACCACATATAAGCATTTCATACATACATATAGATATCACAACTGCATCACATCCTGCACACAACACCTGTTAGCACAATTTACATTTGCATTATCATATTCATTTGCATTACTTACATTCACATTTGCATCATGCATACACATATAAAACATAAAAGAACAAAAATATTGCATTACATCATATACATATTTGCATCCATAGCATAAAAACAAAACATCACATAAGAACATCTCATCACATAGGTACACATGCATATAGCTGCCGCAAAGATGAATCATCTCATATATATAATCAAAATTGTCATGATACAATGATGTCAAAATCATATGGCTACAAAAGCACCCGCAGGTGTCTACAATACAAAAATGGTACAAAACTGATACATAGGGAGCCCTCTAAGGCTATGATGAACTCCCTCCCTCAGAGCCGCCTGGCCTCAGTGGAATCTGAGCCCCTGAAGGACCCGCCCCAAGATCATCCCGCCTGTCCCCTCTATCTGGTGGTGGTGGAGGACCCATAACCCCACCACTCGATGCCTGTCTCCTCCGACTCCCTCCCGTAGCTGTCGCTGTACGCGACGGTCTATGGAAGCTCCTCGCCCTCTGATCTGCTGGCACTGCACCGTAGTAGAGGTCTCTCCAATAGGCTATCTCCTCTCCTGCCCACAGGACATAAGTGTATCCTGCCCCTATATCCTCAACTGCCTGTCTCCCTGCCCTCAGTGTTGTCTCAGCCTCTATGTAGCGCTGGATAGCCTGATCCCGCTCTCTCTCAGTGTCCCTGAGCCTTGTCCTGAGCCGATCCCTCTCCCTCTCTAACTCCTGGATCTCATCTGCCTGGCCCTAGCAGATCTCCCTCAGATCTAGCAGCTCGACCTCCACCGGGTCATCCCCCTCTACCTCTGCCTGTGGCTCCCCCTGTATGGGTGCCTGCCCCTGTGCCTATACCTGTACCTATACTGGTGCCTATACTGGTACCTGTCTCTGTCCCTATCCCTATGCCTGTACCTATCCAGGACCCTGTGCTGCTGGCACCTGTAGCGGAAATCCACCGCGACCCCTCACCACTTGAGCCTGCCTCTCCTCACCACCCTCCCTCCGAGCTGCCACCCTCCTCTCTCCAACTGCTCCCCTCCTCCTCCGTCGGCCTCGGCCCCCATCACCTCCACCATCATCATCATCTCCCCCCCCATCTCCCTCCAGTGCCTCTCCAAGATCTGTCAACCGTGGGAACGGATGCTCTTCCCAATAAGCTGTATACTCGACATCCATGTCGGCGTCCTCGATCTCTAGCCACATGTCCCAGGGTAGAGGTATCATCTCCACCAACTATGTCACTACCTGATCATACGACAGCAATGGCCCAAACTATGCCTGAGCCCCGGGGCATCCTCTGAATCCGACCAAACTATCGGCCAATCCTGTCTACCAGCTGCCTCTCCAGCACATAGGGCGTCCACCCAATCAAGTACCTACTCCAGACGGTGTAGGGAAGCTCAACTGCATCATCCTCCCACTGCTCGCAGCCCAGATATGGTCACCATATGACCTCATCAATGTCATCAATCACCCGCCGCCAATACTCTAGCCTGCCAATCTGTGGCTGTGATGTGATCATATCATACAAATGCACAAAGTTGCGTCCATAACCTCTGCCCCTAAAGTGTATCGGTCGGGTAACTGGCAGATGCTCGTAAGCCCATACCTGCAGCAATGTAACTCCGCAGCCCAATCCCACTGATCCATGATAAACAAACTGATGAAGCTCATAATATAGGTGGGCCAACACGCATGGTCCCCAAGCATATCTGGTATGTTGTGTCACCAGCGTCTCCAGTGCTCCTCCCCAGCCCATAGCCAAACCCTGTGTCGCCCTGTCCGGACACAGGAAACCACTGATAGCTCCTCCGATCACTGCCAGCAATGCTAACCCGGTGGCTATCATGGTGTCCCGTGCCACGTGTCCTGCCCTCATCTCCAGTCCAAGGTCCTGGAATACTCATCTCAGGGCCTCTCTATCGCCATCTCGATCGTATGGGATCAGCTCCCCATCGATCGATATCCTCATAATCCTGTACACATCCTCCAAGGTGACTGTCATCTCACCCATCTGCAGATGAAATGTGCATGTCTCAGAGTGCCATCTCTCAGCTAATGCAGTCAGTAGTCCCATGTTCACCCGAAACTCAGGCACATACAGTACATGTCTCAAACCCATCTCCTCGATAGCGGCTCTGTCCTCGGCTATCAACTCAGGTCGCAACCTCTGAGTAGACGGGAATCTCTCCTGTGACTGCAGCATCGGCAAATACTCCTGCAGTCAAGCAACTCAATCATGTCAGTTGCAGTGGCATTCACTGTTTATCACAAAATGCTACTTTTTATCTAAATGCATATTGCTATCTATCCTAGTGACACTCACTGTTCATCACAAAGTGTTGCTATTTATCCTAGTGGTACTCCCTGTTCATCACAAAGTGTTACTCACATTTGCACTCCCTGTTCATCACAAAGTGCTGCTCATATTTCAGTACTTCCTGTTCATCACAAAGTACTCTATCTTGGTACTCACTGTTCATCACAAAGTGCCTTGATCTATCCTAGTCTTCCTAGAGGACCTGCTTGAGTGTATCCTCTCAGCAGTTTATCTAATCGACAGCGTATGTTCATCACAGAACTGCTGATTTGACTTAGAAGATGCAAATTCATACTTTTCAAACGCAAACGCGCTTACATGACATAAACGTGCTCAAAGACTGCATAGACGTGCCTGAACAACACAGACGTGCCTTCTTGACACAGACGTGCCTATGATCTGCATAGACACGCCTGGGCTGCATAGACGTGCCTTCTTGGCACAAACGCGCCTGAACAGCACAGACACGGCCGCAATTGACACAGACGCGCCTGGCACCAACGCAGACGCGCCTGGACATTTTTTGACACTTTTTGGACCCTATTCTAAGCGCATTTATTACCCTATTCGACATGCATTAATGACAAAATTAAATGCGTCAAAGTACGAGGAGGTTTAGTGGTACTTACCGGCTCTCCTGCCTCTGCTGGCCTCTGGAATCGATGAACGCGGTCGAATCTGTGAGTGAAAGCCATCGCTGCTGACTGCTCCTGCTCTATTCTCGCTCTGCAATATGCTCTTGTGGACATGTGGATGACAATGAGGATGTATTTTCCCCCGTGGTCTATCTTATAGACTACCCCTAGCCCTCGCCTTCGTTTCCCGAGTCAGTCTTCTTTATCCCATGACTTTGTCACTTTATCCGGTCAGTCCATTCTAGCCTTTCTTTCTTATCAAGAGATTGTCTGGGATCTTTCCAGACATTTTCATCCAATCTCTCAAGGGGCATATCATTCCCATTCTGGGGCAACTCTGTATCAGTTCATATTATCTTCTTTGAAACAACGCGACAAGCCGCATTGTCTCAAAGAGGGGCAAAATGTAGACACCTAAAATTGTCATGTCTAATTAAATAAATATTTTATTTATTTAATTATCTAAGCCTAATTCTTCTATTAATTAAATAAATCTTTATTTATTTAATTAATTCATTTATCCTCTTCTAGACTTATTTCTCATTTAAATAAATACATTTATTTATTTAAATTATCCTTTTCCTAAATTAAATAAATATTCTTATTTATTTAATTATCCTACTTCTTCTATTAATTAAATAAATCTTTATTTATTTAATTAATTCATTAGCCTTTTCTACCTATGACACATGTCATTCATCTCTTAATTCATACACTACCTACCCCTTCCATTATTTTATTATTTCTTTTACCTACCCTCTAATCATAGCCGACCTCCTTTTACACCTCTCAATCTTATCCCTCCATTTCTTATTGTGTCTTCTATATAAGGAGATGCTTCCTTCATTATCAAACCCTAATGAGCTAATGACTTGATCAATTGACTACACTACGATCCTACTTGCAACCACATTTCGTTCTTTGTTGAGCTCTTGTGCACATAAAATCTGAGAGCAAATATATCAAGCAAGATCAATGGAGATAGGAAGAATGGAGATCAAAACCCTATTGGACATGTGATGGTATAATCTTTGTGATTTCATGTGATTTGCATTGTCTTAGGTAATCTTCATATGTTATGGTGGATCTTTGTTGATTGTTAGGCTAGGGTTTTGTGGTTGAATTCATTTAGCCTTTCAATATTGTTATTATTGTTATCCATTTTCACCATATACGCAAACAAGTCACTCATTCATGACCAACTAATACCTCTTGCCAAGAGTAGGATTAGGATGGAGGATTAGGTTGCCAGGCGAGGGAAGGATTCATCCCTAGGGCAAAGTGAACTTTTGGATTAGGAAAGTGATCCTATGGTTTTGAAGATTGACTCGCGGACTTAGGACTGTTCTAAAGACTTCTTGAAGCTCACACAGAAGCACAGAAGCTCAGTTTGATGGCACATTCCTTATTCATGACTCAGGTGAAGACTCATCATCATACGTGTGTTTTATTTGGAGGCAAAAGGGAAGGAATATCACGAATGGGTGGATTGGATGGAGGGTGTTTGCAGTATCAACCTGATAGACAATGGATCTGGTTATTTACCTTGGTGCCTGCATGGAGGTTTTCACCAAGGTACTTGTCCATAGCGCCACAAAGTGGTTTTCACTGATGGACGAATTATTTTTTCTTTTCTTTTTTTGATTTTTTTTGTCACAAGGTGCCTATTTGCCAGGTTTTCACCAAAGTGACGATTTTTTCAGGATCTTTTTTCTCATTTTCCTTGATTTTTTGATTTTTTTTTGTCACAATGTGCCTGTTTGCCAGGTTTTCACCAAAGTGACGATTTTTTCAAGATCTTTTTCTCATTTTTTTGTATTTTTTTTATTTTTTGACAATTTAAGATTTTTTGAGGATTAGGCATAGAATCTTTTGAGGTGCATGATATTCATTGGATCATCCAAAGGATCACCTTCAGGAGTAGCCAACTGATAAGCTTTTGATCCATATTTTGATGTGATTACATATGGTCCAAGCCAATTAGGCTTGAACTTGCCTTTCTTTTCTCTTTCTTGTAGGTTTTTCTGATTCTCCATGAGGACAAGATCACTAATTTGGAATTCCCGGGTTTTGCCTTTTTGTGATAACTCATGCGCAAACGGTTTTGATATACCCAGAGATGATTCAAGGCCTTGAGGCGCCTTTCATCTAACAATTCTAGCTCTTGTAAGTGGGCAATTTTGTATTCTTCATCTGGTACGATATTTTGCAGCGATACCCTTAGAGAGAGGATCTCGATCTCAAGGGGAAGGATGGCTTTGGAGCCAAAGACCAAGGAATAAGGGGTGGCACCTATGGGGGTGCGGATGGAGGTGCGGTAGGCCCACAAAGTGGGATGGAGTTGGAGGTGCCAATCATGGCCGGCTTCATTGACTGTCTTTTTGAGGATTTTGATTAGGGTTTTATTAGAAGCCTCGGCTTGACCATTTCCTTGGGGGTAATATGGGGTGGAGAAGTGAAGTTGGATGTTGAATTTTTGGCAGAGTTATTTGACATCCTAGTTTTTAAATTGTCTGCCATTATATGTAATAATAACTTTTGGAATGCCATATCAACAGATCAGGTAGTTCAGGATGAATTTGGATATTTTCTTACCAGTGGTAAAAGTAAGAGGGATAGCCTCTACCCACTTGGTGAAATACTCGGTGGCGGTGATAATGAATTTATGTCAGTTGGAGGATGAAGGGTGGATTTTCCAAATGAGATCATGCCCCCACTATGAGAAGGGCCATGGCATAATGAATGGCTGCAATTCTTGTGACGGTGCATGAATCTTGTCACCATGTTGCTGGCAAGGAATGCATTTCTTCACATAGTTATATGCATCTACTTCCATTTTAGGCCAATAATATCCTATTCTCCAAAGCTTTTTAGCCAAGGTGAGCCCACTTGAGTGTACCCCACAGATGCCCTCGTGTACTTTGCGTAATGCCCAATCCACCTCTTGTTTATCTAAACACCTTAGGAGGGAACCATCAAAATGCCTTCGGAATAGGGTGTCTCCAAGCATGGTGTAACGAGCACATCAGCAAATGAATGTTTGTTGTTGGGTTTTGGTGAGATGTGGGGGAATGGTGTTGTCTTTTAGGAAAGTGAAGGTTTCATGGTACCAAGGGGACTCGAGACCAACGAGTACACACACCATTTCAGATTCTGGTAGGTCGTATGCTGGTATAAATAGTTGCTCAACCAAGAACTCACATTTCTGACTATGTGATGGCATCTGAAGGAGGGAGCCAGTGGTGGATATTGCATCTGCAACCCTATTGTTTGTTCGTGGGACTTGATCAAACTTGATTGTAGTGAAGTGTTGCTTAAGAACTTCAACCATGGTATGGTAGGGAAGGATTTTATCATCTTTTGTCTAGTACTCATCATTGACTTGTTTTATGACAAGTTGGGAATCACCATAGACTTGTAATTATTTTATTTTCCAGTGGATAGCCAAGTGCAAACCTGTGATGAGTGCCTCATATTCTGTGATGTTGTTGGTACATGCAAAAGCTATCTTGTATGACTTTGGGATGCCATCTCCTTGAGGTGTGATCAATAATATTCTTGCCCCCAATCCATTTTGGGTGCAAGAGCCATCAAAGTACAATCGTCATGTGGAGGATGTAGCAACTATCATAATGAACTCATCCGGTAATTCTGTGAGAATAGGATGGTCACCTGGGAGTAGAGCGTCTGCCAACTGGTCTGCGATGACTTGTCCCTTGATTGCCTTTTTGTCCACATATTCAATGTCAAACTCTCTTAAGAGCATGACCCATTGAGCGGTTCTACCAGTGAGAGTAGCTTTTGGTAAGAGATATTTAAGTGGATCAATCTTAGCAATTAGTTTTGTTTCGTTGTTCAGCATATAGTGTCGAAGTTTCTGTGTGCTAAACACCAATGCCAAACATGCTCTTTCAATGGGGGTATAATTGAGTTCATACCCTACTAGTGTTCGACTGATGTAGTAAATGGCATATTCCTTCCCTTGATCATCTGTTTGTGCCAGCAATGCCCCCAATGCCACTGCGGTAGCACATATGTACAAAATAAAGGGTTTTCCAGGAGTAGGAGGCATAACCATTGGGGTTGATGCCAGATATTCTTTTAGTTTCTCAAAGGCCTTTTGACATAAGAAGTCCCATTTGAATTTTGTGTCTTTGCGCAACAGGTGTGCACATGGATGGCACTTATCTGCTAGTTGTGAAATAAAACGTCTAACAGATTGGAGTTTCCCCTGGAGACTGCGCAACTGTCTGAGTGTTTTCAGTGGAGGCATTTCCATGATAGCTTTTACCTTTGCAGGATCGACCTTGATGCCTCTACAGGAAACAATGAATCCTAATAGTTTTCCTAATGTGACCCCAAACACACACTTTTTGGGATTCAAGCACAGTTTGTATTTTTCCAACCTTTCAAAGATCTGCTTTAGAATAGGGATGTGTTCTTGTCTTGCCTTGGATTTTCCTAGCAGATCATCCACATAGTCCTCCATAATTTTATGCAAGAGGTCATGAAAATTGTTGTCATGGCACGTTGATATGTAGCTCCAGCATTTTTGAGGCCAAAAGGCATGACCCGGTAACAAAAACTCCTCTATGGTGTTGTGAACGCAATTTTATGCTGATCCTCATCTGCAATCCTGATTTGGTTGTATCCAGAAAATCCATCCATAAGCAATAGCATCTCATGTCCTGTTGTAAGGTCCACAATCATATCTATATTGGGAAGTGAGAAATCATCTTTAGGACAAGCTCTATTTAGATCTTGAAAATCTGTGCAGATGCGGATGCCCCCGGTGGGTTTGCTGACAGGTACAATGTTGGAGACCCATTCAGCGTAGTCTATTGGTTTGATGAATTCTACGTCTAACATCTTTTGGAGTTCCACCTTGACCAGGAGTGCAATATGGGGGTGCATTTTGCACAATTTTTGTTTTACAAGTTTTGCATCTGGGCGGACGATGAGATTGTGAACTACCAAGGCAAGATCCAACCTTGGCATATCGGTGTAGGATCATGTGAAATTGATTTTTACCTTTGTAAGGAAGGTAATGAAATCTTGTTTCTCTTTTTCTGTGAGGGACTTAACAATGAGCACATTTTTTGGAATGACTTTGGTGCCTATGTTGATACTATCGGTTTCTTCTATCAGGAAATTTGATCTGTCATGTGGAAGGTAACCAATGGTAGGGAGGTCAAGTCAATCATCATCAAGTGCGTTTTCCAGGTTTTCACTTTCGGATACGCCCTTTGTTTTTTATTTTTTGCTCATCCAAAGGTGCCTCAAAGAGGTTTCACCTAGGGAATCATGTTTTTTGCTTTGATTATCTTTTTTGCGACTAAGGGCATTGACCTGACTACCAAAGTATCCCTTTTCATGTAGTTTAATACCCTCTATTCTATTACAATCTTCCAGATTTTGCACCGTTAGGAGAGTAATGAGAGCATTATCATCAGTGCAGATGTCTAAAGTGGGTTTGTCTCATTGGCCCCAGTCTATGAGTTCAGGATGGATAAGATGTAGCTCGTGTGAAGGGGGAGTGGTTATGGGGGTGATGGTATTGACGTGAGAGTCAAAGAAGATATCATTTTCATATTCATAAGGCATTTCGTGGAACTCCTCTTCATCGGCGCTTTCGATATCCAAAGAAGGACTAGAAGGGCCACCAATGATAGTAATCTTAAGCATCGGGGTGTACCCCAAGCCTCTTTTGTACTTGTAGGAGATAGGATTTATGGGTACTTTTCTTCCTTTCTCCTTTGGTCCCAAGTCGTGTCCTTTGTAACCCATTTTTCCAACTATAGCTGATGCTTTTGGGTACATCTTTTTGGATATTTTTGTTGGATCAACATCTTCTTCCCAGTACAACCATGAAGAGACATTTGTGTCGAGGCTCTCCTCATCAAGTGGGCCCCATTGCTGGAAGGTGGTATTTTGGCATTGCATGACTGGTTTCGGGTCTTTCTTGAGCTCTTTTGGTTTGCCAAATGACTTAGGAGATAGGGGGAGGTTGCCTATTAATAAGACATCTTCCAATTTGTATTCTCTACAACCATTGTCCAAGATCTTGATTTGTGTATCTGGTTGGGATGAGGTGGAGGCAACATTTGATGTGTCAGATGGAGGCATTGGCAAGGGTCTATTTAGTGGGCAATGATATGGATGTTTCCCCTCAAAGAGTTTGCAATATTGAAAAGGTTGTGGATCACCTTTGATAGTGATCTCTCTTCTATTGAAGGGAAATTTGATACATTGATGATAGGTGGAGGGTATAGCCTGTAAGGAGTGAATCCATGGCCGACTGAGGAGAATGTTGTAGGGGAGATCAAGATCTAGTACTTGGCAAGGGGTTTCAATTGTAATAGGGCCCACTTGAAGAGGTAAGGTGATCATGCCCTTCGAAACTATTTCCGCATCATCATATGCTTTTATTGTGATCCTTCCTGATGTGTCTACCAGGTCCTCAGAAAGTCCCAATTGTTTTATTAACTTGTATGTACATAGATTAAGTCCAGATCCACCGTCTATCAAAATATGTTTGACCTTGTGCTTTTAGATAAGGGCTTCAATGTGAAAAGGTTTGTTGTGGTCTTCATCTGTAGGAGCATCTTTGGAGGTAAATACAAGGTGCTATTGGGTAGGAAGGTTTCCAATGAGAGCTTGGAATTGGGTAGCATTGATATTATTAGGGACACGGGACTCAAAGAGGGCTTGTTCCAAAATTTCTTTATGTACAAGGGAAGTCTTGAGAAGTTCTAGAATGGAAATTTGCGTGGGGGTCTTCCCATGTTGGTCAAGGAGGTCATATCAGCAGGTGGAAGACATGGGTGGGGGATTTGGTGGGGGAGGGACTCCTTGGATGGTAACTTTACCTTGGCATGTGGTTACATTGTAGTCATTTTGGGGATGGGAGGTGGAAGGCATGGCGCCTTCAATGACTATCTTAGCAGGATTTGGTCTGCATTGGGAAGGGGGAGGATTAATTCCTTGGATAGTTATGACATTAACATGGTTATCTATGGGCTCAATGCAACCTACTAAAGAGTCAAAGCTGGTTATGTGACTAGTGTAGTCATAACTTACTACGTTAGATGATGAGCCTTTTCCTTTATCATGCTTCGGGAAGGGTTCCTTGTACATTTTAAGTTTGTCATTGTTATTACTAGGTTTTGCATTTGCTACTTCAATCTCACCCCTATCAATGAGATCTTCTATGTAGATTTTAAGCTTCATGCATTTTCGTGTATCATGTCCCTTGATACGATGATACCCACAATATTCGTTCTCATTGTACCACTTAGGTTTGGGTTGGTTGGGGTCAAATGGACGAGTGATCAGAAAAACCACTGCGCCTGCTTGGACAAGTTTTTGAAACACCATTTCAATAGGCTCAGGAAGAGGAGTGAAGTCTCTTGGAGTCCTGTTATTTGATCGGGGTGGTCGTCCCTGGACTAAGACATTGTTGTGAGGATTTTGGGATTGATTTTGATTGTTTTGATTGTTGAATTGATGATTATTGGTGGTGGATTTTGGGGGAGCAGCCATGGTTTGGACCCGCTTTGCATCAGTTACACCATCGTTGACTACGTTTTTGTTTTTCGACCAGAACTTTGGTTTGTCATTATGGTAAGAGGAAGAACTTTGTGTCGATTTTTGGTAATTTTTAAAGGTTCCTTCCTCCAATAAGACACGTTCGAGGGCAAGGCCCTTATCGGTCAATTTTTGGAAGAATTTGATACATTGAGACGTCAAAGGTCTTGAAAGTTCGGGTACCAAGTTCTTTTGAAATAATTCAATTTGATGTTGTTCTGGTATGTCCCATTGGAATTTCTTGATAATATGTCACCACCTTTGCAAGAAGTTGGCAAAGGTCTCTCCGGGCCTTTGCTTTGTGTTGCACAGCTCCATCATTGAAACGTCATTAGCCATGTTGTAGGCATAGTGAGATACAAATTTCTCTGCCATGTCTGGAAAGGAGACAATGGATCCTCGTGGTAGAGATGAGAACCATGCCAGGGAATCTCCTGTGAGACTCTTGGGAAAGAGTTTGCGAAAGTATAGGTCACTATAGGAGACTTCTTGACATAAGATGTGAAATTCCCAGACATGGTCACGGAGGTCTCCCTTGCCTTAATACTTGGTGAATTTAGGGATCTCAAATCCTGGGGGGTAGGGTGCAACTGATATAGATGGGTCATAAGGACAAGGACAAAATTCCTCAAATGAGTAAGGTTTCCTCTTATTAGTCCCTTCTTTCATGTCCTTGATGATATTTTTCATGTCTTGAATTTTCTTGATAAGGTCTTTTTATGGATTTTGATAATGATGAATTGTATTTGCCCCAAGAATTGGATGAGTGAAGGAAGGTGCACCACAACAAATGAATTGATATGATGAGGAGGCGGGAATATGAGATGTGATGATCGATGTTGCAAGGATTTGAGTGATAGTTGGTTGCAGTCTGCAAACTGCTGTGACGAGATTGAGTGCGGCCCAGATAAAATTTGCGACATTGTTGACAGGAAGCGAAGTTTGTGGAATAGAAATATGTAGTTGAATGGAAGAAGATGTCATAGAAGAGTGTTGGAGAATAGATGAGATCGGATTTGATAATGGTATAGATGGTAAGGAGGAAGGAGGTGGGATGGAGACCACGAGGGGAGGTGCCATGAGTGGCATTGATTGAGTTTGGATGATTGGTGGGGCTGCAATTGATTGAGTTTGAATAATAGGTGCAACATTCTGTGCGGGAGTGAGGTCTCCTTGTGGTTGTTGGCCAAGAGCGGATCTATCAAATTCAGGTGGAAGTTGAGCTCAATTTTCAAGGGGGTTCTTAAGAAGTGCAGTAGGATTGTGTTGGATGAACTTTTCAATCATCTTTTGGTTATAAAAGTCCGCTAGGAAAGTTTGCACTTCCGAAGAGAGTTCATCTTGGCTAACCATATTAGGATTTTGGGTTTGATCTTGATTGCTAGGTTGCCCACTTTGTGTAGGATCTTGTGTAGGATCTTCATATAGGACACTAATGCCTGACATGCCATATTATTGTTCAGCCATCTTTTTCTTTTGAGATCGAGTTGTGACCATACACGAATAACCTTAGAAGAACTTGGAGGAAGAAATTTTTTGATGAGAGGACTTAGCAAGATTTGTGGAATCTTTGGATTTTGTCTTTTATGACAAGGGATTTTTCTGATTGGTGAGGTTCTTGGATTAGAACCTAGATTTGACACCTTAGTCCTTGGATGAGGATTTTAGGTGGTGAATGAAACCACAAGCAAGGTAATGACCAAGCTGGGTAGGATTTAGACCTTGGAATGATGATTAAAAAGCCTCTTTTCCACCAAGGGTTGACTAATGACCCTAAGCAAAGCAAAGACGTAAGTTAAGAGTCTTGATCGACTCAAAAGGATGAGGCAAAAGATACTTGGAGAGGATTCTTCTTCAAGCACAAAAAGCCAATTGATTAATGATGAGGTCTAAATGGAACTTCACAAGGCTTGCAACCTTAATGTGAGGTTAAATTCGATTAAAGGATGATTGGATTTGGAAATTCAGAATTGATTTGATAGTGGAGGGAGATTGATTTGATGTGCTAAGTCCTTAGGAAATTGAGGATAATTGATTAAGGAGGTATGATAGTGATGACTAGAAGAAACTTGATGACTAGGTTATTCTTGGCATGAACATGACTCAATAGATGATTGGTTCGGATGGCAAGTTGTATGAAGGGACACGACCACCCCGATTTTGACGATAGTTGGTGTTAAAGGACAAACCTAAACCTTGATGGAGAGCACAGACTCTTAGTTCATCACTAGCATCAAACTCATTGCTATGACCATGGACGTAATCGTGGTAACGATGCAAGAATGTCCTATGTTTGAGCAAGAGTTTACAGTTGGTATACCAAAATTTTTGACGCTTAAGGAGTTGTGCTTGTGTGAGCTTCTTCTTCTTGATAGGTCAGTGAATTGAATTCTTAGGATGTTTATACAACTTGGGCTTATGAAACATGAGACGGACGAAGTTTTGACGCAATTTTGGACTTTGTGTGGGTAATGACTTGGATAATTGTTTGTGTTTGGACAAGTGTTTTTTGCAAAGTGTTTGAGGATAATGATGTGTTTTTAGTCTACTCTTGGCAAGTATGTATCAAATAAAGCAAACAAAATGATCAAATGCATTTTAACTCAAAGACACTCATGCTCATATACAACACTCTTAAGGCTAGCAAGGACAATAGTCATTGGGTCCCAATTGGTTTCCTAGCTACGCTTACCCAAAGCGGACACTTAGATGCTTGACCCCACTAGCTTCCCTCCACGTCACTCACTTCTCCAGGGCAGAAAAGCATCAATTCCCATGAAAACTCCTCATAGAAAACTTTGTGTCTCTACTAAGGGCCGTAAAAATATGGGCAGCTTCGGAGGTCTGACCTCCTGCACTAATGACTAGAAGGTTTTTGGCCACTATGCACAAGGTGTTTAGTATGGCTTACCGTTAGGAGCTACCCTTCGTAGTTGCTCAAGCGTAATTGAGGCCTATAGCCCAATGAAGCACCAAGAACTTAGCAGTCATGCAAGCGTGATTGAGATCTCTAGGATCCTACTAAACACCAAATATGAGAGTGAACTCTCATATAGCCCCAACCATTGACCCTTTCGTAGTCAATGACCTATTTATTATAGTGAGTTGGGAACCCCAAGTTCGGGTGTACTCACTTGAGTCGTTCCCCTCTTACCTTCTCAAAGAGCAAGTTGGGAGGGCAGGCCCGCTAAGGGTAAGCATGCAATCAAACAAGAAAAGGTTGGAGGGTCTAGATTTCTGATTGTCTAGCTAGACGAGAGAATACTCTCCTACCTTTACGCTTTTCTCAAAACACGCAAGACAATCATTCATTTACCCTTTAATTAAATTTAGGTGCCTAGTTTAAAAAAAGAAGCACAATGTTTGGTTGGATTTCCTAGGCAACCTGCAAAAAAGTGGATTAGTAGTTTTTTCTGTGTTTTAAGGTCTTGGACGGTCGATTAAAACTGCAAAACTAAAAAAAGGAAATTAGTACTCACTGCACTGCACATACAATGCATGCGCTGAAGCGCCTGCGCAGGCGCTGAAACGCCTGTGTACGCGTTGCAATAAATAAAAACAATAAAAAAGACAAGTCAACATAGAGCCAACGATAATTTTATACCTGTCTATCGTGCTGATCTGAATCGGTCACGTCGAAATGCCTGCAATCGCACCAAAATGCCTGCGCTCACGCTGAAATCCTGAAAATAGAGTTCAGAAAGATTAGCAGGTAAAATTTTCAAAATTCAAATTTAAAAATTGAAATTTTGCTAAGGGCGAGAACTTTGGAAAAGGGATCGCGCTGGTTAGAAATCGCTCGTGCCAAAATTCATCCACCTGTGCTAATGCACCTGCACATGCATTAAACAGACAAACATAGAGTAAAATTTTTAAAATTTAAAACAGAGCGGGAAAAAAATTATATGTCATAAAGCGGCCGCGCTAATGTGCCTACGCACACGCCGAAACAGTTTTTCTCTCGCGCTAAATCCGAGTTGCTCACGCTGATTTGCAATCTCTCACGCTGTTCCGGAACCTGTGTCTTACAACACACAAAAACTCATAAAAAAATGTTACTTTTTAGGGACGTGGGTCTGACCGGGCATGCCAAAATGAAGATGGTGAAAAAGGAGAGTGAGGTGGATTAGATAGTAAACATGCAAATCAAACTTGAAAACACATGAAATCAAAAAGACATAACTCAAATCACATGAATAAGATGCATATACCTAACAACCTTTTTACCTTCTCCTTCGGATGGAGCTTAGATGGAGTTGAAGTGCACCCAATGTGCCTCCAACTTGATGTTGATTTGCTCCTTGCTTTCTTGATGTGGATGGCTCTCCAATATTGTGCACAAATGGATAAAAATGGATCTTGAGGAATGATATTGATGACATGACTAAATGTGGATGAGGGATGATTTTGGCATGGTAAGGATGCAATGGTGATTTTCTAGGCTCAAACTAACAGCATAAGCTTACTAAACTTGGAGATGATGAATGAAGGGATGGAGTCCTCAATTTATAGGAAGAGGAGAGGAAAAATGGATGGCTAGATGGACCCAAGATGGAGGGCCAGGATTTCTTGTGAGCTCACACAAGGCCCAAGAGAGGGTGTGGAGACCAAGAGATATGCCTTAAAAGTATTTCTTGTCTCCACACTCCTCAAGGTACATTGGGAAGAATTCCCAATGTGCCTTGAGAAGAGTGAGGGATGGGACATTCCTTGAAGAATGGGGAGGAAGAATTTAAAATTATTCAAAAGGAGATGATCATGGGGATTGGAGGAATAAGAAGGAATTAAAAATTCCTTGGGAGATGCGATGCCTAGAGGAATGTGAGATTTTTAAAATCTCAAATTCACCTAAGAAAAGAGCATTTAAGGATAGTAGTTGGATGGAAGGGACAAGGAGTTGACTTTGTGGCTAATCATGATGATTAGCCACTAGCAACTCATTAGGAGGGGACTAGAAGAAAGGCTAGGTGGGATAAGATTTGTAGGAGGATTTGACTAGGAGAGAGAATGAGTGGAGGGAATTAAAAATTAGAAGAATAAGGTTAAGTGAGTTTAGGGAGTTTCTAGAAGAATTTATTAGGTTAATGATGGATTAGGAAGATGATTCATAGGAATCATGTAGGTTAACTAATTAATTGAAATTAATTAGCTAAGAGGAGGATTTGAGAAGATTTAATTTTTAGAAGAATAAAAAGAGGGGTTGATTTATTAAGTAAATCAATCACATACTATAGTGACAATATTAATTATTTTTAAGTGTCTACAAGAATACTTCACCACCAAGTATTCAAAAGGCAAAGGTGGGGCCACTATTTTGGTTAGTAACAAGTAGAGCAAGTTTGTCACCAAATAGGGGTGTTCACCTTATAGCAGACTTGAATCATTTTGAAAAATAAAGAGATAGAGGTTGGGATATGTTCCATATATGCCTCAAATGATCACAGGAAAATAATAGAACTTTGGAAATGGGCAATTGAATTGGAGGAGATCCCTTGGATACTCGAGGGTGATTTTAATATGGTAGAATCCCCCCAAGATAACAAAGCGGGCAATAAATTTGAATGGAAAGAAAATGAGAATTTTTTTTTGTATAGAATGTTATACAAGCAGAAAATGTTGGACCCAATGGGAGGTAGAAATAATTACATCCATGATATATGGTTCACATGGTGTAATTTCTAGTAAGGTAATAAAAGAATCTATAGTAGATTGGATATATTCTATGTAAATAATGACTTCCTTAAGGCCAAAATAGAACCTAATGGTTGTATTGTGAGGGTGATCCCATATACCCTGTCTGATCACCATGTCATTCAAGATGTTATTTTACATAGCAACTCCTCCTGAATTCCTTATGGAAAAAGTAAATCATTTTATCTCAATACCAAGCTATTAAATGATGATGATGTCAAACATGTGGTCTATATTATTAGACAATTTAATAAATGAAATGAATCTCAATATAGTGCCATTGATAGATGGAACCAAAATGTTCTACGCTAGAGGTCACTTTTTCAAACGGTGGGAAGGAAAAAGGTCAAGGATTCCAGGAGTATGGAGATTGAGATGCATAACAGACTTATTAAGGTTGAGGAGTGCTTGCAAAAAGACCCTTCCAATCTTGGTGCTAAGGAGGCTCTCAGTCAGGCTAAGGATGTCTTGAGAAGGATACAAAATGTGAGAATTCAAGGAGTCAAGACTAGAGATAGGTTGAACTGGTTAGAACATGGGGACAAAGGATCAAAAATTTTCTTCCATCTTCTTAAGAGAAAAGAAACCAAAGAAAGGATAGACAATGTTTGGGAAGAGGATAACAATATCACAAAATAGGTAGATATCCTAAGAGCTTTTTCCTGGTTATATAATCAGTTATTTTCTTCAGAAGATCATGACCAAAATAAAATAAAAAAGAGAAAGAACCATGATTAGCAACATCATCCCCCCAAAAATATGTGAATACTAGACTTTCAAAAGTTGAATAAAGAGTTATCAGTTGAGGAAATCAAGGGTTCTATCCTTTCCCTTAATAATGATAGAGTGCATGGACCTGATGGGCTTCTAGTAGAGTTTTATAAAAACTATAGTTATTGGGTTGAGGAAGATCTCTTTTAGGTCTACAAAGAATCCTTTGACTAGGGGTCATTGGGACTTGATATTTATAAAGGACGGTTTATTAAACTTATTCCCAAATATGGGGATAGGTCCTTCATAAAAATTGGAGGCATGTCACATTTATAAATGTTTCCTATAAGATCCTAGCCAAAGCATTAGCAAGGATATTGGAGGAGATTCTCCCTAAGGTGGTAAACCCGACCCAAACTGGTTTTGTTAAAGGTAGATATATACTTGAAAACCTTCTCACCTATTGAGAAGCAATGAACTAGACAAAGGATTCTAATCAAATAGTTTACATGGTGCTAATAGATTTTGAAAAGGAATATGATAGAAAAGAATGGGGATTTATTTTCATGATAATGGAAAGCCTTGTCTTCCTTAGGATTTTCTGTCATATGGTGGGGACTCTCATGGGAGATGATAAGTTTTGTGTAGAACTCAATGGGTGTAAAACAAAAAAAATTTGATCTCTTCAGATCAATCAAACAAGGTTGACCTTTGGCACCGACTATCTTTGTTCCATTGCATATGCTTTAGACTACCTCCTAAGAGATAACTCCTTATCCCCTAAAGTGAAAGGAATTACTCTGCCTAATGGTGAAGATCTATCAAACATCCGATTTGTAGATGACGCGACTATACTTCTTGAATTGGGGGAATGCAACATGAATGCTTTGATGCTAAAACTTGATCTATTATTTGAAGCCTCAAGAACCAAAGTCTCCCTTACTAAATCCATAATGCTAGGTTGGGAGAATCACCCACTTAATTGGTCTAGTAAATATACTCTTATGTTGGCGGGGCCTAATCATTAGGTGAGGTACTTGAGCATACCATTTCCTATATGTCCCAACCTGAAGGAGATGTGGGAGTGGATCAAGGAGAATATTGATAAGAAGATAAGGAAATAGAACAAGAATTATCTTTTAACGGTCGGTAGGTTCTAGGTGTTTCAAAAAATTATCTCATCTTATAATATTAATTATACTTTGGTCTAGTTATTTAACAACTTTTAGTTCAATCACATTTAGAAATAGATTAGGGAATTCACGAGGTCTCATGGTAAAGGAGGTAAAAAGAAACATGTTGTTAAATGGAAATGGTGTATAATGAGTAAAAATAGAGGGGGCCTACGGCTTAAGGACTTAAAATGGCAGTTTTGTCACTTGCAACCACATGGATATTCAAAGCTCTTCGGGGAGAAGAACCATGGAAGGTGTCAGTGAGACAAAATATCTCTAAATATAATCCTTAAAAATTCCCTTCATCAAAGGAACTACCCCATAGTGACCTTATTGCTAGGCATTTCTCTGTAAAACCAATAGGCTCTCTAGTTTTCAAATCTATCTAGAGAGCTTTGGAAACTGTGAGGAATCCTTTTACTCATAATGAAATTATAGTTGATGGAAATAAGATGTGGATAAAGATCTATATGGTGGAATTTGAAACAAAAAGATAAACATTTGGCTCTATTGCAAGGGTGCTCGGCCAAAAGTTGGGCCTCAAAGGGCATTCAAAGATTTACCAACATTGTGAAAGAAGGGCACTTATTGACTTGAATGAGATTTGTCAAAATTATATTGTGCCATAGGCACATTGGAGGACCTATACTATGCTTAGGGAGGATTGTACTTACCTCATCCTACCCAGATAGTGTGAAGTTAATAATACCAGATTCACCTCCTTTAGATGGCTTGATGGTTCTTTACTCCCCCTTATCAAAGCTAAAACCATATATAATTGCCTCACTGTTATTAATGATATTGTTGCCCATGTTAATAATTGTTGGAATATGAAACATAGTTCTTCCTTTTGATAGAAGGTTCTTGAGAAACTATGGAGAAGATCGGTTGGACCAAAGAAGAAATGTTTTTTGTGGCGTCTAATCCTTAATAAACTATCTACCAATAAAGATAGTGGGGAGCCTAACATTTGCTAACCCTGTAGATTTCCTAAGACCATGAAGCAAATTTTCTTTGATTGTTTTTTGGCTAAAGAAATATAGAATATTTTTGTCTTCTCTGTCATCTCTAACATTAGTACTTGTAAGATTGTGTTTTGGATTTGTGTTAAGCCTCAAGAAAGATATCAATGTGTTTTGGTTTATTTTTTCTATTGAAATACTTTGGCTAATTCAGAAATACAGGAATGATGATGTGTTTAGTGGTAGAGATAGGGTACTTGCTAAGTCTCTAAGGAGACTCATAGGACATGATGTTAACATGCAGGTAACAATGGCCATGAGACTAGCAAGAAATAAATTTGAGAGGTTGCTATAGGATGGAACAAATAGGATGTTCACATGGGAAATATCAAATGGTTTCACATGGACCAAGTAGATAGAGGAGAGGACACCATTTGAGATTGGTTTAGCCAATTTCGATAGGGAACTTAATGAGAAGAAGAAGAGAGAGAGAGACATGAAAAATGGAGCAAAGATACTAGTTTCTAAGTTATTCATGAACCCCTACCTAGACCGCATCAATGATCTTAAAGTTCTATAGTGGAGGGAAGGCCTGCTAGGTTGGATAGCCTAGATGGAAGAAATTGGAAATACCAAGTCTCCTGATGGATAAATTCAGTTTGGATTATGTTACTCAATTGATGTATTCTCTATAATGTATTCTTTTTTGATATTTTTTGTTACACTCATATGAACTCCTCCAATATGTTATGTATTCAAGGCAGTGATTGATGTATTAGGATTGTAGATGGATCTGTGCGATGTACTAAACTCATAATCAATCTCTTTTTGTAATGCACTTAAATTATACTTAATAGAAAAAAAATATTGTAGATAGGAGACATTTACCTTTGGATTTCTCTCAAATGTTAGAGAAATTGATTGGGGAGGATAGGAATGGATACTTCTTTTTTCTTTGCTAGGTTGTTGGACATTCTTGATTTGTAATCTTCTTTTGTGTTTAATAAATTTTAACCCTTTTTGTATGAAAAAAAAAGTTTCACACTAGTTTTAGAAATAATATTTCAATTTATATAAATTAGAAGTTGATAAAAGTAAATAGTTATTTAGTGTTTAAAACATAATAAAAACATGTTTAAGAGAGTGTTTATTTTTGTGTTACTATTAGTTTATTTTTTGTATTTGATATCTATTAAATATTAATATAAGATTATGATGGTTTATAAACTATTATGATATATTGAGTTTTGTAAAAAAAAAAAAGTTCTTCGTCAATCTCAATATACTCAATATTGTGTTGATAGATATTTTTTTTAAATGACTATATAAGGATTAAAGTTCCATAATTTTTTATTTCTTATTCAGACTTTGGTTATTTTCTAGAATATTGAAACACCTAAGAGAATGAACCAAAGTAGATAGAATGAGGTTTAATTGTTGTATTTTTTCATATAGGTAATAGGGATTCTATCTTGTCAACACCTCTTTCATTTAAACTTATCTTAAGAGAGAGGTCACAAGTTCAAATTTCAAATAGGGTAAGGTATGTGTGCCTTGTTTGTAGCATAGTTTGGTGCCTTCGATAGTCTCGTATTACTATAAGCCATCTATAGACCCATATATAAACAATCCCATATGGTGGACTATAAAAGAATCTTTCTTTCTTTCTCTTTAAATACAAATCTTAAAATATCATTTCAATATATTTGATATACAAATTAGAACTAAGTCAAAATTTTAAATTATTTTCTTAAAAGATAATAAAATAAAATCTATACACAATTATATCCAAATAATATAATCAACCACAATTTATTTTAACTTAAAAATAAATCAACTCAACTTAAAATATCAAATATGTCAATGGGCCGATGATCTACTAGTGAAGTTGAATGGCTCCTAATGAACCCACAATAAAAACAAAACTCCCATATCATAAGACCTAAATCTCCATAGAAAAAAATCAAATATACATAATAAGATATTAAATTAAAAAAACAACTTAAACAAAAACAAAATCAATTAATACTTAAACAACATATTAAAAAACTTAAAATGAAAACATATGTACACTTTCCTCCTCTCTCTACATATTTTCTCTACTCATTTCTTCTACTTGGGCACAACTTCAATTTTTTTCTTAAAAAAAAATAAATAAAAATTAATTATGGAGGTCTAGACCTGCGAGCATAACAGCCCAGCAAGGACATAAAGCCCGCGAGCTGTCAACCCGGCGAGGGCCTCCACAAATCAATGGTTGCATTATACCAGAAATAAAAAGTAAAAATTTCATGGTACGTTGTTCTTTAACAATCCAAACAGATCTTCATCATCTTGAAGAATGATAATGTCATCTATATCGTGGGTGACACCCAATGTACTTTTATCTTGACCGCCATTAGAAAGCCTAGTCAAGGGAGACATCATACTAGCCTGTGCATTCAGGAGCTCTGCTTGTGTGCTTTCCAGTTGTGATTGCAGCTCTAATACTTTCTTCTGCAGTCGATATACTTCACCAGTGCAACCGTAGATTGGATCAGCCACTCGCGCACTTGCTTCAAATACCATGCTGCTCACAGCATCTGCTCTACTCTCCACCGGAACATCCTGCAATAGCAAAACAACCTATATATTAATATAAACATTGGGATCAAATTTCATCATCTATTATCAGACAAGATCAGAAAAATAAAGAATTACAATGAATATCAAAAAAATACCTTAAGAATTCTAACTATATTGCTTGCCCCAAATACTTGGTGTACTACTGAAAACTTGGGAGGATCATTTGGTGGGAAAAAGGGAGCAAGAACGCATTTATCTCCACATTTTCTATGTTGAATCTTGCACCCTGCGCAAGGATAAACAATCCCAGACATCTCTGAATTCAGCAGCACCTCAAAACTAAAAGCTTATATATGTTCCAGTAATAAAGCTAGCAGATTAGAATCTCTAAAAAATAACTAAATTTACTATCTAAAATTATTTACTGAAGCTGAGAATGTATAATGTGACATATATACCTGGGAGATGCTTAACACGTTATTTTAAACATACAGATGAGCTATCATATTTAATTAGGTGTGTTACTTTTAAATAAATCAACAACTAGTACTAATACCTAATTTGATTCTTTATTAATCATATACCAATTTTATAATATATATATATATGTATAAAAATTATCAACTTGAATTTGTTTGTTAAAATGAGAGATGGTTTATGTGCGTACTGAAAGCTAATAAAAGTTTCATTACCTGTATTCCATTAATGAAGACATGTGGGGAAATCACAACACATGTTTTGAAAAAATGTGCTGGTTATATTCCTTCAGAATTCGGAAACCCCCAAAAAATAAAAAATATATTCCTTTCCTGGGCTTTTACCAACAGTCCTTTTATTGTTTAGATGAAACCCAGGCCCAAGGGTAGGTGGCTTCTTCAAATGATAATGACACCCATGAGTTGGGTTTACCTCTGGAATCAATCAAATAGATTGTTTTTTCTTTTTAAAAGTTTAAAAAAGTATTTATTCATTTTTTATTATTTTTTAATGTTTATTATTTTAATTTATGTTGAAAGTAGTTAATGTGAGAAAAATTAATAGTATAGTAAATGTCATGTGATCATTATTTTTCATTATTGCTAACATGAAATCAATAGAAACATGAATTTAAATAATTGATTTTGTTTTGTTTATATAATTTATACACATATCAATATTATGACAATAATATCAACTCTTACGAAGAAATAAATATTTGAAAATATGGTGTTTTTAAACATGGTATAAGAAACCTTTAGATTGTATACATATCAAATCAATAGAAATGTCAATTAAAATAATTGACTTTATTGTGTTCATATAACTAACAATAATTGAAACAAAATAAATCTTTCAAGCATACCAATGCTATGACAATGATAACAACACTTACGAAGAAATAAATGTTGTTTTGGAACAGTGCATAAGAAACCTCTAGATGGTACACATATGAAATCAATAGAATTGTTACTTTAAATCATTGACTTTATTGTGTTCATATAATTGATGATAATTGAAACAAACTAAATCTTTCAAATGTACCAATAGTATAACAGTCATATCAGCACTTAGGAAGAAAATGTTTGAAAAATTCATGTTTTTCAACATGACATATTAATTCAATAGAAATGTCAATTTTACATATTGAATGAATAAAAATGTCAATTTAAATCATTGACTTTATTATGTTCATATAATTGAAAGAAAATAAATCTTGCAAACATACTAATATTATGCCAAACTATCATCACTTTAAAAACCTCTAGATTTTAAGGACTTTTATTTATCTTTTTATTATAATATTAATTAAAATAACATATAGATTTTAAGATCTTTTATTTTTATCATTTTGTTATTAAAATATATATTTTTTAGTCTATTAATTCAAGTGTTATTGTGAAATCATTTTCTAGCTATTAGAAACAATACTTTAAAGAACATTAGCATGATAAAAGTTTCTTAGTTATTGTTTAAACAAGGATAAAAAAAACACTGGGTACCTAGAAAAACCATTATGTTGAGGCAAATGTGGCCTACATTGGGCTTAAAATGGCTCTTCGTGGAGGGTTTGAGAAGGTCTAGTTGGAAAGTGATTCTCTAAACATAACATCAACTACTTGATTAGAAAGACAATCCCCCAGTTGGACGATTAATCACATAATGCAAGAGTGCTTTGAAATGATTGCCAAATTTGAAGAAGTTCAAATCTCGCACATTTTTAGGGAGGGCAACATGCCTGCAGACCACGTGCCAAACCTTAGCGTTGCTAGGGATGGTGAAAAATGGTGGTGGGAAAGGGAATCCTTTCCATTCATTTATACGAACTGGCGAGGAAGGATGCTGAAAATATCTCTCCATTAGAGCATTAATGATGATATCTTTTCACATGTGTAAAGCCATTCCCAGAAAGACGTGGTGGCGACCCTCCAGATTTTTCCTATTGGTTTGGTTTTTTATCACGTGTTTGAAGCTTGGTTTTATTGTTTCTGCTAAAACTTATAGAGGTAACAATTACATGAGGGGAGCGAAGAATAGAATGGAACCATCTTCATGTGAGCTATGGGAGAAAAATGAAGAGGTGTGGAGGGAAGTTGTGGATGGTGGTCTAGAACCATATATAAGAAAACTCCATCGCCAAGACCACAAGCTCACGAAAATGTTTGTTAAGAACTAGAATAATGGGGTGCTAAGTGTCTATGGTGTTGAATTCAAGGTAGACGAACCCTTCATCGCTGAGATTAATAGGCTTAGTATGGAGGATAAAAAATTATACAGGGAAAGGAAAAATTCAGAAGAAGCCCTTGCGATTTTCTATGACAAAAAGAGTGAGAGAAGCAGAGTCGGGAAGAACCCATATGGAGGCTACAACTAAAAGGATCTTCTGAAGCTTTGGGCACATATGGTAGAGTTCATCATGAGGTACATAACCCTAGATGGTTGATATGCTATTATCTTTACTTATCATTTCACAACTCTAAATAAGGCATGACAAGAGAATTTCGATGTTGTTTTATTTACCATCTTCTCTTGAGCATTCCATTCATAAGTATTGTGAAAATGTGGAAAATTTGGTTTTGCATGAAAGCTTAATCCTCCTAATTAAGGAGTATGTCAAGGTTCATAAGGTTAAACCCTCTCCTGTTTTGAGAAACCCCAAACCCTTAGCGAATCAAGAGGTGCATGATGTTTCTGATATGGATTTTGGTGAGGAGGAGACCAGGATTGCTATGAACTAGAATGACATCCAAGTTTCAGATGACTCTGAATATAAACCCTCAGAGTATAAGCCCCCCCCCCACAGAAGCCCACTCCAAGCACTACCAGTAGTAGAAAAAGTAGAAATCCAACTAGATTGGCAGCAAAAAATTTGAAAACCCTTGTTTCTCAATCCCAAAATTTTAGTCTACAAAATCTTAAAAAGCATAAGACTACGACAAGGGTAGAGACTCAAGAAAATAGGGAGGATAAAAGTAAATTTGATATCCCCCTCAATATGGACCCCAATGAGACTAAAAGCATCGAAATGGATGTTGACAGACTCCTAGGTAATTTGTTCTCCAACCAGGAGAAATGTTTTCACTAGGTTTTTGGTGAAATTAATCTTCTGAAATAGGGGATCAAGGATAGTATAGACACTTTCACTAATAATCCAGCACCTGATAAAGCTGATAAACTCCTGAAGTTGATCAAAAAACTTATGGAGGATATCAAGGTCATGAAAAGTGACCATGAGGCTAGGATTGACAAGCTGGAGAATGATATTCAAGATAAAAAGGGTAAAATCAAGGGTTTAGTGGAAATCAATAAGGATGCAATGTATAATAGTGTGGAACGTCTCAAAGAGTGAACGAGAAAATTGCCACTCAGAAAACTCATCTGATCAGATTTGGCATGTCCTCTAACATTCACTTGGACAAGAAGAACCAGGATGTACAAACTTCCATGGGGCCCTCTACCAAAACCAAGAGCAAAAAAAATGATAGGAGAAGTTTGAGATTTATCATGGATGAGCTCCAAGCAATCAACAATAGGACAATCTAGAAGAATATCGAGCTCTTGAAAGATCTCATTTAGTTGTTTTTTGGCTTTTTTTTTTTGCTTACATTGTGTTTTTTGTTGTTAGTCTCTTTGGGGTGCTTTCACTATTTCTGTTGTTGTTTAGCAGCTACTTAGACACTGGTTTAACTCTATCTATTTTTTGATGGATTTGGGTTTCCGATACCTATAAAACCCATTTATGTTAATAAAAAACAAGGATAAAAATAAGATATCTATAATTGAATATCAATAATCAATTACTCTTTAAACACTACTTAAATCTAATAGTTTAAGGATCGAACTATAACAAAATAGTTGGATGATTAAGAGGAATACCAAGATAACAAGCTTGTGGCCATTAGGGGGTTGGAATTCCTAGTCAACTGGACAAAGATGGAGACTAATACCAACCTAGAATGGATCAAAAATTATGTCCAACTGTCAGGGATAGAATGGACATTCAAGGATGAGGGCATTGCTAGCTCCAAGGGATGCGGTTGATGTTGATTAGGGAAGGTTCTGGTCCGGCTAGTGATTTCTTGTTTTTGATGCATAAATATTTTTATGTATGGTTGGATGTAGGTTTGGTATTGTTATAATTGGTCTAGGTAACTATATTGATCCATTTTGTCTTAGTATGGATCATTCTGGTCCGATATGCCTATTTTTTTATTTCATGTTTCTATCAACTATTTAGACTCTATTAAACTCTATTAAACTTTTAATCTCTTAATATAATGGGTGTTGGCCCTTTCAACTATTTAATTGCCAAAAAAATTCTAAAATCATAAGCATTAATCTTAAAAAAGATTTTTATGAGGAATTAAAAAATGGTTCTGCACATAAAACTCAACGAACATGTGATTCTAGACAAACAGCTTCTGTTTTACGATAAAACTAAATATGCATCTCAGGGCTTCATTTCTACGTTCATGGTGAAATGGGATCCCCTTCCTCAACCAAGGACAGAAGATGGATGGCATCTTGTGATGTCCAAATGGGAGCTGAGAGCGAAGAGGAGAGGACTCCAGGGAGTTGGGAAGAGATTTTATTAGAGATCAAGTAAGAGTCTTTCGGCTCCCTACATCCTTGTTCACCGCGATCAATTCCACAATCTGCAATCTACGGAGGAAGGTTTCATAAAAGTTGTTCCCAAATATTGAAAGAATCCCTCTATTTTGAACCAAGTGGAGGAAACTCAACTGAACCTTGAGAAGCAATGTGATCCGGCATCCAATTTTAATCATAAAAACCCTAGCGATGTACATCTTCCAATTAGATTAGGAAAAATCGTGCGAAGTCCCAAGTTTAATAAAGTACCAATAGTAATTAAGGATGGCCTAATCGAACAGATTCAGAGATTATGCAAACAATACGAGGTGTTTTCTCAATGGAAAGGATTAGGGCATCCAGTCGAGCATGTGGCGGAATGGTTCTGAAATGCTTTCAAGGGACATGTAGGTATTGTCATCCTATCTGAGGACATTTTAAGGTAAATATTTGAAATATATTATTAGCAGGAGATTGCCTAAAATATAGAGGCATAGGTTTCAATTTTTTTTGAATGGCAATCATTTTTCAACCCTAAGAAAATGTCTAATTTCATAGTAGAAAGAATCAATATACTCCCTAATTTGCCCGTCGAACTTATCAATGAAGAAATTGTAAGAAATATTGGGAATCAACTAGGAAGATATGTTGGTATGGAGGAAGATAGATTTGCATATTCGAATTGCATTATCATTGTTAAAATGGACATTAATATCAAAGAATTGATACCAGTAGTAATCGAAAGTAGCAATGCCTCAATTAAGATTTTCCCATAATTTTATAAAGGAAGAGTCTGAACCATGGAGGAAAACTTAGACATGGAGATTAGGAAAATTGATTTACTAGCACAATCTCAAAAGGTTAAGATCAGCTTCAATAATATTCGGGGAGGTTTTGTGGTGGAGGATTTAAATACCAATCTAGAGGAATTGGAGGAAGGAGAAATACAGGAAGGACAAGACTTGGCTTGGATTAACAGATCTCCACCAAGTGGCTCACTCAAAAAGGAAAGGAAGGTAAGGGGAGTTCAGCAAGTTAATAATGATTGCAAAGGTAAGGAATCAAATAGACTATTTGGAGATATTGTTTCTGGTATGGACAGAGATATAGGGGTGAAGGAATATAAAGAATCTTTGGAAAATATCTTGAGAGAATCTGAGGATTTGAACATAATAGTTATCCAAGAATTGGGCAATATTGAAAACTTGGAACAGTAAATTCGGTATGGTCAATGGAAGTTACCCATGAGGAAGGAAAAGTGAAGGGGGATAAAAAAGGGGATGATTTTCCACCTGAGGAGATGGAGACTATGGGGGTGAAGAATAACAACTTGGAAAATGGAGGCTTGAGAGATATTTTGGATCAAGATCTAGTAAGGGTTGATGGACAAAATAGCACTACAAAAAGGGGACTAATCAACAACATCGAGGAGACTACTAAGATAGAAGCTATTAATGATTTATTGGGATTAAATATCCAAGATGCAGTTGATACTCAAATAGACCATACTGAGAATAGGGATCTTATAATTAAGGTCCTTGAACCCATGGAGAAAGAGGATGAGGAGGATGATATTGACAAGATGGATGAGGATATGCATTTAAGCATAGCAAAGTTGGGTTTAGGTAAGAATCATACAAGCAAATCCTCACTGGATTGTGCTAAACAGGCAAAAAGGAGAGGGAGAAAGTCATTGAATGAGCTAAGAAATATTGATGGCAAGGCCTCAAGACAAACTAAAATCACCTCACTACTTGAAGATGGGAAGGGGAAGTACCTTCCCACTAAACCATGAAGGTAATTACATGGATTTTTAGGGGACTAAATGTCCCTTAACAAACAACTCATATTAAAGAGGTGCCTATCCACTTTCGAAGCTCAAATCATTATTATTCAGGAGACTATATTGGGAACAAAAGGTTATGAATCCCTCAGAAGAAAATTAGGGATTTGGGAAGTCATTGGAGTGGCCTCGATTGGGGCCTTAGGTGGGGTTGCAATTACCTGGAACATGAAATTTGTCACATTCAATATCTTAGCTAGTAATTCCAACTGGATATGTGGGAGAGTTAAGAGTATTAATGCAACTTAAACTTTACTCTAATGAAAATATAATCATGGGAGGAGACTTCAATGCAATTTTAGAGGAGGGGGATAAAATGGGTGGATCAAGTAGGATAACTTAGACAATGATGGAATTTAGAAGTTGGATTCTACAAAATAATTATATGGAAATTGCTTCGGAGAATGGTATTTACACCTGGTCTAATAGGAGAATTGAACCTTCTCACATAGAAGATATGTTAGATTCTTTTTTGTAGGACACTTGGCCAAATTTGATTTTAATCTAAAAGCAAGTATCTTGACAACTTCAGGCTTGGACCATTATTCGGCTAAATTAACCTTGGAAGAGATGTCAGTTTTGAAGAGGAATCCAAACAAATTTTTAAAAATGTGGCTAAGGGATGAAGACTATCTAATAAGAATTGAGGAATGGTGGAAAGAAAGAACCTTTGAAGGTTCTAGACCATACATTCTCATGTCAAAATTGAAATTCTTAAATAGATGCCTCATTCCGTAGAACAAAGACCATTTTGGTAATATATTTGAATCCAAAAAGGAGATAGAGCTTGAAATATATGAACTTAATGAATATATTATCAAGAATGGGATGAATCAGGAAACTTATAATAAGGAAAAAGAACTTCTTCATCAGTATGAGGATATTCTGGCAAAAGAAGAAACCTTCTGGAACCAGAGATCTAAAGAGTCCTGGCTAGAAGAAGGGGATAAAAACACATTCTTTCATAATAGTGTGAAGGCAAAGAGAAACCTTAATAAGATATATAGTATTAAGGGACCTAATGGACATATTATAGAAGATGTTAGGATTCCCAAAGATACTGAGAGGGGGGGTGAATCAGTATCTAACTGGTTTAAGTAATTTCTAAACTTATTAGATGAAAAGCAATTCAAAACTGTGTACCAGTAAACCAGAATTAATGCAGTAAATAAGAACAACAACCACAACATGAAAGATACACTATAACACACTATTTTTAATGAGGAAACCTGGTGTGGGAAAAACCTTGGTGGGATTTGTGACCCATAATATTCGCTTACTGGCCAATAAGAGAATATTACTGTTTATAATAGGGGCCTGCACATTCAGGAAGGCCAAGTGCCTAGAGCTCACTGCTCAGTTACAAAAGAAGTCTCACTGACTTACAAAAATGGATTATGCAAATCTAATGTTATGTACTACTTCAGATCAACATCTGCTATGCCAAGTTCAGTACCGGTTTAAGCTCTACAATAATCATAAACCCTTATCCAAAATTTTCCTTACAATTCGCATATTAGGGTTGCAATAATCCTTCCATATCCACTACTTCTAAATGATCTACAATATCTCATACTTATATGAGTCTTATTATAATCCGCCATGTCAGCTTACAAAAATATTTTACAATTAAATACAAAATAAAAGTAAACAAAATTCTTGTCGGCCAGGGTGTCGGTAATCAATCTTTTTGATGTTGATGAACTGTATGTCGGTGTAGAGTTTGTCAGTGTCGGTGCCTGCCAGTATCAAATGATTGTAATATTGCCATCAATGACAATACCTTCAATCACTTGCAATTTCTCATTGGAGTGTGCATTTGCCAACAATCTCCCCCTTTGGTATTGATGGCAACACTCATGAGAAAAATCCAAAAAGTGTCCAAAAATGTTGTCCAAAAAGAATCTGCCAAAAATGTCTTACCAAAACTGTGTTATCAAAATGTGTGCTCCCCCTGAGCTAATGATATATTTCTTCTAATCATTTTTCTCATCTCCACTACTCCCCCTTTGGCATCAATGACAAAGGTTGTCATTCAATGTCAATGGAGTGTGGTTCCTACCTAGATCCTTGTAGCTGATGGGTTACAATCTGATAGATGTCCGCCAATGCAAAATTTTGACTGTCACTGAACTTTTTGCTGTCCTTTATTGTTTCTTATGTTCTTTGAATTGTACTGGTGAGTATGTGCATTTTCTCTTCCGGTGTCTTAAGTCCTGGAACCAAAGCCTCAGAGATTTATTTTCTCAAAGAAATGAGGTAATTTAGTTTAGGGCCTAGTTTGCATTTTAAATCCTTAGCCTTAGATTTTATCTTTTCTTTATCTTTTTCTAACTTTTCAATTTTCTCCCCAAGAACTGCAATATTCTTTTCAACTACCAAAAATGAATCCAATGTTCCTATTAAGTTGTCAGCAATATTGTTGATTTCCTTTTGTGCTTTGCTGATCTCTGAATCTATGTCCTCTGTCAAAATATCAGTTTTACAGGTACCTCTGTACAATTTCTTGAAATCCAAAATTGTTTCTCCTAATGCCGGTAATAAGGTTTCCATTTGTTCCTCATTCTTCTTCATTTTCTCTTTGAATGTATCTTCATTTATTTGATCTAGTGTTATTAGGTTGCCAGTTATATACTTAGATAATGTATCTAATTGGTTCAAAGAATCTTTATTATCTATGTTACACTTTGGAGCTAACATCTTCAAAATTGGTAAGGTGACATCTATAGCTTTATAATCTTGTGCATTACACTCTGTTATTTTCTTTATTGCATCCAAGAGTACCTCTGTTACATTTGTTGGCCTGAATTCAGTCATTGATGTGTCGGATGACTGTCCAACTATTCTCAAAATCTGTAGTCCGCCGATTGTAGTGATAGCTTTGCTTTCCTCTTTCTCTGGAGGATCTGTTTGAGTTTGCATTTTCACTACCAAAGGCTTGGGATTTTCAAATGTAACTGGTGGTACAGTCTGAGTAGGTACCTGTGAAGGAGCTCGTTGCTCTACCTATTTCTCTATGTTTACCTCAGCAAGAGCTTGTTGCTCTAATGGTTTCTCTGTTTGTGCTTCAAATGATTTCACTGTAGTATCCACTGCTGGTTTTTCTTTGTTTACCTCTGTGTTATCTACTTCCAGTGACTCAGTTGGTTTTTCATTTTCAGTAATTGTCGATGGCTCAGTAGATTCATTAGTATGCACATCTATGGTCTCTTCCTTTCCAGTATCCAGGGGTTCATTTGATCCTTCAGTTTGTTGTTGCTCCCCAATTCCAATATTTTCAACTACAACATTTCCTTTCGGTGGCTCTGTTGCCACATCCTTCTTGTTAAATGTTTCCTTATCTACCACAATATTGACTTCCTAAGTGTTAATGTTCATTGTGTATAACACCTCAGAATCAGGATTTGTATCCTCATGTGGTGTATCCATACTCTCAATTGCCCATTGTGTGTCAACAATTTCTACCGGTGGAGTATCAGAGAGGTGGGGGCAAGTTATCAGTTATCTTTAGGCTCTGAGGTCCATCTACCTTACCTTTTCCCTTATCCTTCTGGTAGACTTTGATAGTCTTTGGTCTCTTAAGTTATTCCTATTTTTCTTTCTCAACAAAAAATATGTCCCACTTATCTGTTGTTTCCTCTGATATCTCATTTACTCTTCCTGCCATTAATGCTACATGTCGGTGTCCAGTGGAGAATACTGTCTGGTTTGCTTCACTGATTAGCTCATCAATTTCTTGAGTGGAGCTCACTCGGTGAATTGCAAGTAGTTTTTCTATTTTTATTTTCTTGTCTAACTCCACATTGGCTACCCTTCTAGCTTCTAGTCTTCTATACAAATCATTGGGTGTGTCATCTACAATTTCCATCAAAAATTTCTTATAAATGTCAAAATGTAAGATTACACTATTTTCTATGCTCTCTTTTTCATCATCGGATAATGTATTATACAACTTGCTGAAATTTGTCAGTTTGTCATCTTCAGTGATCTCTTCCAAAAGTTTGTCAAAAGGAGGAATAACTTGTTTTTGTTTCCTCTTCTTTGGTGTTAATTTCTTAGCCGGAGGCCTAACTGCCTATAGTTTTTGTCTTGTTTTTCTGGGTGTAGGTGAGGTTTTCGGTGAGGGTTTTCTCTTTCTTTCTACCCTTTTGAATTCAGCCAGTATCTCACTGTCAGAAGAAGTTGCAACTGGTGAAAGATGTGCTTTTGGTTGAAGTCCTTCTAGTTCACTTTCCTTAATACCAGTTTTCTTTAATACATCTTCTTTTATTGTTTTTATCTGTCTGGTTCCCTTCCTCGCTATCTATTCAGTTCTCTTAACTCTTTTCTGGGATTGAATGCCACTTTCAATTGTTTCAGCATTCTCAAATATTTTCTCTATCGGTTCCTTAGGGGATTCTAAGAGGGCTTTTGCATAAGTTTCAACTATGTTGTCATCAGCCTCATATCCCATCTCAGTAACCCAAATAGTTCTAGGGACAACTGCCTCCATCCAAATTTCATCTTTCTTGATCACAAAGCATATCTCCTTTTGATACTTATCAATAATTGCTTGAGATAGCCTTATTCTTGTCTTCATTATTTCTTTTAGGGTTTGAATATACTCATTTATATTTTTCTCTCTGTCATCTCCCATATTGTTTAGTATGTCTAACAGTTGCTTTCCTACCGGTATATCAAAGCCAAAGTCTTTCCTACCAATAGTGGGTACTTCCTTGGTAATGTATAGCATTAAGCACACAAGCAAGTTACCAAATCTGAAAGTTCCCTTCTTATCACCTTTGATTTTCTTCAAGTTGTCTATCAGCTCATCTTTAAGCCACTCACATACATCAATTCTTCCATTGTCATTTACCATGTCATATGCACTTTTAATACATAAGTTGGAGACTGAGTGCAGTCTGTTTGCATGCGTAGCCTTATAACCAAGAATCATACTGACAAATCTAACATTATATCTTTCACATCATTGACTCTTAGGGATCTTTTATCAAATGTTGCGCTGGTTAAGGTCATTAAAGTGTAATTTGAAACTTTCTTAGTTCTGTCAAGCCTCCTACCGATGGAAGGTAAGCCTGTTACTGCCCTAACTACCTCTTTAGTGATCTTATGGATGGAATCCAACCAAAAGAATTCGCCATGGACTCTGCTCAAGACTATCCTTATCACATCCTTGGGAAAATCAAGGATACTAAGAATGTCTACAAAACATAGGGTTTCCACTATCTTGTGCTCCGATTTAACATTATCATTTTCATCACAAATTACAGTCCTATACATGTTCATTATTTCTTCAGCTCCTAGTTCCTCAATATGACAATGTATACATATATTCTAGGATCCTCTGCATAAACTACTCTGTTAGGTATTTTCAAAAATACTCCTAGGGTATCATCTTTTGTTCGCAATTTCAGGAATAAGTTTGAACATGAGCCCAGGGTGCTAAATAACTTCAATCACTGTAGGGTTTGCAATGAATTCAGGTGCAGATGAAGAAGCCATAGTTATAAATGCCTTAATCTGCCTTTAGGATGAGTGCTTGGATGAATTACTTCACTTTTTGCTAAGGACGTCTTCGCTCAAGATTTTCATGCTCTCTGGAGATTTGAATGCTCGGTGAATGAAAAAAGAGCCAAAAAATTTGCTTTATAGTGTTATAACCTTCAACTGCCACATTTAATGCCTACCGGTTAAGTCAAAACTTAACTCATTTGTTGGTAAAGAAGTAATTCAACTTCTCACCATCAACCAAGGGTAAACTAGCATGTTTTTCAATTTGTTGCCATACCCCCCAAAGGATTTTCCTTCAGTTAGATGAAGATTCTCCTGTCAGTGGAGTGATACTCAGTTCTGCTAGTGGAGGAGTATTCCCATCAACATTCTGATCTAACTTTCTAATCCATTGTTTTGAAAATTCTTGCTTTACCTCTTCAACTTTTTCTTTACCTTTCAAGCTGGGTACTTTGTTATTTGCTGGTGATGTCTTACTTCTACAAAATTTTGCAATATGTCGAATCTTGTTACAAGCATAACAAGTCACATTGTTTTTCTGAATAGCTTTCCCATATCCTATGTCGGTATGTGTTCTGCATTGATTAGATAGATGTCCAAATCTTCCACAAACATAACATCTTACATTCATTCTGTAATTTTCTGAATTATGACCAACTTTGTTGCATTTTGAACATTGACCGATGGGTGTATGAGTGTTCTGATAATTTCTAGATCTACATTGATTTTCTCTATGACCATACTTGTTACAGTTAAAGCATTTCCCATTAAATTTGTAAGCATTATGTTGTCTTACCAGTTTGTTGTGATCATGATTGTTTGCAGTACCAGAGGTTTCACCAACTTCAAAGCCAAGGCCATTTGTATCTCCATTAGGTTTCTGATTCTTCAACATGTCATCAAGTTCCTTTGAACTTTTCTTGAATTTCTCCTTGTGTTGATTTTCAGTAGCCAATTCATTTTCCAAGAAATCTTTCTGTATCATGAGTTCAGTTTTATCATGTTCTAAGTGAATTAGATCTGTCTTTAGCATATCATTCTCATGACTGAGTCTTAGGTTTTCATTTGCAACATCATTGATTCTTCTGGTCAAGTCATCTTTATTCTTCTTCTGATTTTCAATCTCTTTACAAAATCTCATAGTCATATCCTACATCTCATTCTTCATTGTACTATTTTCTTGTCTCAGTTTGTTCACCAGATCATTAAGAGTTTCCTTTTCATCATCATCATTTTGCATCTTTTCACAAAGTTCTCTTCTTTTGTTTCTAGCAATAGTGAGATTCTCTTGAAGTCCTTGAATGATATCTTGTGCAGCCTTCAGATCATCTTCAAGTTTGATATTCTTCACCTTTTCTGCATCATAGTTTGAAAGAGTTGTTTTCAATTGCTTTCTCAAGTTTTCCATCTCTACCGGTGTCAGAATCTTCCTCAAGTTGTTAGGCTTTTGAAAATAGAGGACCAGGCTTTGATACCAATTGTTAGGATTCCCAAAGATACTAAGAGGAGGGAGGGGTGAATCAATATCTAACCAGTTTAAGTAATGTCTGAACTTATTATATGAAAAGCAATTCAAAACTATATACCGGTAAACCATAATTAATGCAGCAAATAAGAACAACAATCACAACATGAAAGATACACCATAACACAATATTTTTAATGAGGAAAACCGATGTGGGAAAAACCTCGGTGGGATTTGTGACCCACAATATTCACTTACTGGCCAATAAGAGAATATTATTGTTTACAATAGGGGCCTGCACATGCAGGAAGGCCAAGTGCCTAGAGCTCACTGCTCAATTACTAAAGAAGTCTCACTGACTTACAAAAATGGATTATACAAATCCAATGTCATGTACTACTTCAGATCCGCATCTGCTATGCCAGGCTCAATACCAATTTAAGCTCTGTAATAATCATAAACCCTTATCCAAAATCTACCTTACAATTCACATATTAGGTCTGCAATAACCCTTCCATATCCACTACTTCTAATTGATCTACTAGATCTCATACTTATATGAGTCTTATTACAATCTGCCATGTCAGCTTACAAAAAGATTTTACAATTAAATACAAAATACAAGTAAACAAAATTCCTATCAGCCAGGGTGCCGATAATCAATCTTTTTAGTGTTGGTGAACTGTATGCTAGTGTAGAGTCTGTCGGTGTCAATGCCTACTAGTATCATATGATTGTAAGGTTGCCATCAATGATAATACCTTCAATCACCTACAATTTCTCATTGGAGTGTGCATTTGCCAACAGAAGATCCCGAGGGTATTTCTAAGGAAGTGGTTAATTACTTTGAAGGCATCCTTAGCAACTTAGAGGGCTTAAATAGAAGGGCACAAGAGAATATTCTGGCCAATATTCCTTGTATTATTACAAATGATCATAATAGGTTTCTTAATGCTAGAATCTCCAAAGAGGAGGTGGAAGAGGCACTTAAGAACTTGAACCCTGATAAGGCCCCGGGGCCAGATGGCTTATCAGCACTCTTTTTGTTGCCATTTGCATGAAGATTGCATTAATGATATGTTATGTTGTCATTGATGTCAATTAACCGGTAATGATATTGTTGATATTGTTGTTATTATTGATATTGTCTTGTAATCGGTAGGAAGAGCTTTGTGGAAGACATTGTAAACTGGTATGTTATTTTGTGAGTTGAATCGGTAACCAGTATAAAAGGTTAAACCCTATCTGTGTAATGTAACCGGTAAACCTTACCAGTTGTTTTTTTATTAAACCCTAACCGATTAAGGTTGTTGAATTGATTATGTTGGTTTATGATCTAATGATGAGTGGTAATGATGATGACACATATGATCATTGTATGAAGACAAGTTCAAATTGTTTTGGCACATTTTTTTGTCATATAAACTTTGATGACATTGTTAAAATAAGTAAGTCCAAGACAGTGAGAGGTTTGCCTCAATTAGACAAACCGGTTAATGCTCTTTGTAAAGAATGTTAGTTAGGCAAGTTGACTTCTTCAAATTTCAAGAGAAAAACCTTCTCAGTGGAGCTTTTGTTAGATTTGGTTCATACAGATCTTTGTCGACCAATAAGAACAAAAAGCATTCAAAGTGACAAATATTTCATGATCCTCACAGATGATTTCTCAAGGATGATGTGGGTCACATTCTTGAAGGATAAGACTAAAGCTTTTGGTAAGTTCAAGGCATTCAGGGCCTGAGAGGCAAGAAGATAAAATGTCTGAGAACATATCAAGGCGATGAATTTACTTCTGAGGAATTCACTAGGTACCATGATGAGAACGGCATCAAACGATAGCTTTCTGCACCAAGGACACCACAGCAGAATGGTATCACAAAGAGGAACAACTGGTCAGTGGTTGAAGCTACTAGGACAATGTTGATACAAGGAGGTGTAGAGAAAACATTTTGGAGAGAAGTTGTCAGTACAACTGTCTACACTATGAACCAAGTTCTAGTGAAAAAAGGTAAGGACAAGATCCCTTATGAATATTGGTATGGAAGATTCCCCGATGTTAGCTATTTTAATATATTTGGAAGAAAATGTTTTATTAAGAGAGGAGATTACATTAGCAAATTTGAGGCTAAGAGTGATGAAGGCATATTTCTTGGATATTCCACCAAGAGTAAGGCCTACAAATGTTTTAACAATTGGACACAGAAAATTGTTGAGAGTGTTGATGTTTGAGTGGATGAATGTCCTAAAGTTTCAAAGGAAATCATTTTGGAGAAGAAGGATGAAGATCCTTGCATTTTGCTTTTGGATAAAATGTTAAATCTGAAGGCATGGTGTTGTAGTTCGCAATAAGGCTAGGTTGGTTTGCAAGGGTTATGCACAAGAATAAGGAGAAGATTATGGTGAAACTTTTGTACCAATAACAGGACTGGAAGGTGTCAAAAGTTTACTTGCATTTGCAGCTCATAAGAAATTCAAGGTATACCATATGGATGTTAAGTTTGCATTTTTTAATGGGATATTGGAAGAAGAAGTATACATAGAGCAACCAGATGGTTATGCTTTAACTGATGAGAAAGACATGGTATGCAGATTGCATAAGGATTTATATGGATTAAAGCGGGCACCCAGAGCATGGTTTGAAAGACTTCAGACACATCTAATGAAGATAGGATTTCTAAGAACCAATGATGATAGTAACATATATCTTAGGTCTGAAGGAGATGAAATACTAGTCAATGAAGTATTTTTTGATGATATCATATTTGGAGGTAATGATGTCATGAGAAATAGTTTTGCAGATGAAATGAAAAATGAGTTTGAAATGTATTTAGTAGGGGAAATAAAAAATTTCATAGGCTTGCAGATACAACAAATGAATAATGGTATTTTCATTACACAATCTAAGTATGTGAAAGAGGTCTTGAAGACATTTGGCATGAGTGACTATAAACCAATTGGGACACCAATGGTTATAGGTTGTAAGTTGTCTAAGGAAGATGAATCTAAGTCTGTTGATGAGAAGGAATACAGGTCAATAATTGGCAAATTGCACTATGTTGTTCATAGCAGACCAGATATAGCCCATGCGGTTGGCATAGTTGCTAGATTCTAGAAGAATCATAAGGAAACATATCTGATAGAAACCAAGAGAATCTTTAGATACCTAAAAGGTACTGTTGACTATGGATTGTGGTATCCATATGGAGGAAACTTTGATTTGAAGGTGTACACAGATGCTGATTGGGTAGGAAATGTTGATGACCAGAAAAGCACAACCGGAGGAGAATTCTTTCTTGGAGGAAGACTTGTTTCATGGAGCAGTAAGAAGAAGAGTTGTACTTCACAATCTACTACTGAAGCTAAGTATGTTTCAACTTATATGAATTGCACATAGTCTATTTGGATGAGGTACATTTTGGAAGGTTTTAAGATCAAGATTTCAGAACCCATAAAGATTTTATGTGATAATACAAGTGCCATAAATATTTCAAAGAATCCTATTTTGCACACATGAACCAAGCATATTGAATTGAAGTATCATTTCTTGAGGGGAAAAGTGCAAAGAAAAGATGTTATCTTAGAGCAGGTTTCTACCAAGGAGCAACTTGCAAATATTTTTACCAAACCTCTACCTAAGACTACATTTGAGTATCTTAGAAGTCAACTAGGGGTTGTATCCCTTCATGAGGTTAGTTGAGCATGATGTTGAATGCATCAGTCCTTGAACCACTTGCAGAATTTTACAGAAGGATTGGTGTAGTAGTGGAAGATATTCCACAAGGGGAGCATTAAGTTGCAGATTATTGTTGTTGTACAGTAAAATTTGCAATTACATGATTTACTTTCAATTTGGCATTGTTGTCAAAGGGGGAGAAGTGTTCTGTGATTATGAGGAGGAGAACTAGTAACAAGATGAAGACATGGAGAGTATGGTGAATACATGGTAATGTAAACCAAGATTCCTATTCACAATCACAACAACAATCAATAGGCATTGATATTTGTATTGTCATCAATGCCAAAGCGGGCAATTGTTGGCATTTGCATGAAGATTGCATTAATGATATGTTATATTGTCATTAATGTCAATTAACCAGTAATGATATTATTGATATTGTTTTGTAACTGGTAGGAAGAGCTTTGTGGAAGACATTCTAAACCGGTATGGGGTGAATTCACAAAACTGGTTCCCACTTTTGCCAACGAAAGAATTTGGCGAAAGTGGGAATTTCGGATTTGACAATGTTCGAGCGAAACACAAATGTTCGCTCGGACTGCCCCTGGGAGTCCGAGCAAACCAAACGGTTCAGCTGGGTTCGAGCGAACACGGTGGTTCGAGCGAACCCATTAAATATCGATATTTTAATGGGTTCGCTCGAACCCCCCATTCGCTCGAACCCTTGGCAGTTAGGGTTTTTTTTAAAATTTTATAAATATCGAAAATGACAGTTAAAAGGTCATTGTTACATTTGACTTTTTCTGTCTGGTGGGGGTTGGATTGAACCAGTCGTCAGCATCACGTCATCGAGCCTTGTCTGCAGCAGTTAGCATCTTTCTTATTTCAGTTTTCGACCCTTGTTATATCAGGTGCACAAAATAACCCTTTGTTTGGTTTAATAATGTCTTTTTTTATTAAATTTGTAAATAATTTATTTGTTAATTTAATTTTTTAATTAAATAATTATATATAGTTATTGGTTTTGAACATTTTAGAAAAATGTTTGATAATTTATTGTTTTTCATTATTTTAGAAAAATGTTTGATAATTTAATATTTTGATTGAAATGTGTAAATTTGTTTTTAAAATTACGTAATTGTATAGATGTATATTTTTTTCAACATTTTAAAAAATTGTTATGAAAAACATAGAAAACTACCCTGTAGTAAATCAGATCTTAGAAAAACATTAGCAAAAAAAGAAAAACGTTAAAAAAATTAATTTAAATAAACATTAGAAAATTTAGATACCAAATTTAAACAAATTAGACAAAATAAATTTCCTCTACAATGTGACCTATTTTCACATCCTATTACACGCACAACATGACCCCTTAAGACCACATATGACACTATACGTTCTCTTAGGAGGTCATAGAGGATCACATATAATATAATAGTGTACATGTATGACATTCCCTTTAGGATCACATCTAGTGTCCTAAGGGGTCATACATGGTTCTAAGGGGTCACACGTGTTATAACACATGCGGGACCCCTTAGAATCGCATATGACCCCTTATAAAATTATAGGGTGAATGACATACCCCTTAGTCCATCAAATAGTGTCTTAACACATACGTGACCCATTAAAATCGCATATGACCCTTTATAAAATCAATCTTAGTGTGAACGACATATCCCAAAACCCATCACATAGCGTCTTAAGGGGTCGTATGTGGTCCTAAGGGGTCACGCATGCTTTAACACATGCGTGACACCTTAGTAGGTCACATAGGACCCCTTATAACATCCTACTATACATATGACATTCCCCTTAGGATCACATAGTGTCATAAGGGGTCATATGTGGTTCTGAGGGAACATATGCATGACCCCTTAGAACTGCATATGACCCCTTATAAAATCCTAGTGTGAACGACATACCCCTTAGTCCATCACATAGTGTCTTAAGGGGTCCTATGTTGTCCTAAGGGGTCACGCATGCATTAACACATGTGTGACCCCTTAGTAGGTCACATATGACCCCTTATAACATCCTACTGTACATATGACATTCCCCTTAGGATCATATAGTGTCCTAAGGGGTCATATGTGGTTAGACCCACATATGACCCCTTATAAAATCCTATAACCACATATGACCCCTTATAAAATCCTAGTGTGAATGACATACCCTTTAGTTCATCACATAGCGTCTTAAGGGTCGTATGTGGTCCTAGGGGCCACGCATGCATTGACACATACGTGACCCCTTAGTAGGTCACATGTATGACCCCTAATAACATCCTACTGTACATATGACATTTCCTATGTGTCCTAAGGGGTTGAATATGTGGTCCTAAGGGCTCACGCATGCATTGTGGACTAATCCTTAAATTGACAGTTAGCTCATGTCACTCCTTCCTTGAGCTCTGAGCATGTGCGTAGGAGAGATTCTTTAGATGCTGACATTAGTGTATAGGTTAGTTATGGTTTTTGGTATATATATATTTGATGTACATGCACGTCTAGAGAGATCTATATATATTATATTTAATATTTAAATAAATTCTACTTTTGCAGGACTCCCCCTCAGATGGTCGCTCAGTTCGTAGCCGACATGATGATCCCCAGTGTTGATTTGCTGCAGACTTTATAGCTCATTTACATTTATCTTTTTATATACTTTCATATTATATATATATTCATGCACGTACATGGAGTTTAGACTCTAGATTATACTTTATACCTGGTTTATGTTTGACTCTGGATTATACTTTATACTTTATACATGGAGTTTAGACTCTAGATTATACTTTATACCTGGTTTGTGTTTGACTAGAGCTAGATTATACTTTATACATGGAGTTTAGACTATAGATTATACATGTTATAAGTTTTATACATGTTTGATTATATTATATTTATACACATGTTTGATTATATTCTATATTTATGTACATGATGTTTGATTAAATTAGATTTAAATACATGATTGATTAGATTGTATATTTCATGCATGTGTACAATGACTTGTTTAGACTCTAGATTATACTTTATACCTGGTTTGTGTTTGATCAAGATCTATTATACATGTTTGATTATATTAGATTTATACACATGTTTGATTAAAGATTAGATTTAAATTCATGTTCAAGATTAGATTGTATATTTCATGCATGTACAACGACTTGTTTAGACTCTAGATTATACTTTATACCTGGTTTGTGTTTGATTGATCTATTATACATGTTTGATTATATTAGATTTATACACATGTTTGATTAAAGATTAGATTTAAATTCATGTTTGATTAGATTGTATATTTCATGCATGTACAACGACTTGTTTAGACTCTAGATTATTCTGTATACCTGGTTTGTGTTTGATCATCTATTATACATGTTTGATTATATTAGATTTATACATGTTTGATTAGATTAGATTTAAATACATGTTTGATTTTCAAACAAACTTGATTTAAATGTATTCAATTATACATGTTTGATTTTCAAACAAAAGAGTATGTATGAAATGAACAAACTAAACTAAGATAGGTCATGTATTGAATAGTTCACATCCAGTACATGTATATTACATAGGTATGTATATTTGTAGGTATGTGAGCTTCTAGGTATGTATATTGTAGTTAAATAGTTCACAACATGTACATGTCCTAATTCCATATTAAATATATCAATTTTACAAATGTACATATTACATTCTAATTTAAATATGCATTTTTTAATTAAATACAAATACAATTACATACAATTAAACACGTGCACATTTAAATACATCCTAATTTGATATAATGTATAAATAAACTTAAAAAAATATTTATCCTAAATAGTTTCAAAACAAGTTACTTGAGATCTAGAATTTATCTTGAACTTTTACATTAAAATTCAATTCAAGTGGATTACTAAATTATGTATATATAGTTCATACCACATCAAGTGGTTCACAACGCTCTTCAATAACACTTAATATTTTGTCATGATCTTCACTATCTAGTCTCCACTTTTGAGTCCACCCTCGACGTGGAACTGTTTGAAGAATTAGGCCAATAGCAATGACCAAGTGACTATACTGATATACCTTGTTATCAATTTGGTATTCAGTGAAATGAATCCCATGTTGAACAATTTTAACTTGTTTGAAATATGTCCCTTGCACTACAACTGATCCTGCATGTACATGTATATAAGAAACATGAGAAATTAAAAAAATTCACACAAGCGATTTGTATGTATGTACATATTCAAATCAGAACTCAAACCTGTGGGAAATGACATTCCATCACTCATCTCAGATTTTGATAACTTCTTTCTCTCTTCTGTGCAACGCAATAAATAATAACTAACACCTTCTATATTTCCATCTTCTGCTATGACTGCAAAAATATCTCCTGCAATTTGACACAAGTTAAATAAATTCTAAGTTATATGTCATTTTTAAGGAAATGTTTACATGTGTACGTCATGTACATACATACCTTTTTTAATCAATCCTGAAATATGATCGTAATCACCAGAAATCAAAGGAATGTCTTCAAAGTTTTCATCCTCATTTGAATCCTCGTATGTGTCAGAAACATCTAGTGGCACCATTTTCCATTCACTAACATATCCAAGCTCTTGGTTCTTGCAATCAACATAGTTTTCGAAAATGCATTCAGAACAAAAACATGAATAATCTCTAGTGTATAATGTCCATGGGCGATTATCTGTACTCATGACACAATGCAAAGATCTTGTCCTCTCCACACTCTTGCATCCATGCATTGATTTTCTATCCACATCTGTAAAATGTACATGTGTACAAGAATACATACATGTAGATCAAGTTGTTAAATTAAAAAAAAATAGAATAAAATACTAAAAGAGAACACGTACCGGTTATCTCCCAAAACACTCTATATGGAATGGGCTTATATGTTCTTGATGATGATTCCCCAGGATAATTAGGTTGTTCAAAGTGTTTCTTACACCATTCAACAACATCATGTGCATTTTCTATACGTTCTCCTGTGTACTTTATTTGATGCTTTCTTATAGCACGTTTGATACAAGCTCCTGCACCATCATGTTCACCCTTTCCATGACCACTCTCAAAAAAACTCCAAACATGTGGTATTTTGTCATTTCGATGATATCTACATAGTGCATAAAATGGCCTCGAAGATTTGAATTGTGCCGCACATCCATCAGACCAAACAAAATGTTTAACTATTGTTATGCCTCTATCTTTCAAATATTCAAAAAACTTCTTAAAGCAATGTTGTACAAAAAGTGTGTCATGCTCCTTATCATCACTGATATAGAAGTGGTACTCTTTCTTAATGACATGATTTTCAAATGTACTATCAACACCATCTAAATTCATCTGTGCATGTCGATAACACACATGCACGAAAATAGTGATTTGCTTTGAAAAATAATACTCTGATTGAATCTCTTTTTGATGCACAAAAGAGTAATTCTCTGCGAAGTCAACTACAGATAAAATAGTTCCAAGTGGGAAAGTGTCTCTTAATCTTTTAAATTGTTCTGCTTGCCACTTGGCAAAAAAACCATGGCATATGTATGGTTTTATCAACTTACGAAAATTTTCCATAAATGTTCCAATAGGTATTTCTTCTTCTACATAATCTAGTCTTGTAGATTCCTTTCCAAATTTTGTTTCAATTTTTTTGTACTTATAACTCTTGCAATTTACCATCTTCCTCATGTCAGTATCTTCATCTCTCAAAGGCAATTTAGCCAAGTCCCCGCATGTTCCACAAATTCCTCTTATGCAATTTATTTGACCGGTTGCATTATCATCTGATTTATCACATAAGATGGATGCTATGAATTGACTTGTTCGTTTAGGAGGAGCATTTTCATAACCATCATTATCTTCTCTAATCTTTCGAAACACCTGATAGTACAAGTCAAATTCGATGTGATAACGACAACAACAAGTTTCGAAAACTTTGTTTAACTTCACATAATATGGCCTTAACCGTTCAAACATGGTTTGTCCAATCTTTATATGAGGGTTTGTTTTAGTAAACAATACATACAATTCATGTTTTGTTGTGTCTAGCCAATGTTTTACATGGAGATCATAACGATCAAGACCAATCCTTTGCTTGATAACATCTCTACTATTTGATGAAGGGCGAGTATTATCATTCCAAAGACTTGTCACAAAGTTCCTAACAACATCTTCAATTCTATCAGAACGAGGAGCTCTACACATAATTGCCCAATTCCCTTCTGAGGTAGTATCATCCAAAATCTTTCTCCTTTTAACATATTTAGATATTGTCCTTCTACTAAAACCAAACTCAGATGACAGTGAAGAGATTTGTCTTTTTTGAGGCAATCTTTCATTTACTAAAGATGTCAACATCACTCTTCTTGAAATGGTCTTATCTAGTTTTCGAGATTTTTTACCAATGTTCACCAAACCTTTCTTAACATTATCAACAATAGATTTTTGTAGCTGAGAATATTTCCTCTTTTGATTTGTTGTATCTATACCCAACAATTTCATTGGATCTATTAAGTCTTTATGAGTAAGTACAATTGATAACAATTGAGCTTTTTCTAGTGTAGTATCAAGATTGTTGAAATGCGACATTATTTCTTTTGCACTTTTATTCATTGACCTCCTTTTAGTATGTCTAGGTTCTTCACTGAGACGTTTCAACTCATCCACATCCATTTCAAGTAAATGATCTAAATTTTTATAAGAAATATTTCTCTTCACCTGTTTAGCTAGATCCACAATATGCTCATCCATATCAGTGGTAGGAGGTAAGGAGCCTGACCCCTCTCCTTCAAAGGTCTCCATTGGTTCAACTTGGACAATCTCCTCCCTATGTTCATCAACTATATTGTGTTCTTCAACAGGTTCATTTGCCCGTTCTGCACATAATTTAAGAGTTTGTGTAAGGTTCTTGAATTAATCAGAGATTATTCAATTAGGATTAAGAATAGGGGTGAATTTGGCTTAAAGCTTTACATGTTAAAATTAAAGCCCATTCAATTTGGTTTATTAAATTTAAATACTTTTTTAAGACCTTATTGTTATAACTCTAATTAAATTACTTGTTTAGGTTTAAAGTTCAATTTGTTCTCAGGTTAGGATTAAAGTTCAATCTCTAATTTTGAGCACTAATTTAACACATAAAATAAAATTTTGATAAATTAGAAATTCCAATTTTGAAAATTAAAAGTACAAATATTTTGATGCATGCATACGATAACTTAGGTGACCTCATATTAATTTGTTATGGACCATAATGTAAGTGGACTATAATTTGTCACATGTGAGTATATTTAAGACCTATTATTGCATAATAGACCTCCTAATCTGAAATGTTTTTGCATGTACGTGAAGTTGAATATAAATAGTTCACCTAAATTATTCAACATGTTTAATAGGAGAAAAATGCAATTACACAACAAGCAAGTTGATGGAAATTGAAATTTGCAAATACACATGTATTATCTCAAATTAATTATGTTTTCCAATTAAAACAAAATTATTTTTAATCCTATTAAAAATATTAGATAAAAAATATTGAATTCTAATTAATTGATACGTAATACATATTAAATTAAATATCTTCTTTGTTATAAATTTATGTCACATTTAAGAACTATAATCAATGTAATAGTCCTAATAGGCCTTATTATTAAAATCAATATGACCACATTTGAAAAAACATTTCACAAAATTAATATGCTTAACTACCCTTAAGACAAATATATTATGTGATATTAAAGGACCTATCACATGAAATTACTTGTACATGTAGATTAAATATTCAATATATATAATTTAGAACCTAAAAATTATGACATAATAGGTCTTATCTATTATAAATGAACTTAATTATATAGGAGAAAAATGCAATTACACAACAAGCAAGTTGATGGAAATTGAAATTTGCAAATACACATGTATTATCTCAAATTAATTATGTTTTCCAATTAAAACAAAATTATTTTTAATCCTATTAAAAATATTAGATAAAAAATATTGAATTCTAATTAATTGATACGTAATACATATTAAATTAAATAGAAATAAAATTAAAAATACATACTTGCATCATGATATCTTTGTCTTCTTTGTTCTCGATATCTTTCTTCCGTTTCGGGAGAATAATTCCTTGCAGTCTTATTTTGCCTTCTCTTCTTGTTCCCCATGCTTTTACAAAAAACCTTCAAATTATTCGCTTTCAAAATAATTTTCAAATATCTTCTCTCATCCAAAAGTGCGAATTATTTTAATCATTTGAGTGATAAAAAGCGAAAAAAAATTATAGATATTTATACGATTCCACAAATGAAAAAAAAAAAAAAAAATGCGTCGGCCCGTGTTCGAACGAAAGCCAACAGTTAAAAATTGTTGGGTTCGCTCGAACATGGCAGTTACCAAAAAATGCGTGCCGAAATTTAGCTCATAGGTTCGAGCGAATGGGGGTTCGCTCGAACCCACTTTGGTTCGAGCGAACCCAATCCGATCGAACATGTGTTCGATCGAAACCCCAAAATTGGAAGTTTCTCCAAAAAAATTTTAGAGTTCTGAAGAATTAATGACTTCGGAGCTCTGGTTCAGTACACGAATGAAATAATCTTCATAACCCAAAAATATTAGATGGTAGTACTCGAAACAAGCTTTCCAACGGATATAATTTTGTTATATTTTGAATTTATTATGTTCTTGATTTTTTAATTTTATTAAAAGTTGGTTTTTAACCGAACATGAACTTCTCTGTTCAACGCATTAGGAAAAATAAGAAACTAATTCAAAAAAATTTTGAAAAATATCTATGCCCTTGGTATTGATGTCTTCTTTCTAACAAAAAAAAAAAAATTGAATTTCGATTTATATAGAACAAGTTATGTGTTCAAACGTAAACCTATGTTTGAATTATGACTAGTCGGACTTCAAAACTTTATAAAATGAAAAATATTGAACATATCACTATAAAACCAAATGCATGCCCTGGATATTGATGTTACAAACCAAAATTCGAAAGAATTGAGTTTTTATCATTTATAGAAAAAAATTTATGCGTTACGGAAGGCACATCACTCTTAAAAAATGTAGTTTGTTGTAAAAAACTACTTTTCGAGGGAGATGGAAAAAAATTTTAAAAATCTTTCAAAAAAATTTGAAAAAAATGTATATAGAATCTACAAACAAAATGCTAGAAATCACTAATTTACATTATCTTCAAATTTTTAATAGTTTAAAAGTTATAGTTCTCGGAAGTTGAAGATTATTTTTAAAATGTACATCTCAGTGTCAAAAGTGGCAAAAAAGTGGGAACCATTATTGTGAGTTCACCCTATGTTAGTTTGTGAGTTGAATCGGTAACCAGTATAAAAGGTTAAACCATATCTATGTAATGTAACCAGTAAACCCTACAAGCTATTTTTTTGTTAAACCCTAACTGATTAAGGTTGTTGAATTGGTTATGTTGGTTTATGATCTAATGATGAGTGGTAATTATGATGACACGTGATAATTGTATGAAGACAAGTTCAAATTGTTTTGGTGCATTTTTTTGTCTAGGGAATGAGCAAAGTGTATTGCATCTAATGTAAAGCATGGGATGAGTTACTAAGTTCGATGAAGCAGTGATCAAGGAGCGGTTGGAGTTTTCTTGATTAATGTGTACAAATTTCTATGTAAATCCAACGGTCGTACTTGAACCGATTTGTTTGTAATCTCTATGAGAGAATTAGGTTTTTGTTGTGTTACCGACCTAATTGATTTGTTATAAGGTCGATGAAGTTGTTTTGTAAAAGGTGTTGGCAGAAATCAATTGAGTGTGTGGTTTCTGAACTAGATAATGACTCTCCAGTTTGAGTAAAGGCAGATAGAAACTTAAAAGGATCTGATCAAGCAAGTGTAGTGCTATTTAGACAAATCAAGCAAAATCCTGTTGTTTTCTAACAATTACAACAAAACTGAAATACCCTAACCGGGTAAGCTCTAACAAGCTTGGTTACTTCTTAAATCCTCTAACAAGGTGATCCATTAGCATGGATTCTCAAATCCTCTACCGAGGTTACTCCTAATAGGGTACTTGCTTCTAACAAGGCATTTGTAGTCAATCCCTTAACCGGGTGATTCTTAATAGGATTAGCTCTTAACAGGACTTTTGTAAAATCTTTGACAGGCTTGGCTTCTAACAGGATGAACTGTAGAAGAGTTCAGATAGTTATCTTGTGAGTCTCATCTGACTATGGTTTTTCCCATTTGGGTTTCCACGTTAAAATATTTGTGTCATGGGGTGAATGTTTTTGTGTTTATGATCTTATGATTGATTTGATTAACTACTTAACTATACTGATAAGTCATGATAACCGAAAGCATTGAGAAATGAGTTTGTTGACATATGATAAAGCATTTGGATGTTTACAAGTTTAATGTTATTTACTGTTAAGTTGCTATAACAATCAACTGGTTTTTCTTATGAGATTTTATCTTGACAGAGATATTTTCTTGATAAGTTTAATTTGTGTGATTGAGATTGAGATTGGGAAAGTTTGTATCAGTTTTTCAATTTACTGATTCACCCCCCCCCCCTCTCAATAATCTATCGGATACTTATTCTTTCATCATACCATCACTTTTACCAAAAGTGTTGGACATTAATAGGAAATGAAGTGGTGGAAGCTCTGGAAGGCATGCGGAATTCAGGACATATTTTATGAGAAATAAACAATATTTATAGCATTAATCCCTAAGAAACCGAATCCAGAAACTTTTGACGATTATATAGAAATGTCTCTTTATGTAATACCCTTTACAAACTCCTAATGAAGACCTTGGAAAATAGGTTAAAAAAACTACTAACTAGCTTAATATTGGAGGAATGGACTGGTTTTGTTCTAGGTAGATCAATTTTGGATGGGGTTATTATAGCTCAAGGGGCTATACACTTTGTCCAAAATAACAAGGTACCTAGTATGCTTGTTAAATTAGACATTAGAAAAGCCTATGACAAAGTGGACTGGAGGTTCTTATGTAGGTTTCTGGAGGCCTTTGGGTTCTCTAAACAGTGGATTAACCTGATCTTTGAATGCATATCTGGACCAAGGATGTCTATTCTAGTTAATGGAACTCCTGAAGGTTTTTTTAATATCTCCTAAGGACTAAGGTAAGGGGACCCACTCTCCCCCTTCATCTTTATCATTATGGCTGAAGCCCTAGGGAGATCTTTAACCCAAGCTAGAAGGGTTGAAAAGATAATGGGAATCAAAATTACATTAGAACTAGATCCACGTACCCACCAACAATTTGTAGATGGTAATCTTCTTTTTGGGACAGCAAGTATTAGAGAAGCATGGACTTTTAAAGGATTGTTGGAATCTTACTCGGAAGCATTAGGACAACTTATCAATAAGGAGAAATCAGAGATTTTCTTCTTTAATACTTCTAGATCACAAGAAAATTCTATTTGCAAGATCTTAGACTTCAAGATGGGTAGGCTCCCTTGCAAGTGTCTAGGACTATTGCTGGACAAAGGTTCTAGATAAACTAACCTCTAGGATAATGTATTGAATAATCTGGATAAAAAGGCAAAATCATGGAAAGACAAATGGTTAACTAGTGTCGGGAAAACAACTATGATAAAATCAGTTCTAATAGAAATCCCCATCTATCAGATGATGTTCTTTAGCTTGCCAACATGAATTAAAAATAAGATTACTAAGAGACTGAGAACCTTCTTCTGGAAAGGATCAAAAGATAAGGTGAGATTGGTGTTGATAGCATGGAAAAAAATATGCAAAGCTAAGGAGGATGGAGGACTAAGAATCAAAAATACCTAGAAGCAAAATCTAGCACTAGGAGCAAAGTTAGTTTGGAAAATGTATAAAGACCCAGAATCTAAATGGGTGAAGATCTTAAGGTACAAATATTTGGATGCGAGGGACACTCTGAGCGTCTTTAGACATGAATCCCCCCCAAATGGGTCTAGAGAATGGAACTTTATCAAAGAGTGTAGGGGAATTATTATGGATGGAATAACTTGGGACATTAGAGATGGGGCCAAGGCCCTTGTTTGGGAAGACTCGTGGGGAGCCTATCCTCCTCTCAGTTTTATCATAGAAGATGATCAATCCATTGAATACCTTAAACCAAATAGGGGAATATATGTAAGGGATTACATTGAATATCCTCAAGGTGATCCAGCACTAGGGTGGGAATGGAAGTCATTAGGCAATATGGAATTACCCAGAGAATTCAGGACAAAAGTGGAGGAGACCTTATTGCTTAGGAAGATTGCTCCTAGAAAAGGAAATGACAAAGTGGTATGGGCAAAAGAAAAAAATGGTAAGTACAAAGTAAAAGATGGGTATAAGGAATTGTACAATAACCATCAAGCTATATCGGATTTACCTCTGGACTTATGTTGGAACAAGGATTATCTTCCGAAGGCTGGATGTTTGCTTGGGCTGCCCTGCAAAAAAGAATATTAACAGCTGAATGGTTCCAAAAAATAGGATATTAAGGACCATCAAGATGTGCATTGTGTGAAAAAGAGAGTGAAATAGAGGATCATATACTGCTGGGATGTGAATTTCCAAATCATTGTTGGAAGTGGTTGATAGAGAAGTTGAATTAACAAACAACTTTCCTAGAAAGTATGGAAAGTTTTTTGAAAAGCTAGCCGAGGATGAAAGGTAGATGTCTATATGGAAAGTTATGGATTATTGCCCCATCTATTTAATATGGGAAATATGGAAGGAAAGGAATAGAAGAATCTTTGAAGAATCAAAAATGGGCTCAAAACATTTTCTCAATAAACTGGAAGCTAGTATAGTAGAAATGGTAAACTGGAGAAACATGAATGGAAGGAAGGACATGATATTTACATTAGAAGATGAACGCGTAAGAAAAAAGTGGTTTGGATTGAAGATACCACCTTTTATAGGCAGGAAAGGGAAGGATGGGGAGGGTAAAAGGAAGAGTTGTGTTTGGAGAGCTCCTCAAATAGGCTGGTATAAACTCAACTTTGACGGAGCTTCTAGAGGCAATCTAGGTATTGCAGGGATCGGGTGTTGCATTCACAACTGGGAACGTAAAAAGATTGCAAGTTAGGCAATGCCTATGGGAGAGGTTTATAACACTTATGATGAATGATCCACCCTTATTGAAGGTCTACTTCTTTGTAAGAGACTAAAGCTAGAAAAGTTAGAGATTGAAGGGGATTCTTCTTTGGTTGTAAATGCTATTAGGACAACGAAAACTCCTAACTGGCTTCTAAATGGTCTTATTAGTAGAGCTTCGGAAATCATCATAGTCTTTAGTCATTTCACTATCAATCATATTTATAGAGAGGGGAACAAATGTGTTGATTGACTGGCTAATGAGGGGGCCGATGGGATCAGTAGAGAAGATTTGGAGTTGATGGCAAAGGAGGATGCAGGTCAGTTTCTTAGAGAATGGGAACCCTGTAGAAGGAAAGTTTGAGAGGAACTAACCTTTGGTTTTCTAGTAATGATAGGTGCTCTTTCCAATGAACTCCTTACTGGAGGATGAATTGGTCTGAGCTATAAATGTAGATTTTATTTTGTCACCTCCTTTGATATGGTGATAGGAATAACAGAGGTTGTAATGGGGTCTAGATTAGATCCTTTTGGGGTGAGGATAGTTCTTTAACCCTTTCTCCATGGTTAGGCCTTGGCCTTTGGTTTTAACACTAGTTTCCTTCATCTTTAGACCTGAGGATAGGATATTGCCAGACTTAGAAAGTGTTGGTCAACTCTGAGCTCGATATTGATCTTGAAGCCCGAGTTTGTAGATTTTTTTAGGCTTAGATATAAGGGGTAGTTCTTTGCATATAGATCCATTCATATCATCCTTCGCAGGTTAGTGGTGTGAGTTGAGACTCGTTATTCAAATTTAGAATTTCACCTTTGCATCCTATCTACATCCTGGCCCTATATGTGTGTTATAGCACTCATCCCCCACTTTCTAGGCTCTCCATTTAATCATCGAGGGAGATCATTTGACCTAGTGCCTCTGTGCTTTTCCAATTCTTGAGTTTTTCCTCTAACTTATCATTTCTTGGGTCGTCAAGCTGCTCATGGATCCTTCTAGTTTCTTCTAGATTTTCCCTTTATTAGACCATCATTCTCTCTTAGAAAGAATTTGTAGCATGCCCTTATTTATTATTTTCTTTCTTTTCTGTTGTTTCCATAGTGTGTTATAGGTGACATCCTCTTAGGATGAGTTTGGATTAATGGATCCCATAGTCATGTCTTCCATTTCTTCAGGAACGGAGAGAAGGCTTTCCATGGAATTAACCAACCGAGAAGGTGGAATAGGATTCTGAAACATCTTGAATGGGGTTAGTGTGGGAACCTTTATCGGGTGTCTATTTTGGCAAGGGTGCCAAAACTAGAAATTGTAGGTCTGTGTAGAGAAATATTCTCAAAGAAGTTCCTTTACTCTATTTTATGTATGTTCAAATGTATGAAAAGTATGTGACAATGTGACAGGGGTTGAGAGTTGTGGCATAAAAGGACCTGGGTTTGGACTAGACAAATTCCTGTGGTTTGTGTTGGAATAATTCACTATGCTCGATAGAGGAAGAAGCTTTCAAAAGTAGTTTAGTTTAATATGAATTTATTCTTAAAAGAAGTTTAACCTTAACCCATAAAATGGAAATATAGTATCCGATATCTATTTGTGTGAAAGAATGCTAACAGTAATTGAGGTAGACTTGATTGGTTTTCTAGATTTTTCGGCCTTAATTAATAAGGAATGGTGTTAGTAGTGTAATCTGTTAGTTTCTCCTTCCTTTTCTGAATATATCCAATGGTTATGAGATGAGAATTTAATTTATTTTTGAATTATTCATTCAACAGAATAGAAGGGTCGGACTCATATTGAATCTTTTCTAAAAGATATGGATGCAGTGTTTTGTTCTCGATTTTATTGAAGGACGTGTCGCCTCAGTTTGAATTAATCTTTTATTTGCTATATACTGTGTATTTTGGTTTGAAAAGTTCTCAAAATTATAGAGGTAAAAATTATATGGGGGGGGAGAAGAATAGAATGGAACCATCTTCATGTGAGCTATGGGAGAAAAATGAAGAGGTATGGAGGGAAGTTGTGGACGGTGCTATAGAACCATATATAAGAAAACTCCATGTCCAAAACCACAAGCTCACAAAAAATTTTGTTAAGAACTAGAATAATGGGGTGCTAGGTGTCTACGGTGTTGTATTTAGGGTAGACCAACCCTTCATAGCTGAGATTATTGGGCTTAGTATGGAGGGTAAAAAATTATACAGGGAAAGGAAAAATTCAGAAGAAGCCCTTGCGATTTTCTATGACAAAAAGAGTGAGAGAAGCAGAGTCAGGTAGAATCCCTATGGAGGCTACAACTAAAAGGATCTTCTGAAGCTTTGGACAGATATGGAAGATTCCATCATGAGGTACATAACCCTAGATGGATGATATGCTAGTATCTTTACTTATCATTTCACAATTCTAAATCACTTTAGGCATGACAAAAGAATTTTGATGTCGTTTTATTTACTGTCTTCTCTCAAGAATTCTATTCATAAGTATTGTGAAAATATGGAAAATACTATTTTGCATGAGGGCTTAATCCTCCTAATTATGGAGTATGCTAAGGTTCATGAGGTTAAACCCTCTCTTCTTTTGAGAAACCCCAAATCTTTATCCAGTCAAGAGGTGCATGATGATTCTGATATGGATTTTGGTGAGGACGAGAGCGGGATTGCTATGAACTAGAATGACATCCAAGTTTTAGATGACTCTGAATATAAATCCTCAGAGTATGACACCCCCCCACACAAGCCCACTCCAAGCACTACCAATAATAAAAAAAGTAGAAATCCAACTAGATTGGCAGCGAAAAGTTGAAAACCCATGTTTCTTAATCCCAAAATTTCGGTTTGCAAAATCTTAAAAAGAAGAAGACTAGGACAAGGGCAGAGACTCAAGAAAATAGGGAGGATGAAATTAAACTTGATATCCCCCTCCTTATGGACCTCAATGAGACTAAAAGTGATGAAATGGATGTCGACAGGCTCCTGTGTAATTCATTCTCCAACCAGGGGAAATGTTTTCGTTGGGTTTTTGTTAAATTAATCTTCTGAAATAGTGGATCAAGCATATTATAGACACTTTAACTAATAATCCAACACCTGATAAAGTTGATTAACTCCTGAAGTTGACCAAAAAAATTATGGAGGATATCAATGTCATGAAAAGTGAGCATGAGGCTAGGATTGACAGGCTGGAGAATGATATCAGGATTCAAAGGGCAAACTCAATTGTTTAGTGGAAATCAGTAAGGAGGCAATGTATAATAGTGTGGAAGGTGTCAAAAGAGTGAACGATAAAATTTCCACTCAAAAAACTCATATGATCAGATCTGACATGTCCTCTGACATTAACTTGGACAAGAAGAACGAGGATGTGTAGACTTCCATGGGGCCCTCTACCAAGATCAGGAGAAAATAAAAAGATAGGGGAAGTTCAAGATTTATCATGGATGAGCTCTAGATGATCAACAATAGGACGATCCAGAAGAATATCGAGCTCTTGAAAGATCTCATTTAGTTGTTTTTGGCCTTGTGTTTTTTGCTTACATTGTGTTTTTTGTTGTTAGTCTCTTTGGGGTGCTTTCCCTGTTTCTGTTGTTGTTTAGAGGCTACTTAGACTCCAATTTAACTCTGTCTATTTTTTATGGATTTGGGTTTTGGGTCCCTGTAAAACCTGTTTATGTTAATCAAAAATAAGGATGAAAAAAAGATATCTATAATTGAATATCAACAGTCAATTACTCTTTAAACACTACTTAAATCTAATAGTTTAGGAATCAAACTATAACAAAATAGTTGGATGATTAAGAGGAATACTAAGATAAAAAGCTTGTGGCCATTAGGCGGTTGTAATTACTATCCAATTGGACAAAGATAGAGAGTAATACCAACCTAGAATAGATCAAAAAATTATGACCAATTGGCGGGGACGGAATGGACATTCAAGGATGAGGGCATTGCTAGCTCCAAGGGATGCATTTGATGCTGATTAGGGAAGGTTCTGGACCGGTTAGTGATTTCTGGTTTTTGATGCATAAATATTTTTATGTATGGTTGATTTTATGTTTAATATTGTTATAATTGGTCTAGGTAGTATATTGATCCATTTTGTCTTAGTATGGATCATTCAGGCCCGATATGCCGATATCTTTTATTTCATGTTTCTATCAACTATTTAGACTCTATTAATTTCTATTAAAGTTTTAATCTCTTAATATAATGGGTGTTGGCCCTTCCAACTATTTAATTACAAAAATAATACTAAAATCATAAGCATTAATGTTAAAAGAGATTTTTATGAGGATTAAAAAAATGGCTTTGCACATAAAACTTAGCGAACATGCGATTTTGGACAAACAACTTTTGTTTTACAATAAAACTAAATATGCATCTCAGGGCTTCATTTTTGTGTTCATGGGGAATCCGCTTCCTCAACCAAAGATAAAAGATGGATGACATCTTGTGATGTCCAAATGGGAGCTGAGAGTGGAGAGCAGATGACTCCAGGGAGTTGGGAATAGATTTAATCAGAGATCAAGTAAGCGTAATGAATTCCATAATCTGCAATCTACGGAGGAAGGTTTCATAAAACTTGTTCCCAAATCTAGAAAGAAGCCCTCTATTTTGAACCAAGTGGAGGGAAATCGACTGAACCCTGAGAAGCAATGTGATCTGGCATCCAATTTCAATCATAAAAACCCTAGTGATGTACATCTTCTAATTAGATCAAAAAACATTGTGCAAAGCCCCAAGTTTAATAAAGTACCAATAGTAATTAAGAATGGCCTGATCAAACAGACTCAAAGATTATGCAAACAATACCAGTTGTTTGCTCGATGGAAAGGATTAGGGAATCTGGTCGAGTATGTAGCAGAATGGTTCTAAATTTCTTTCAGGGGACATGTAGGTATTGTCATCCTATCTGAGGACTTCTTTTATATTGGTTGTAATAAGGTAGATCTTAGAAATAAATTATTAGTAGGATATTGCCCAAAATATAGAGGCGTAGGTTTCAATTTTTTTTAATGGCAGTCATTTTTCAACCCTAAGAAAATGTCCAATTTCATATTAGAAAGAACTATTATACTCCTCGATTTGCCCGTCGAACTTATTAGTGAAGAAATTGTAAGAAAGATTGGGAATAAACTGGGAAGATAATTTTGTGTGCAGGAAGATAGATTTGCATATTCGAATTGCATTATCATTGTTAAATTGAACATTAATATCAAACAATTAATACCGATAGTAATCGAAAGTAGAAATGCCTCAATCGAGATTTTCCCAGAATTTAATAAAGGAAGAGTCAGAACTGTGGAGGAAAACTAATTTACTACCACAATCTCAAAAGGTTAAGATCAGCTTCAATAATATTCAAGGAGGTTTTGTGGTGGACCTGATTTAAATACCAATCTGGAGGAATTTAAGGAAGGAGAAATACAGGAAGGACAAGACTTGGCTTGGATTAACAGATCTCCATCGAGTGACTCACTCAGAAAGGAAAGGAAGGTAAGGGGAGTTCAGACAGTTAATAATGATTATAAAGGTAAGGAATCGAATAGACTATTTGGAGATATCAGTTCCAATATGGACAAAGATATAGGGGTGAAAGAATATAAAGAATCTCTAGAAAATATCTTGAGAGAATCTGAGGATTTGAACAAAATAGTTAGCCAAGAATTGGCCAATATTGGAAAAGGAATAGTAAATTCGGTATGGTCGCTGGAAGTTACCCCTAAGGAAGGAAAAGTTAAGGGGGATAAAGAAAGGGATGATTTTCCACCTGAGGAGGAGATGGAGACTATGGGGTGTTAGGTCCCAGGAAGGACAACTGAGAAGGGGGGTGAATCAGTTGTGAACCAATTGTCAATAAATTATAATCCAAATGCAAGTTATTCTAATTAAAACTTAATGTCAGTAAACCAAACTTAAGTGTCAGTAAAATTGATTAACAGATATAGCAATATCAATATACTTAGTGCATGAAACATAAAGAGAAACAACATCCACAACACATGACACGGAGATTTAGACGTGGAAACCCGGTAAGGTAGAAACCATGGTGGGAAACCTTACCCACAATCACATGATACTACTGCAGATAGTAAATGTATACAAATGGGGTCTGCACATGCAGAAAGGCCAACTACCTAGAGCTCACTGCTCATTCACAAAATAGGAGTCACACTAACTACACAATTGGCTGGTTAAATCCAATGATAATGTACTGCTCAAAATAGCATCTACAATGTTGGATTCAGTATTGGTTAAGCTCTAAACATGAGTGACAAAACACCTTCATAACCTTCCTTCAACCTTCAAATAATGTTCATGTGATTTGTACAAGGATCTTCTTATTTTTTTCTTCACTATTCGAACACACTCATACCATAACCATATCCCGATCTTCAATAAGATCTTACAATCATATATACAAAACCTAAGACCAAATGTATAGGTCGTCTCACTAAATATATTACAATTAAATCAATTACAAATAAGTCTTGATGTGATACAACATGTTGGCTCAATACATTTGCCAATCAATAAACAATCTCCATAACATGACGTGCTGATTTGGAATAGATAATATGTACTAATCCATAACCTAGACCTATCTGTCAATAAAGGCAAATCTGTCAACCCAATTAGACCAATAAGAAAAACACAAAAACCAAACTTCCAATCCATGTCTTCGACATAACCACATGATCTCTAGGTGATAACAAGTCATCATTGTTGCCAGTGAACAATATAACCTGCTGGTGAACATATACTGGTGACTACGCATAAGTCACTAACCATACCAATGAACATAATGTGAACCTCTGAGAAGACAAGTGTTGAAATCAATGACAAAACCAATGCAACACATGATGAAGTCATCCATAATACCAACAATCTCCCCCTTTGACATCAAATACCAAAGTAGTTAAGAATTCAAAACTTAACATTCAACCAACTACTCCCCCTAAAATGTAGCTCTCCTCCATAAAAGCCTGAAAAAGATTTTTTTGTTTAGTCCCTGTCGGTTTGATGCCAAGTTTCAACATCTAAATCTCTGTCGATGGGGAAATTACCCCAAGCTGATCTCTGAGATATTCAAAAGTTTCCTTAGGCAAAGACTTTGTCATGTGAATTTTGATTGCATTATAAAGATCGGTTCAACTAAGGCAGTAAGGGATTTACCTAAGATGGTGAAACCTCATAATCTGGTATGTAAGGAATGTCAACTAGGAAAGCAAGTTAGAACAACATTTAAGAGCATTATTGAGAAATCTAATAATATTCTTGATTTAATTCATACTGATTTATGTGGTATAGCAAGAATAAGAAGTCTACAAGGTGATAGATACTTTATGCTAATAATTGATGATTATTCTAAAATGTGTTGGGTTACTTTTCTCAAGGAGAAATCAGACGCTTTTGGAAGATTCAAGATATTCAAGGTAATCGTCGAGAATTAAACTGACAAGAAAATCAAATGTTTGAGATCAGATCAAGGAGGAGAATTTACATCTAGAGAATTTAATGCATTTTGTGAAGTGAATGGAATCAAAAGACAACTATCAGCACCCCAGACACCCCAATAGAATGGAGTTGTGGAAAGGAAGAACATAACTATTATGGATGCAGAAACAACCATGTTAATGGAAGCAAATCTACCTCATGTGTATTGGAGAGAAGCAGTGAATACAACGGTTTATACTTTCAATAGAGTTCACATCAAAAGTGAAACCGGTAAGACCCCTTATGAACTATGGTTTGGTCATATTCATATTCTTAAGTATTTTAGAATATTTGGAAGCAAATGCTATATTAGAAGACATGAGTATATTGGCAAATTTGATCTTAGAAGTGATGAAGGAATATTTCTTGGTTATTCATCTAAAAGCAAGGCATATAGATGTTACAATAAAAGGTTACAAAAAATCATTGAGAGTACTAATGTGAAGATAGATGAACACTTTAGAGGAGATTCAAGATATATTGAATCAATAGTTGAAATGATCATAGATCAACTGACACAGATTGCACCAGTACAAAGTGAAGACCTAGTCACACTGGCATCATTAGAAAACTCAACAGTGACTGAAGAACAATAGCCTATGAATGTTAATTAGAACAAACCTAGGTATGTAAGATTGAATCATTTAGAGAATCAGATAACTGGAAACAAGAATCAAGGTGTTATGATTAGAGGAAGACTGGAAAATAAAGAGGTGTGTTTAATTTCTCAAGTTGAACCAGCATCTGTTATTGAAGCATGTCAGGATAAACATTGGATAAAAGCAATGGAAGATTAATTAGAACAAATTGAAAAGAATAATACTTGGACATTGGTTCCCTAGCCTAAAGACAAAAATGTAATTGGAACTAAATGGGTATATAGAAATAAACTTAATGAGAATGGTGAAGTAATTAGAAACAAAGCAAGATTAGTTTGTAAAGGTTATTCACAGAAAGAAGGAATTGATTATAATGGAACCTTTGCACCGGTAGCTAGAATTGAGGCAGCCGGACTATTTCTTGCATTTGCAGCTCATAAGAACTATAAAGTTTATCAAATGGATGTAAAATGTGCATTTTTTAATAGAGATCTTGAGGAGGAAGTTTACATTAAACAACTTGCTGGAATTTATTTGACAGATAATAAGGATATGGTTTGCAGATTAAGGAAAGCTTTATATGGATTAAAGCAAGCTCCCAAAGCGTGGTATGCTAGATTGGATAAATATCTTTTGAAGATTGGTTACACAAAAGGTAATGCAGACAAAAATTTGTATTACAAGGTTACCAATGATGATATTTTGGTTATTGAAGTCTTTGTAGATGATATCATTTTTAGAGGTGAAGATGGATTGTGTAAGGAATTTGCTAACCAAATGCAAAAAGAATTTGAAATGTCTATGATTGGAGAGATAAAAAAAATTTCTAGGTTTGCAGATTTCACAAATAGATAAAGGTATATTCATATGTCAAACAAAGTACTTGAAGGAACTTTTGAAAAAATTTGGTATGAAAAATTCCAAACCAGTAAGTAATCCTATGACTACAACTGATAAATTGACATTGAAAGATGATTCAACTTCTATTAATCTGACAAGGTACAAATCTATGATTGGAGGTTTATTGTATTTGACACAAACCAGACCTAATATAATGAATGCGGTATGTATTGTTTCAATATTTAAAACCAATCCTAAAGAAAATCATGAATCAATAGTTAAAAGGATTTTCCAATATCTACAACGCACAACAAATCTTGGTTTATGGTATCCCAAGGATGAAAATTTTCATTTATGTGCATACACTGATGCAAATTGTGCAAGTGATGTAGATGACAGAAAGAGTACCACTAGCAGTGCATTCTTTCTTGGTACAAGATTGATTTCATGTATCAACAAGAAGCATACTTGTACATCATTATCAATAGCAGAATCAAAATATGTTGCAGCAGCAACTAATTGTACTCAGGTATTATGGATCAAGCAAATGTTGAAGGATATAAAGGTAAAATGCAAAGAACCAATAATTATCTATTGTGATAATTCAATAGCAATTGATATATCAAAGAATCTAGTATTTCACTTCAAGAAAAAGCATGTTTCTATTAAGTATAATTTAATGAAAGAGAATGTTGAAGAAAATGAAGTGAAATTGGTTTATGTGAATACTAAAGAGAAAATTGCAGATATCTTTACAAAGCCTTTGCCTAAGGAAACTTTTGAATATCTCAGAGATCATCTTGGGGTAATTTCCCCATCGACAGAGACTTAGATGTTGAAAATTGGCATCAAACCAACAGGGACTAAAAAAAAAATCTTTTTCTAGCTTTGATGGAGGAGAGCTACTTCTCAGGGGGAGTAGCTAGTTGAATGTTAAGTTTTGAATTCTTAACTTCTTTGGCATTTGATGTCAAAGGGGGAGATTGTTGGTATTATGGATAACTTTGTCATGTGTTGCATTGGTTTTTTCATTGATGTCAACACTTGTCTTCTTGGAGGTTTACATTATGTTCATCGGTATGGTTAGTGACTTATGCACAATCACCGATATATGTTCACCAGTAGGTTATATTGTTCACCGATAGCAATGATGACTTGTTATCATCTAGAGATCATGTGGTTATGTCGAAGCTATGGATTGGAAGTTTGGTTTTGGTGTTTTTCTTATTGGCCTAATTGGGTTGACATATTTGCCTTTACCAGTAGATAGGTCTAGGTTATGGACCGGTACATATTATCTATTCCAAATCAGCACGACATGTTATGGAGATTGTTTATTGATTGGCAAATGTATTGAGCCAACATGTTATATCGCATCAAGACTTATTTGTAATTTATTTAATTGTAATATCTGTAGTGAGATGACCTATACATTTGGTCTTAGGTTTTGTATATATGATTGTAAGATCTTATTGAAGATCCGGATATGGTTATGGTATAAGTGTGTTCAAATATTGAAGAGCGAAATAAGAAGATCCTTGTGTGAATCATGCAAACATTATTTGAAGGTTGAAGGAAGGTTATGAAGGTATTTTGACACACATGTTCAGAGCTTAACCAGTATTGAATCCAGCATTGGAGATGTTATTTTGAGTAGTACATTATCATTGGATTTAACCATCCAATTGTGTAGTCAGTGTGACTCCTATTTTGTGATTGATCAGTGAGCTCTACCCAGTTGGCCTTTCTGCATGTGAAGACCCCATTTGTATACACTTACTATCTGCAAAAGTATCATCTAATTATGGGTAAGGCTTCCCACTGTGGTTTTTTCCTTATCGGGTTTCCACATCAAAATCTTTGTGTCATGTGTTGTGGATGTTGTTTCTCTTTATGTTACATGCACTAAGTTATATCGGTATTGTTGTATTTGTTAATCTGATTAGACTAATAAGCAAAACAACAAAACCAAACTATCAATCCATGTCTTCAACATAACCACATGATCTCTAGATGATAACAAGTCATCATTGTTGTCAATGAACAATAGAACCTGCTGGTGAACATATAACGATGACTGTGCATAAGTCACTAACCATACCGGTGAGCATAATGCAAACCTCCAAGAAGACAAGTGTTGACATCAATGACAAAACCAATGCAACACATGATGAACTCATCCATAATACCAACATGGGGATGAAGAATAACATCTTGGAAAATAGAGGCCTGAGAGATATTTTGGATCAATATCTAGTAAGGGTTGATGGACAAAATAGCACTCCAGAAAGGGGACTAATAAACAACATCGAGGAAACTACTGAGATTGAATCTATTAATGATTTCTTGGGATTAAATTTCCAAGGTGCAGCTGATACTCATATAGACCATATTGAGAATAGGGATCTTATAATTAAGGTCCTCGAATCCATGGAGAAAGAGGATGAGGAGGCTAATACTAACAAGATGGATAAGGATATGTATTTAAGAATAGCAAAGTTGGGTTTAGGTAAGAATCATATAGACAAATCCTCACCGGACTATGCTAAACAAGAAAAAATGAGAGGGAGAAATTCATTGGATGAGCTGAGAAATATTGATGGCAAGGCCTCGGGACAAACTAAAATCACCTCGCTACTTCAAGCTGTGAAGGGGAAGTACCTTCCCACTAAATCATGAAGGTAATTACATGGAATGTTAGTGGACTAAATTCCCCTAACAAACAACTCCTATTGAAGAGGTGCCTATCCACTTTCAAAGCTGAAATCATTATTATTCAAGAGACTAAATTGGGAACAGAAAGTTATGAATCCCTCATAATAAAATTAGGGAGCTGGGAAATCAAAGGAGCGACCTCGGTTGGGGCCTCAGGTGGAGTTGCAAATATCAGGAACTCGAAGATTGTCACCTTTGATATCTTAGCCAGTAATTCCAACTGGATATGTGGGAGACTTAAGAGTATTAACAACAACTTAAACTTTATCCTAATTAATGTGTATGGCCCAAAGTTTCTTCATGATAAAAGAGAGGTATGTATGAGATAGGACATCTGCTTGGCAATTAATCAAATGAAAATATAATAATGGGATGAACCTTCAATGCAATTTTAGAGGAGGTGGATAAAAAGGGTGGATCAAGTAGGATAACTCAGAAAATGGTGGAATTTCAAGGTTGAATTCTACAAGAGAAATTGTATGGAAATTTCTTCAGAGAATGGTATTTACACCTAGTCTAATAGGAGAACTGAACCTTCTCACATAATAGAGAAGTTAGATAGATTATTTTTTATAGGACACTTGGCCAACTTTAATTTTAATCTAAAACCAAGTATCTTGACAACTTTAGGCTCGGGCCATTATCTAGTTAAATTAACCTTAGAACGGACGTCAGTTCTGAAGAGGAATCTGTTCAAATTTGAAAAAATATGGCTAAGGGATTAGGATTGTCTAATAAGAATTGAGGAATGGTGGAAAGAAAGAACCTTTGAAGGTTCTAGAGCATACATTCTCATGTCAAACTGAAATTCTTAAAGAGATGCCTCATTCAGTGGAACAAGGACCATTTTGGTAATATCTTTGAATCCAAAAAGGAGATAGAGATTGAAATACATGAACTTAATGAATACATTATCAAGAATGGGATGAATTAGGAAACTTATAATAAGGAAAATTCTATTTGCAGGATCTTAGACTTCAAGATGGGTAGGTTCCCTTGCAAGTCTTTGGGACTACCACTGGAAAAAGGTTCTAGATCAACTAACCTCTAGGATAATGTATTGAATGATCTGGATAAAAAGGTGGAATCATGGAAAGGCAAATAGTTAACTAGTGCCTGGAAAATAACTATGATAAAATCAGTTCTGACATAAATCTCGATCTATCAAATGATGTGCTTTATCCTACCAGCAGGAATTAAAAATAAGATTACTAAGACACTGAGAACCTTGTTCTAGAAAGGATCAAATGATAAGGCAAGATTGGTGTTGATAGCATGGAAACAAATATGCAAAGCTAAGGAGGATGTAGGACTAAGCATCGAAGATACCAAGAAGCAAAATCTAGCACTGGGAGCAAAGTTAGTTTGGAAAATGTATAAAGACCCAGAATCTAAATGGGTGAAGATCTTAAGGTACAAATATTTGGATGGGAGGGACACTCTGAAAATCTTTAGACATGAAGCCCCCCCAAATGGGTCAAGAGTATGGAACTTTATCAAAGAGTGTAGGGGGATTATTATGGATGGAATAACCTTGGATATTAGAGATGGGACCGAGGCCCTTGTTTGGGAAGACTCATGGGGAGCCTATCCTCTCCTCAGTTTTATCATAGATGATGATCAATCCATTGAATACCTTAAAGCAAACAGGGGCATATATGTAAGGGATTACATTGAATATCCTCAAGGTGATCCAACACTAGGATGGCAATGGAAGTCATTAGACAATATGGAATTACCCAGAGAATTCAGGACAAAAGTGGAGGAGACCTTGTTGCATAGGAAGATTGCTCCTAAAAAATCCAATGACAAAGTGGTATGGGAGAAAGCAAAAAATGGTGAGTACAACGCCAAACATAGGCATGAGAAATTGCACAATAACGATCAAACTATATCGGATTTACCTCTAAAATTATGTTGGAACAAGGATTGTCTTCTGAAGGCTAGGATGTTTTCTTGGGCTGCCTTACAAAACAAAATACTAGTAGCTCGATGGTTATAGAAAATAAGATATCAAGGACCATCAAGATGTATACTATGTGAAAAAGAGAGTGAAATATTGGATTGTATACTGCTGGGATGTGAATTTTCAAATCATTGTTGGAAGTGGTTGATAGAGAAGTTGAATTGGCAAACAGCTTTCCCAGAAAGTGTGGAAAGTTTTCTGAGAAGCTAGTCGAGGATGAAAGGTAGATGTCTATATGGTAAGTTCTGATTAATAAGAAAAATAGGTTTTCAGGACCTGAAACCTATTACATAGGAGATTTAAAAAATATCATCATAGAGTATCCAGACCATATAAAAATGGCTTACAAAATGACTGGCAATAAAGCCAGTAAACAGAAAGGATAGCAAAAGATAGAAACAACAAAACAACATAAACCAGGAAAATGTTGCACAGTTATAAAGTCTTCAGGAGGTCCTCCGCCTTAATCACCAGCTGGTCGTAGTTGGCCGCAACAGCTTTGAGTTCATCTAGGTCCTTATTTGGCTTCTTCTCCTTCTTTTTACCTCTGGTTCTAGCTCTAGGTCATTGAACGTCTCTTGTGCCTTCAGTGTCATGGTCAATTTCCAGGGTGTCCTTCTCCTCATCCAATTTGTTGATGAGGGTTTTGGTATTCCCCGCAAAGACCTTCAAAATGTTTAATCTTTTCTCTGCATTACTTTTGAGACGTTCCTCAATTTTGCTAGCTTTACTCACAGTTTCCACCATTGTTTGATCCATAGCATTAGCATTTGCTTTCCTCTCAATCAGGTCTTTCTCGATTTGCTCAAATTTGGGGTTGAAGGAGTCTCTTATATTTTCAGCTTTAGCAACAGTTTTAGTCAAATCCTCCATATAATCTACCATATTCTTCCCTTCACCAGTTTTGATAGTTTCCAGAATCTAGATTCTGAGGCTGAGCTTCTTGTTGTCCTCCACAGCTTTCTTATAACTGGTGATTAACCATTCCATGGTGTCCACAATTCCTTTCATAACCTCAGGACGAGGGTTTGAGGAGGGATCTATCTTACCAGAGTTTTCTTGTTCCTTGTTTGGGGTGTCACCAATAGTGGCTTTATCTTCAGCCCTATGTACTTCCCCAATGGTCACCTCCTCCAAGTTTTGGTCAGCTTCTGAAATCTTTTTCTACTTTTGTTCCTCTAGCTCCTTCACATTCTCTTCCTTTCTCTTTTGTTTGTTTTTGGTCTGAATATGGACTTTAGTTTTCTTTTTCAGTGAACCTTGAGGTTTCTCCTTCTCAGAATATTCAGAGACCTCCAAGGAGGAGGAGGAGCTAATTTGGATAATTTTGCCTTTAGGTTTCTTTCCCTTCGAGGAGGAAGGCCTGGTTTTCAGATGTTTCCTCTTCTTACCTACTTCAGATTTTGATTCATCCATACTCTCCTCAGACTCACTCATTGAATCGCTGTCAAAACCCTCATCCAAAGAAAAAACAGAGTCTGACCCTTCCTCCTCAGACTCAGAAATTGAGGGCTGAGGGCGGGCAATTTGGTTAGCCTTGAGGTGGTCATAAATTAGAACCATTAACCCTTGATGCATGGCAGTGTCACCCTTAGGGTTCTATTTATGGGCCTTAATGGTGGCATTCATAGAACACAACAGAAAATATGGAATTTTAACTTTCTCGTCATGCCTAAAATGATTCAGCAAAACATAATGGTATCCATACACTTTAGTGAATCAACCATCCAAAGTAATATAGCACATTTTAACAAAAAGGACCTCCTTCCATGGCTTAACAAAAACCCTAGGAGGATAGTAAGTTTTACTTAGCTTCACCAGGCATTTTTTCTCCTTTTCAGTTTCAGGATATCTTTCAATGGCCTTCTTGCTCACTTTTTTGTCTCTGTAGTAGTTGCTTCCTTCCCTTCGGAGACCCGTGGCTTGAGCAATGAGATCTTCATCTATGATGACAAACTGGTCTCCCATCTTCAAAGTGCCCTTTCTCTAGTTTTTACAAAAGAAATTAGTGATTGTGGCATCCCGTCCATGGAGCCTCTCCATAAATTTTGAAAACCCGCCCTTCTGTAGAATGTTCCAAACCGCCTCCTTTTGCTTCCACTCCTTACAATTGCTAGGTTCGTAGCGACGTGTATTTCCTCCCATATTTTTTCTATTCAGAGTTGAATGTCGAAACATGCAGAGAGCTTTAAACAGAGAGTTTGTCGGAGCTACCAAATTTACCCAGGAAGTGTGGGAAGTGATAGATTGAGTGTTATAATAAATGGTGCTGACAATGTTATAATTGCTCAAAGCACTCCTTTTAATCCACTTCATTATTACTTTGTCCATTTATGATCTTTGGGGTACTATTATATCAATCCTTAAAAATGATTGATCTGACATCCCCTAGGAGGCCTTGTTCTCCCTTCCAAGTAATCATTTCATCTTGATTGACCGCCTTATTGGCTGTTAGCTTCATGGTAGATATGAGATATGTAGCTTTTCTCAAATGTGTTAACGAGGTATCTAGCGGCCTTTATAAAGTTATTGATAGACCATGAGGGCTTAGAGGTCCCCTTGAGACATTTGATGATGTTGTTAGAGTCCCCTTCAATCCATATGTAAGGGCAATTCCATATTTTTGCAAGGAGAATACCTTGGAGTGTTGCCATTGCTTCTGCCTTGTGATTTGTTTGGCTTCCTATTGGAACAACAATCATTTCCTTTCATATACCTTTATCATCTCTAAGAATCGCTCCACATCCCGCAGGGCCCAGATTACCTTTTGCAGCACCATCGAAATTGACTTTGGACCAACCATGAGGGGGAGTTTTCCATCTTGCTTCTAATCTTTTGTTTTTCTTGGGGTCAGAACTGCCAGCATTCTTCAAACTCCAGGAACTTAAAATGTGAGATTCCAATGGATTGGTCAAAAAGCAGGGACCCCCAATGATCCCAATGTTCTCCACAATCGCCCATTGTACTTTCTAGAACACAATATCCTGAGTAAGAGAAGTGTCCCTAAAAATACAATTATTTCTTTCTTTCCATAATCCCCACAGAATGTGAGGGAGTGATAACTACCACAAAGATCTCAAAAAGGAGTTAAACCAATGGCAATTCTAGGAGTAGAACAACTCACTGATAGTGTTAGGAAACACCCAATCAATGCAAAAAACTTAAGAAATCTTTCCCAGATTGAAGCACAATAGGAACAGTGGATGGCCAGATGGTCCATGGACTCTTCCTTCTCAAGACACAGAGCACATCTATTAGGAAAGGAAAATCATCTGCCCTTGAGGTTATCTAAGGTCAAGATTTTATTTTGAAGAATAGTCCAATAGAAAAAGTTGATTTTCGGGGTCAGACCCTTTATCCAAGCTTTAGACCAAAAAGGATTTTCAGAAGGGGTGGGGGAGAGAACACCATACATTGAAGAGACAGTAATATTACCTTTGGGTTCATATTTCCAAATGAGGGGGTCTTCCTCTTTATTCAACTAGGCCGAAGACAGATAGTTTTAAAGCTTAATAAGGCTTGGGTGGATACTTTCAATGTTCTTCTGTTTATTACCTATCCAATACCCTTCAACTAAAGGACCAAAAGTTCTAATACAGGAGGAGGCATAAGGAGCCCATTCTGGGATATCAGTCAAAGGTTTATCAAAAAGCTAGGGGCCCTCCCAGAATTTAAATTGCCTACTTTCCAAATAACCCCTTTAGCAATGCTATCTCTGCACTTAGAGGCATGATTCCAGATATGGGACCCATTCATACTAATTTCAGAATTGATAAAAGAGGAAAGAGAGGAGGATAGAAGAGAGTACTTACTTTGCCAGATTTTACACCATTCACTATCTGAGTGGAACATTCTCCAAACCTATTTAGACTTAGACAAGAGAGCTTCATTTAGGGTCCAGATTCTTCTCAAGCCCAAACCTCCTCTACTTTTCAGTCTACATACCTGATCCCAAGCCACAAGAGACATTCTTTTCTTCTCCTCAACCCCTGACCATAGAAATTTTCTTTGAATTTTCTCAATTGCATCAACATACTTGACTAGAATTTTGAAAAGGCTTAGGGCATAGATAGGTATGCTTTGAAGAGAAGATTTTAGAAGTTGAAGCTTTCCAACCTGAATTAAAAGGGCTCCTTTCCAACCAGCTAGCTTTTTATGAAATTTTTCCACTAGAGAACTCCAAAAAGAATTAGGAGGTGCAATGCCCAAGGGGAGGCCAGGATAAGTGGCAGGAAGCTCAGCAATCCGACATTCCAGGATTCCGCTGATTTTATGTTGTCTTCTCTCTGGTGTGTTGATGAAAAAAACTTTTCTTTTGACCCAATTAATGAGCTGACCAGATGCAGAAGCAAACTTACAAAGAGTGTCCTTCAAGGTTCTAGCTTCTAAGATACTTGATTCCCCCATGACAATGGTATCATCCACAAACTATTGGTGAGAGCAAATAAGATCAGTTGAAGAAGGTTGAAGTCCCTTAAAAGATCCTCGCATAACCATGTTTTCCATAGACCTACCAAAACATTCAGCCATAATAATGAAGAGGATAAGGGAAATGGGATCCCCTTGCCTCAGTCCTCTAGACGCTTGGAAGAAGGGGGATGGGGAACCATTGACAAGAATTCAAAAGAGGATGAGGTAATAAGTTGTCTGAAGAGGTCAACATATTTGGTGGAAAAACCAAAAGCCACAAGAACCTTCATAAGAAAAGACCAGTCAACCCGGTCATAGGCCTTAGAGAGATCAAGATTGAGGATGAGACCCTGTTTCTTATCCCAATCTATTTTAATATGGGAAATCTGGAAGAAAAGGAATAGAAGAATCTTTAAAGAATCAAAAATGGGCTTAGAACAATTTCTCAATAAACTGGAAGCTAGTATAGTAGAAATGGTAAACTGCAAAAACATGAATGGGAGGAAGGACATGATCTTTACATTAGAAGATGAACACATAAGAAAAAAGTGGTTTGGATTAAAGATACCACCTTTTATAGGCAGATAAGGGAAGGATGGGGAGGATAAAAGGAAGAGTTGTGTTTGGAAAGCTCCTCAAATAGGCTGATATAAACTCAACTTTGATGGAGCTTCTAGAGGCAATCCTGGTACTATAGGGATCGGGTGTTGTACTCACAATTGGGAAGGTAAAAGGTTTTCAAGTAAGGAAATGTCTATGGGAGAGGTTTCTAGCAATTATGTTGAATACTCCGCCCTTATTGAAGGTCTACTTATTTGTAAGAGACTAAAGCTATAAAATTTAAAGATTGAAGGGGATTATTCTTTGGTTGTAAATGCTATTAAGACAGGTAAAACTCCTAACTGGCTTCTAAATGGTCTTATTAGTAGAGCTTTCGTAATCCTCAAAGCCTCTAGTCATTTCACTATCAATCATATTTATAGGGTGTTGGCAAATGCACACTCCAATGAGAAATTGTAGGTGATTGAAGGTTTTATCATTGATGGCAACCTTGCAATCATATGATACCAGCAAGACAATTATACTAGCACTGGAAATGACAAACTCTACACCGACACACAGAACACCGGCAATGAAAGAAAGGATACCGGCACCCAGGCCAACAAGAATTTTATTTGTAATATATTTTATAATTAATTGTAAAATCTTTGTAAGCCGACATGGCGAGTTGTAAGATGACTCATATATGTATGAGATCATTATAGAACATTTGGTAATGAAGAATAGGCAAAATAATGTAGACCTGATATGAGAATTTTAGGTTAAGGGTTTATGTATGCAGCAGAGCTAAAACCGGTACTAGATCTGGCATAGCAGATTCTATTTTGAAGCAGTACAGGACATTGGATTATTATAATCCATTTTTGTAAGTCAGTGTGACTTCATTTTGTAATTAAGCAATGAGCTCTAGGCTCTTGGCCTTCCTACATGTGTAGGCCCCTATTCTAGCAGTAATATTCCCTTATTGGCCAGTAAGTGAATATTGTGGGTCACAAATCCCACCGAGGTTTTTCCCACTCTGGGTTTCCTCATTAAACTATTGTGTTATGGTGTGCTCTTCATGTGGTTATTGTTTTTCTTGTTTAACTACATTACTTTTGATTTACCTGTACACTGTATTGACATGCTTTACATGTTTTTAATTAAGTAAATCCTTAAACTGGTTAGATACTGATTCACCCCCCCCTCTCAGTATCTTTGGTAATCCTAACAATTGGTATCAGAGCTTGGTCCTCTATTTTCAGAAGTCTAACAACTTGAGGAAGATCTTGACACTGGTAGAGATGGAAAACTTAAAGAAACAATTGGAAATGGCTCTTTCAGACTATGATGCAGAAAAGTTGAAGAATATCAAACTTGAAGATGATCTGAAGGTTGCTCAGGTCATTATTCAAGAACTTCAAGAAAATTTCACCATTGCAAGATATAAGAGAAGAGAACTTTGTGAAAAGATGCAGAAAGATGAAGATGAGAAAGAAACTCTTAATGATCTGATAAACAATCTGAGACAAGAAAATAGTACAATGCAAAATGAGATGCAAGATATGACTATGAGATTTTGTAAAGAAATTGAAAGTCGGAAGAAGAATGAAGAAGACTTGACTAGAAGACTAAATGATGTTGGAAATGAGAACACAAGACTTAGTCATGAAAATGATATGTTGAAGACAGATTTAATGCACACACAAAATGATAGAACTGAACTCATAAGACATAAATGAATCTTGGAAAGTGAACTAACTGTTGTAAATCATCACAAAGAAAAATTCAAGAAAAGTTCAGAAGAACTTGGTGACATGCTGAAGAATCAGAAACCTAATGGTGATACAAATGGGCTTGGCTTTGAAGTTGGTAAAAGCTCTGATACTGCAAACAATCATGATCATAACAAACCGGTAAGACAACCTATTGCTTACAAATTTAATGGCAAATGCTTTAACTGTAACAAGTATGGTCATAGAGAAAATCACTGTAGATCTAGAAATTATTAGAACACTAATACACCCACCGGTCAATGTTCTAAATGCAACAAAGTTGGTCATAATTCAGAAAATTGCAGAATGAATGTGAGATGTTATGTTTGTGGAAGATTTGGGCACTTATCTAATCAATGCAAAACACATATCGGCATAGGATATGGGAAAGCTATTCAGAAAAACAATGTGACTTGTTATGCCTGTACCAAGATTGGATACATTGCTAAATTTTGTAGAAGCAAGACCTCACCGACAAATAACAAAGGTACTAGTTTGAAAGGTAAAGAAAAGGTTGAAGAGGTAAAGCAAGAATTCTCAAAACAATGGATTAAAAAGTCATATCAGAATGTTGATGTGAATACTCCTCCACCGGCATAACAGAGTAACACTCCACCGGTAGGAGACTCTTCATCTAACTGAAGGAAAATCCTTTGAGGGTTTAGCAACTAAATGAGAAACATGCTATTATGCCCTCGGTTGATGGTAACAAGTTGAAATTACTTCTATACTGGCAGATAAGTTAAGTCATTACTTAAGCGGCAAGCATTAAATGTGGTAGTTGGAGATAATGACATTAAAAAGCAAGTTTTTTGGCTCCATTTTCATTCACCAAGCATTCAAAATTTTGAGAGCACAAAAATTTCTGAGCGAAGGCACCCTTAGCGAAGAAATTCATCAAGCAATCATTCCTTAAGGAAGATAAAGGTATTTATAACCATGGCTTCTTCATCTACTCCTGAATTCATTGTAAACCCTACTGTTGTTGAGGTAGTTAAGCGCCCTAGACCTGTCTTCAAACTGGTTCTTGAAATTGCTAAGAAAGATGATAACATTTGTGCATTCTCTAAAATCCTCAAGGAAGTAGTTTATGCTGAAGACCCTAGAATGTATATACATTGTCATGTAGAGGAACTGGGTGATGATGAAATCAAAACATGTATAAATCTGTAATTTGTGATGAATCCGAAAATGTCACAACTGAACACAAGATAATAGAAACCCTAGGTTTTACATAAATTCTTAGTATCCCATTTTTTCCCAAGGATATCATAAGAATTGTGCTAAGAAGGGTTCATGGTGAATTCTTTTGGTTGGACTTTATTCACAAGATTACTAAGGAAGTTGTCAAAGCTATAGCAGGGTTACCTTCCACTCGTAACAGACCTAACAAAACCAAGAGAGTCTCAAATGACACAGTGATAGACCTAACTAGTGCAACATTTGACAAGAGATGACTAAGGGTAAATGATGTAATGGATATCAATGTCAAATTTATCAGTATGATCTTAGGCTACAAAACTACACATGCAAATAGGTTAAACTCAGTCTCTAGCCTATGCATTAAAAGTGCCTATGATATGGTAAAAGATAATGCAAGAATAGATGTGTGCGAATGGCTTAAATATGAACTAATTGATAATTTGGGAAAGATAAAGAAAGACAAAAAGGGAACATTCAAATTTGGAAACCTACTTGTTTGTCTGATGTTGTACATAACCAAATAAGTACCCGGTATTGGTATTAGAAATTTTGGTTTTGATATACCGGTAGGCAAACAATTGTTAGATTTACTAAACAACATGGGAGAGAATGGGGAAAAGAACATAAATGAGTATTTTCAGGCATTGAAGGCCCAAATGAAAACTAGAGTTAGATTGTCACAAGCAATTGTGGACAAATATAAGGATGAAATCTATTTTGTAATAAAGAAGGATGAAATTTAGATGGAGGCAGTTATTCCTAGAACCATCTAGGTAACTGAAATGGGGTATGAAACTGATGACAACATAATAGAAACTTATACAAAATCCCTCCTAGAAGCTCCAAAGGAACCTGAAGAAAAAGTTTTTGGCAGTGTTGAAACAATAGAAAGCCAAATTCAATCAAGAAAAAGGGTTAAGAAGGTTGAGACAATTGTTAGAAAAGGAACCCATCATGCAAAAGCTATCAAGGAAGATGTATTAAGACAAACTGGTATTAAGGAGAGTGAATTGGAAGAGCTTCAACCAGAAGTTCATCTGTCATTGGTTGCAACTTCCTTTGAGAGTGACATACCAACTAAATTCAAAAGAGTTGAAAGAAAGAGAAAAACTTCACCGGTACCCTCACCTTCTCCTAGAAAAACAAGATAGAAGAAACAAGCAGTGAGGCCCCTAGCAAAGAAACTGACTCCAAAGAAAAAGAAGATGACCCCTAAGAAGAAGACTCAACAAACTATTGCTCCCATTGATAAACTTCTCAATGAAATAACAAAGTATGGAAAGATGAAAAACATTAACAAATTATATGACACACTATCAGCTGATGACAAGGAGAAAGTAGAGAACAGTGTAATCTTACACTTAGATATTTACAAGAAATTTTTGATGCAAGTTGCTGATGAAATACCGACAGATCTGTATAATAGACTAGAAGCTAGAAGGCTAGCTATTGTTGAGCTTGATAAGAAAATAAAGATTGAAAAACTACTTGATGTACATCCCGTCAACTCACCTAAAGAGATAGATCAATTGATCTCTAAGGCTAACCGATCAATATTTTCAACTACTCACCGACATGTAGCACTGACGGTAGGTAGAGTGAATGAGGTAACATAAGAAACAACTGATGCATGGGATATATTCTTTGTAGAGAAGGAGAAACATGAAGAGTATTGAATCCCTAAACCCATCAAGGTATATCAAAAGGATAAGGGAAAAGGTAAGGTTGGTGGACCACCCAGTATAAAAAATAACAGACAACTTATCCCCATCGCCTCTAGATACTCCACCAGTAGTTACTACTAACAATCAATCAGCTACTGAGAGTATGGACACACCACATGAGGATACAAATCCTAATTCTGAGGTGTTATATACAATGAACATTGACACTCAAAAAGTCAATATTGTGGTGGATAAAGAATCAACTGGGAAATCAGATGTGGCAATAGAGCCACCGACAGAAAATATTACAGTGACCCCGGACACTAGAAAGGCAAAGACCACAGATGTACATAATGATTCATCTACTGAGCCACCAACAACAGGTAGCACAGAAGAAAAACTAGTAGTGGACAACACTAAGAAACAGGCAGAGCAACAAGCTCCCTCACAGGAACAAGTTCATGCAGAGACAGTGCCACCGGCAACAGCTGAGAAACTCAAACCTCTACTTAGAGAAATGCAAACACAAACTGACCTACCAGAGGTCACTACAAGAAAAGAAGTTACTCACACTAGCGGAATACAAATTGTTGGTTCTTCCATGGCAGAATTCAGACCAACAAATGTGACAGAAGTTCTATTGGATTCAATCAAGAAAATAACAGTGCAGTGCACAAGCATACAAAGCTATTGATGATACAATCCCAATCTTGAAAATGATATCACCCAAGTGTAATATGGATAATAAAGATTCTTTAAATCAACTTGACACATTGTCTAAGTATATTACTAACAACGTTGTGATAGTTGAACAAATAAATGAGGAAGAATTCAAGAAGAAAATTGAGAAAGAAAAACATAAATTCTTTGAAGAGGAAATAAAGAAGTGCATGAGACAATTTGACACTCTTTTACCGGCACTATGTAAAACACTAAAAGAATTTAAAAAGTTTTATAGAGAAGGAAATTGGCAAAAGCTATAAAATTTTGCCAATGAAGGAAACTGGCGAAAGTGGAAAATTTTGTTTACGGGGGGTTTGAGCGAAGTGGGGGTGTTCAAATGGAATACCCTTTGGGGTTCGAGTGAAGACCCCACTTAGCTCGAACCCCATCTTTCGAGCGAAGCACCTTTAATGCCCATTTATGTCATTTTTCAATTATAGCATGGGGGTTCGATCGAACCCCCCTTCATTCGAACCCCCCTAAAAATGGGGGGTTTGCTCAAATCCCCCTTCGTTTGAACCCCTTTTTTAACACTTCTCTGAAGATTTCTACATTTTTTTGCATATTTTTGGCCTTGAAACCTCTGGTTGAAGGCTCAAATGGAATGATCTTGACAACCCAAAATATAGTCTTATAGTCCTCGAAGCAAGCTTTCCAATGAATATAATTTTATTACATATTGAGTTTATTATGAACTTGTTTTTTTAATTTTACCAAATATAGGTTTTTCACCGAACATGAACTTCTTTGTTCAACGCATTGGGAAAAATAGGAAACTAATTCAAAAAAATTCTGAAAAATATCTAAGCCCTGGGTATTGATGTCTTCTTTCTAACAAAAAAAATAAAATTGAATTTTGATATATATAGAATAAGTTATGTGTTCAAACATAAACCTATGTCTGAATTATGACTAATCGGACTTCAAAACTTAATAAATGAAAAATATTGAACATATCACTATCAAACCAACTGCAAGCCTTGGATATTGATGTTACAAACCAAAATTCGAAATAATTGAGTTTTTATCATTTATAGAGAAAAAGTTATGCATTTTGGGAGGCACATCACTCTTAAAAAATGTAGTTTGTTGTAAAAAACTACTTTTTGAGGGAGATGGAAAAAAAAATTTAAAAATACTTCAAAAAAATTTGAAAAAAATATATATAGAATCTATAGACAAAATTCTACAAATCACTAATTTACATCATCTTCAAATTTTTAATAGTTTAAAAGTTATAGTTGTCAGAAGTTGAAGATTATTTTAAAATTATTCATCTTAGTGTCAAAAGTGGCAAAAAAGTGGGAACCATTATTGTGAGTTCACCCAATACATGTACAACAAACTTTTTGATAGTAGATATAGACAAGAAGATCAGTATGGTACAGGAAGAAATAAATAAATTAGTTGACAATTTCATTAATTCATCTGAACCATTATCAGTTTTTGAACAGAAAATAACAGGTTTTGAGGAGGAACTTCGGAAATTTGAAAGAGAGAAGGAAAGAATAAAAGAAAAGGCAAAAGATTTGAAATGGAGACTTAGTCCAAAATTGGACTACCTCGCTTCCTTGAGAAAGAGATATCTGAGGCATTGGTTCAAGGATAGAAGACACCAGAATAGAAAATGCAACACCTCACCGATACAATTCAGAGAACATAGGCCGCATTAAAGGATAGTGAACGGTTCACTGAGAGCCTGAATCTGGTATTGCATACCTTTTTCAGATTGTAACCAACCGGTTACAGGGATGAAGCTGGAAACCACACTCAGTTGACACTTTGAAAACCTTTGTCATTGATGCCAAAGGGGGGGTAGTGATAATGAGAAAAATGATTAGCAGAAGACACCATCAGCTCAGGGGGAGCACATATGTTTGGCACATAGTTTTTGGTAAGACAATTTTTGGTAAGACAATTTTGGCAAATTCTTTTTGGACAACACTTTTTGGATTTTTCTCATGAGTGTTGCCATCAATGCCAAAGGAGGAGATTGTTGGCAAATGCACATTCCAATGATAAATTGTAAGTGATTGAAGGTTTTGTCATTGATGGCAACCTTGCAATCATATGATACCGGAAAGACAATTATACCGGCACCGGCAACGACAAACTCTACACCGGCACACAGAACATCGACAGTGAAAGAAAGGATATCGGCACCCAGGCCAACAGGAATTTTATTTGTAATATATTTTGTAATTAATTGTAAAATCTTTGTAAGCCGACATGGCAAGTTGTAAGATGACTCATATATGTATGAGATCATTATAGAACATTTGGTAATGAAGAATAGGTGAAATAATGTAGACCTAATATGTGAATTTTAGGTTAAGGGTTTATGTATGTAGCAGAGCTAAAACCGGTACTGGATCTGGCATAGCAGATGCTATTTTGAAGTAGTACAAGACATTGGATTATTATAATCCATTTTTGTAAGTTAGTGTGACTTCCTTTTGTAATTGAGCAGTAAGCTCTAGGCACTTGGCCTTCCTGCATGTGCAGGCCCCTATTGTAGCAGTAATATTCCCTTAGTGGTCAGTAAGTGAATATTGTGGGTCACAAATCCCACCGAGGTTTTTCCCACACCAGGTTTCCTCGTTAAACTACTGTGTTATGGTGTGCTCTTCATGTGGTTATTGTTTTTCTTGTTTAACTACATTACTTTTGATTTATCGGTACACTGTATTGACATGCTTTACATGTTTTAAATCAAGTAAATCCTTAAACCGGTTAGATACTGATTCACCCCGCCCCCCTCTCAGTATCTTTGGGAATCCTAACATAGGGAGGGGAACAAGTGTGTTGATTCCCTAGCTAATGAGGGGGAGGATGGGATCAATAGAGAAGATTTGGAGTTGAGGGAAGAGAAGTATGCAGGTAAGTTTCTTAGAGAAGGGGAACCCTGTAGAAGGAAAGTTTGAGAGGAACTAGCCTCTAGTTTTCTAGTAATGATAAGTTCTCTTTCCAATGAACTCCTTATAGGAGGATGAATTGGTCTAAGCTATAGATGTAGATTTTATTTTGTCACCTCCTTTTATATGGTGATAGAAATAGCAGAGGTTGTAATGGGTTCTAGATTAGATCCTTTTGGGGTGAGGGTAGTGCTTTAACCCTTGCTCCATGGTTAGGCCTTGGACTTTGGTTCTAACACTAGTTTCCTTCAGCTTTAGACCTGAGGATAGGATATTGCCAGACTTAGAAAGTGTTGGTCAGCTCTAAGCTCGGTATTGATCCTTAAGCCCAAGTCTGTAGATCTTTTTAGGCTTAGATAAGGGGTAGTTCTTTGCATATAGATCCTTTAATATCATCCTTCGCAGTTTAGTGGTGTGGGTTGAGACTCGTTAGTCGAATTTAGAATTTCACCTTTGCATCCTATCTACATCCTAGCCCTATACGTGTGCTATACCACTCATCCCCCACTTTCTAGGCTCTCCATTTAATCATCAAGGGATATTATTTGAGCTAATGCCTCCGTGCTTTTTTAGTTCTTGAGTGTTTCCTTTTCCTTAGCATTTCTCTGACTGTCAAACTGCTTTGGGATCCTTCTAGTTTCTTCTGGCTTTTCCCTTTATTAGACCATCATTCTTTCTTAGAAATAATTTGTAGTGTGCCCTTATTTATTCTTTTCTTTCTTTTATGTTGTCTCCTTAGTGTGTGTTAGGTGACGTCCTCTTAGGGTGAGTTTGGATTAATGGATCCCATATTCATGTCTTCCATGTCTCAGGGAACAGAGAGATGGCTTTTTGTGGAAGTATCCAACTAGAAACATGGAATAGGATTCTGAAACATCTCGAATGGGGTTAGTGTGGGAACCTTTATAGGGTGTCTGTTTTGGCAAAAAGTAAACATTGTAGCTCTGTGTAGAGAAATATTCTCGGAGAAGTTATTTTATTTTGTTTTATGTATGTTCAAATGTATGCAAAGTTTGTGATAAGGGTTGGAGTTTTGGCATAGAAGGACCTGAGTTCGACTAGATAAATTCATGTGGTTTGTGTTGGAATAATTCACTATACCCGGTAGAGGAAGAAGCTTTCAAAAGTAGTTTAGTTTAATAGGAATGTACTCTTAACATAAGTTTAACCTTAACCCATAAAATGGTAATATAGGTTTTGATGTCCGTTCGTGTGAAAGAATGCTAATAGTAATGGAGGTAGACTTGATTGGTTTTCTAGAATTTTTAGCCTTAATTAATAAGGAATGGTGTTAGTAGTGTAATTTGTTATTTTCTCCTTCCTTTTCTGAATATATTCAATGTTTTTGAGATGAGAATTTAATTTATTTTGGAATTATCGATTCAACAGAATATAAGAGTCGGACTCATATTGAGGGACATGTGGCCTCGGTTTGAATTAATCTTTTATTTGCTAAATACTATGTAGTTTGGTTTGAAAAGTGCTAAAAATTACAAAGGTAACAATTACATGGGGGAAGAGAAGAATAGAATGGAACCATCTTCATGTGAGCTATGGGAGAAAAATGAAGAGGTATGGAGGGAAGTTGTGGACAGTGGTCTAGAACCATATATAAGAAAACTCCATGGCCAAGGCCACAAGCTCACAGAAATGTTTGTTAAGAACTGGAATAATGGGGTTCTAAGTGTCTATGGTATTGAATTCAGGGTAGATGAACCCTTCATAGCTGAGATTACTGGGCTTAATATGGAGGGTAAAAAATTATAAAGGGAAAGAAAAATTAGGAATAAGCCCTTGCGATTTTCTATGACAAAAAGAGCGAGAGAAGAAGAGTCACAAAGAACCCATATGGAGGCTACAACTGAAAGGATATTATGAAGCTTTGGGTAGATATTGTAGAGTTAATCATGAGGTACATAACCGTGGATGGCCAATATGCTAGTATCTTTACTTATCATTTCACAATTCTAAATCACTTTAGGCTGATGGTATGATGAAAGAATAAGTATCTGGTAGATTACTAAGAGGGGGGGGTGATTTAGTAAATATAAAAACTGATAATAAACTTCCCAAACTCAAAATCAAACATACAAAGTAAACTTATCAATGAAATACCACTGTCAAGATCAATACTCATAAGAATATCAGTTGACTATTACAACAACTTAAAGTAAATAGCATTTAACTTGTAAACATCCAAATGCTTTATCATATGCCAATGCTTCACTTCTCAATGCTTCTAGTTATCATGCCTTATCAGAAATAATTAAGTAGTTAATCAAATCAACCATAAGATCATAACCACAAAAGCATTCACCACATGACACAAGTATTTATACATGGAAAACCCAAATAGGTAAAAACCACGATGAGATGAGACTCACAAGATAATATCTGAACTCTTCTGAAGTTCGCCCTGTTAGGAGCCAAGCTTGTTAAAGCTTTACAAAAGTCCTGTTAAGAACCGATCCTGTTAGGAATCACCTAGTTAAGGGATTGATTATAAATGCCTTGTTAGAATAAAATATCCTGTAAGGAGTAACATCAGTAGAGGATTTGAAAATCCAATCTAATGGACCACCTTGTTAGAGGATTTAATAAGTAACCAAGCTTGTTAGAGCTTACCTAGTTAGGGGATTTTAATTTTGTTGTAATTGTTAGAAAACAATAGGAGTTTCTTGATCTATCTGAATAGCACTACACTTTCTTGATTAGATCCATTTAAGCTTCTATCTACATTTGCTCAAACTGCAGACTCATTCTCCAATTCAGCAACCACACACTCAACTGATTTTTGTCAATTCTTGCCAACACTAAACAAAACAACTTCATCGACCTTAAATACAAATCAATTAGGTTGGTAACACAACAAAAATATAATCCTCTCATCGAGATTACAAATAAGTCGATACAAGAACAACTGGTAGGGTTCATCAGTTACATAACATAGAAAGGGTTTAACCTTTTACTCTGTTTACAGGTTCAACTCACAAACTTACATACCAGTTTACATACACCTTCACAAAGTTCTTCTTACCGGTTACAAGACAATATTAACAATAACAACAATATCAGCAATATCATTACTGGTTCAATTGACATCAATGACAACATAACATATCATTAATGCAATCTTCATGCAAATGCCAACAATCTCTCCCTTTGGCATTGATGCAATACAAAATATCAACACCATTGATTTGTTGTTGTGATTGTTAATAGGAATCCTGGTTTACATTACCAAGTATTCACATGCTCTCTCTGTCTTCAGTCTGTCACTAATTTTCCTTCCCCTAATCACATAATTCTTCTCCCCCTTTGACAGCAATGCCAAATTGAAAGTAAAACATGTGATGTTAAATTTCACTGTGCATCAACAACATACTGCAAATTGATGCTCCCCCTATGGAATACATCCACTTCTACATCAACCCTTGTAAAATTTTGTAAGTAATTCAGGGACTAATGCAGTCAACATCATGTTCAACTAACTTCATGAAGAGGGACAACCCCTAATTGACTTCTAAGATACTCAAAAGTAGTCTTAGGCAGAGGTTTGGTAAAAATATCTACAAGTTGCTCCTTGGTAGAAACATTCTCTAAGATAACGTCTTTGCTCTAGACTTTTTCCCTCAAGAAATGATACTTCAATTCAATGTGCTTGGTTCGTGCATGCAAAATAGGATTCTTGGAGATATTTATGGCACTTGTGTTATCACATAAAATCTTTATAGGTTCTGAAATCTTCATCTTAAAACCTTCCAAAATGTGCCCCATCCAAATAGCCTATGTGTAATTCATATAAGCTACAACATACTCAGCTTCAATAGTACATTGTGAAGTACAACTATTATTTTTACTAATCCATGAAACAAGCCTTCCTCCAAGAAAAAATGCTCCACTGGTTGTTCTTTTCTGGTCATCAATATTTCCTACCCAATCAGCATCTGTGTATGCCTTCAAATCAAAGTTTCCGCCATATGGATACCATAATCCATAGTCAACAGTACCTTTTAGGTATCTAAAGATTCTCTTGGTTGCTATCAAGTGTCTCTCCTTAGGATTCTTCTAGAATCTAGCAACTATAACAATTGCATGGGCTATGTTTGGTTTGCTGTGAACAACATAGTGCAATTTACCAATCATTAACCTATATTCCTTCTCATCAACAGACTTAGATTCATCTTCCTTAGACAACTTACATCCTGTAACCATTGGTGTCCCAACTACTTTATAGTCACTCATGCCAGATGTCTTCAAAACCTCTTTCACATACTTAGACCGTGTAATGAAAATACCCTTCTTCATTTGTTGTATCTGCAAGCCTATGAAAAATTTTATTTCCCCTACTAAAGACATTTCAAACCCATTTTTCATTTCCTCTGCAAAAATGTTGCTCTTGACATCATTAGCTCCAAATATAATATCATCCACAAATACTTCATTGACCAGTATTTCATCTCCTTCAGACTTGAGATATATGTTACTATCATCACTGGTTCTCAGAAATCCTATCTTCATTAGATGTGTATGAAGCCTTTCATACCATGCTCTGGGTGCCTGATTTAATCCATATAAAGCCTTATGCAATCTGCATACCATGTCTTTCTCATCAGTCAAAGCATAACCATCTAGCTTCTCTATGTATACCTCTTCTTCCAATATCTCATTCAAAAATACAAACTTAGCATCCATTTGATATACCTTGAACTTCTTATGGGCTGCAAATGCAACTAAGGTTCTGACACCTTCTAGTCTTTCTACTAGTACAAAAGTTTCGCCATAATCTTCCCCTTCTTCTTGCACATAACCCTTGCAGACTAATCTTTCCTTATTGTGAACTACAACACCATCTCCATTCAACATGTTCCTATATACCCATTTAGTACTTATAACATTCTTATTTACCAGTCGAGGTACTAGGGTCCAAGTGTTGTTCTTATCAATTTGATCCAATTCCTCCTCCATAGCTTTAACCCAATCATCATCACCAAATGCCTCCTTAGCAGTTTTTGGTTCAATGGTGGATAACTGCAATAATTCTCTCTGATTCTTCTTCTGGTTAGTACTCCAGCATCCTTATCTCCAATAATCTGCTCGGGATTGTGATTCAGTCTCACATATCTAGGAATAACATGATCATTATCTTTAGGTTCATTTTCTTCATTGTCATCATCTTCTTCTAAATTTATTTGTTCTGGTTGGACTGGTGCATCAAAATTTGCTTTGCCAGTTTCAGATTTCATAGTTTCTAGTTCCAAAAACAAAATGCAAGGATCTTCTTCCTTTTTCTCTGAACTGGTTCCTTCTGAGACTTTAGGAAATTCATGCACTCGAACATCAGCACTCTCAGCAATTCTCTATGTCTGATTGTTAAAACATTTTTAGGCCGTACTCTTGGTGGAATAGCCAAGAAATATGCCTTCATCACTCTTAGCCTCAAATTCGCTAATGTAATCACCTCTCTTAATAAAACATTTTCCTCCAAATATCTTAAAATAGCTAACATCGGGTGATCTTCCATACCAATATTCATAAGGAGTCTTTCCCTTACCTCTCTTTACCAGAACCCGTTTCATTGTGTAGACAGTTGTGCTAACGGCTTCTCTCCAAAAGGTTTTCACTACACCTCCTTGTATCAACATTGTCCTAGCAGCTTCAACAGCTGACCGGTTGTTCCTTTTTGTGATACCATTCTATTGTGGTGTCCTTGGTGCAAAAAGTTGTCGTTTGATACCATTCTCTTCACAATACCTAGTGAGTTCCTCAGAAGTAAATTCACTACCTTGATCTATCCTCATACATTTTATCTTCTTATCACTCTCTTTCTTAGCTAAGGCCTTGAATGCCTTGAACTTACCAAAAGCTTCAGTCTTAACCTTCAAGAATGTGACCCACATCATCCTTGAGAAATCATCAATGAGAATCATAAAATATCTCTCACCTTGAATGCTTTTTGTTCTTATTGGCCCACAAAGATTTGTATGAACCAAATCTAACAAGTGCTCCACTAAAAAGGATTTGCTTTTAAAGTTGAAGAAGTCATCTTTCCTAACTGACATTCTTTGCAAAGAGCATTTTCCGGTTTGTCTATCTGAGGCAAACCTCTTACTATCTTGGACTTACTTAGTTTAACAATGTTATCAAAGTTTATATGACAAAATCTCCTATGCCAAAGCTAGCTATCATCTATTTTTGCGATAAAACAGTTGCTAACTTTAGAATTAAGATGAAACGGGTTACCTTTAGTTTGTTTCCCGATTGCAATCAATTCACCTTTATTGTCAAAGATTTTGCACATACCATTTTTAAACTCTAGTGGGTATCCTTTGTCATTGAGTTGTGCCACACTCAAAAGATTGTGCTTTAGTCCTTCAACCTAGTAGACATCATCTGCACTGCTCTTCCCATTAAGAGAAATAACTCCTTTACCTTTAACCATGCAGGGTAAGTCATTGCCAAATCTAACAGCACCGCCATCAAATTCTTTCAAGGAAATAAATTTGCTCCAATCACTAGTCATATGATGTGAACAACCACTATCAATGATCCAATCATCAGAGTTATCCATCCTGGATACTAATTCCTTCTAGTCTGATATCTATTTCTTAATAGCTACAAACACAATATCTTCACTAGCATCACCATCAGATTCTTCATTAGTGATACCACTATCAATAGCAATAAGGCAATCTCTCTTGCCTTTACCCTTATACTTCTTGAATTTATCTCTCTTGTGTTCATTTTCACCATTAGGACAATTAGCCGCTATGTGACCAATCTTGTTGCATGAAACACATTTTAAAGGTAATTTGCCTCTATATTTACTAGTGCCTCTAGGCAACTTCTTTGCCAACAATGCTTCAAGTTCCACTAAACTATCTTCATCATCAGCATCTCTGTTGGATCTAGATTCATAACCATGACTAGTATCTCTACTTTTTCTCACAAATGGGTTAGAAACATAAGCTCTAAATGCAGACTTAGATTTCTGTACACTACCATCATAACCATTTAATTCAAAAGCAGTAAGCTTGCCAATGATGGAGTCAAGAGTTACCTTAGTTTTGTCAATGGACTTCAGCTCCTAAATAGCTGCAACTCGAATAGCATAGACCAGTAGTAGGGTTCTTAGTACCTTACTAATTACTATGGCATCTTCCACTTTCCCTCCTGCACTCTTAATTTCACTAACTATCTCTTTTATCTTTGACCATATTGTTGGATATTCTCACCTTCAGACATCCTCATGTCATCAAACTTTCCTCTTAAACTCTCTTCTTTAGCAATCTTAACATGTTCATCACCGCTATAAATATCTTCAAGTTTTTTCCATACTTCATATGCATTTTCAAGACCATGAACATCTATATATTTAGCATCAAACAGGGAACTGATAATAGCCTCCAATGCTTGATGATTTTCTTGTTGTTCTTTCTTCTGATCATCAATCAGAATTCCAATAGGTGCAATATACTTAGTATCTACATGATCCCAATATTGACTTCCCATACTCTTGATGTAAATCTTCATTCTGTCACTCCATATCCTATAGTTTTCTCTATTGAACTTCGGACCTTTATTCTTCATCATGATCTAGCAGATATTTTCCTCAAGTTGTTAGGCTTAGACCTTAGAGGACCTAAGATGTTCTGATACCAATTGATGGTATGATGAAAGAATAAGTATCTGGTAGATTACTAAGATGGGGGGGGGGGGGGGGGTGAATCGGTAAATAGAAAAGCTGATAATAAACTTCCCAAACTCAAACTCAAACATACAAAGTAAACTTATCAATGAAATACCACTGTCAAGATCAATACTCATAAGAATACCAGTTGATTGTTACAACTCAACAGTAAATAACATTTAACTTGTGAACATCCAAATGCTTTATCATATGTCAATGCTTCACTTCTCAATGCTTCTAGTTATCATGCCTAATTAGAAATAATTAAGTAGTTAATCAAATCAACCATAAGATCATAACAGAAAAAACATTCACCACATGACACAATTATTTATACGTGGAAAACCCAAATAGGTAAAAACCACAGTGAGATGAGACTCGTAAGATAATATCTGAACTCTTCTGAAGTTCGCCCTGTTAGGAGCCAAGCTTGTTAAAGCTTTACAAAAGTCCTGTTAAGATCTGATCCTATTAGGAATCACCTGGTTAAGGGATTGACTACAAATTCCTTGTTAAAAGAAAATACCCTATAAGGAGTAACCTCAGTAGAGGATTTGAAAATCCAATCTAATGGATGGCCTTGTTAGAGGATTTAATAAGTAACCAAGCTTGTTAGAGCTTACCCAGTTAGGGGATTTTAATTCTGCTGTAATTGTTAGTAAACAAGAGAATTTTCTTGATCTGTCTGAATAACACTACACTTCCTTGATCAGATCCATTTAAGCTTCTATCTACCTTTACTCAAACTATAGACTCATTCTCTGGTTCGGCAACCACACACTCAACTGATTTCTATCAATTCTTGCCAACACTAAACAAAACAACTTCATCGACCTTAAATACAAATCAATCAGGTCAGTAACACAACAAAAATTTAATCCTCTCATCGAGATTACAAAAAAGTTTGTACAAGCATGATCATTGGATTTCATAGCAATCTCTACACATCAATCAAGAAAACCTCAACCGCTCCTTGATTACCGCTTCATTGAGCTCAGTAACTCATCACGTGCTTTGCATTGGATGCAATACACTTTTCTCATTCCCTAGACAAACAATCATGCCAAAACATTTTGAACTTGTCTTCATACAATGACCTTACGTGTCACCATCATTATGGCTCAACATCATATCATAAACCAACATAACCAATTCAACAACCTTAATCGGTTAGGGTTTAACAAAAACAACTGGTAGGGTTTACCAGTTACATAACATAGAAAGGGTTTAACCTTTTACTCCGATTACCAGTTCAACTCACAAACTTACATACCTGTTTACAATAACCTTCACAAAGTTCTTCCTGTTGGTTACAAGACAATATCAACAATAAAAACAATATTAGCAATATCATTACTAGTTCAATTGACATCAATGACAACATAACATATCATTAATGCAATCTTCATGCAAATGCCAACATAGGCATGACAAAATAATTTCCATGTCATTTTATTTATTGTCTTCTCTTGAGCATTCTATTCATAAGTATTGTGAAAATGTTGAAAATTTGATTTTGCATGAGGGGTTAATCCTCCTAATTATGGAATATGCTAAGGTTCATGAAGTTAAACCCTCTCCTATTTTTAGAAACCCCAAACCCTTAGCTAGTCAAGAGGTGCATGATGTTTCTGATATGGATTTTGGTGAGGAGGAGAGCGGGATTGTTGTAAACTAGAATGACATCCAGGTTTCAGATGACCCTGAATATAAACCCTCAGAGTATGATGCCCCCCCACAAAATCCCACTCTAGGCACTACCAGTAGTAGAAAAAGTAGAAATCTAACTAGATTGGCAACGAAAAATTTGAAAACCCCTCTTTCCCAATCCCAAAATTTTGATCTACAAAATCTTAGAAAGCGGAAGACTAGGACAAGGGTAGAGACTCAAGAAAATAGGGAGGATGAAATTAAACTTGATATCCCCCTCATTATGGACCCCAATGAGACTTAAAAGTGATGCAATGGATGTTGATAGGCTCCTGGGTAATTCGTGTTAGAGTAATCGGGTCTTTACTTGATTAATTAAACAATATTTGTTTAAATTCTCTAAGTTCTCTATTATCTCTTTTTACACTTAAGCTAACATTAGGTGCATAATAATTAATTCTTTTATTAATTATTATGTGCAAGCCTAGGTTTTCCCTTTTAGGGTTTCTTGACCTATTAGAGGTTAATTTTCTTTTTCCTTGTATCATTATCACATTTACACATTTTTGTGAATATTGGGCTTTCATTCTTTTGAGCATATTTTTTGTGTTTTGCTTTTCTGTTATTTGCTTCCTTGCTTCTCCTTGTGATAGATTATTTAGATTGAAGAGATATTTAGGCTCCTATGTTGTTGTGTTTCTCAACTCTCACATGGTATCAGAGCTTCAGATCTACAGCTATCTGTTCTTGTTTTGAGAATTTTTGCATTGGACGCATATCTGGGGTTTCAGGAATTTTTTATGTACTTAGGGATAGGCCCTTTTTCTGAGCACTTTGGGCCTAAATGGACCTCACCATTATGCTCAGAAGGCCCAAAAACCTCTATAGTCATATAAAACTTGCCTAGTTTTGACTCCTAGGCATCTGGGGGTAATTTTTCTTCAATACCAGGTCGTACGGCCCTCGCACGTAGTTCGAGAAAAAATTTCAAAAGAATAATTTTTTGCTTTTTTACGACATGTAGGCCGAATTTTTTATTTTTTGAAAAAATAAAATCAAAAATCAAAAATGAAAGTTTTTTGTAAAAGGCGAGAAAAGAAAAAAAATTAAAAAATTTTGAAAAATCTTTTTGTTCGGAGGGTACTCCGTACCCCTGATAGTTCGGTCGTTGGTTGTCAGTCCGACTAACTGGACCTATCAGTGTCGGACCCCCACCAACCCTCCAGCCCCTGCCATATTCCCCTTCCCGCCGCAGTGCCCACTCTCCCTACCACCGCCATTGTCGGCACCCACTCTCCCTACCATCACCGCTACCGATGCCCACTTCCCTACAACCGCTTCCCTGCCCGTCGGAGCCCTCCCTCTTTGACGTCAACCGCCTTTATTTCTCCCACTGCCAGTGCTCCCTCTCCACCCCTCTGGCGCTCCTCCCCAAAGCGTCGCCCGAGCGCCACCACTGCCAGGCCCCTACCACTGGACCTCCACCCTCTTGTCTTTTTAAGGGGGGTTTCGTTTTTTGGCCATATCTTGAACATACAGAGTCATTTTTTCAAAAACAAATAGGCATCAAAAATATGGTTCCGAGCCGGACCTTGTGGTGTTATATTTGTTGCTTTATTTTTCTGTTGGACTATACTTTTTTCTAGTCAAAGTCGAGACTCTTTTCTGCACACCCAGGGTCGTAGCATGGGCAAACGGACTCCATTTTTCAAAAATGAATAGGCGTTGGAAAGCTCTCAGCATGCTCTATTCAGATATATGATCCTGTTTCTCAAATGTTCATTAGGTACATGAGATTTTAGTTTGAGGTTTTTTTGCTTATGCACTACTTCCTTCTCATCAGTATGTACTAGGGTTTGGGTTTATCTATTGTTGGGGGGTGTTTTTTTCTTGCTTTCTGTCATTTATATCAGAAATCAAGAACACAAAACTCTCAAAAAAAAAAACCCTTCTGAATCTTCTGTCTATTTCTAAAAGATCACATAATTAAAAAAACCAACAAGCAGGTGCAGGTGCAGAGTTTTCATGGCAGATCCTTCAGTTGAGTTGTTGACTTCACACAACTATCACACTTGGAAGCCCTACATCATGAAGCTTCTTCGGGCATGAGGGTTGTGGTCTTGTTTGGATAAGGTTCAGCCTCTATTGTAGCATCCTTATGAGCTTCTTTAGCACAAAAACAAGATGGATGAGGCCATGGGCTTGCTCTCTTTGCATGTCTCTGACAGTCTTATGTTTCACCTTGATATGTTGCTCACTCCTCACGCTATGTGGTTGAAGTTTGAGTCTCTCTTCAGGAGGGTTAATGAGATTTGGGCATTACAGATTGAGGCAAAGTTGGTTTCCTTGTCACCTGATTCCTTTCCCACCATTAAGGATTTTTTGAACAAGTTCAAGACTACCAGATCTGTTCTTTAGGGATGTGGAAAGATCAAGACAGACACAAAGTGCATTCACTCGATTTTTTTGAAGATTTGAGGTCATTTTCAATTTTTTGCCTCTGCTTTCTACTCCACCATGGATGGATTGGGTGCTCGTTTCACCATGCCTACCTTTGATGTCTTTTGTGAGTGTTTGTCTCATGAGCAGTCTCATCTTTCTCAACTGGATATGCTCTCAAGGTCCAAGAACAAAGCATTGGTTGCTCAGTCCTCTAAGGAGAAGCAAAAGCAGAAACCAGAGCCAAAGAAGCCTTATGTCAGTAGTGAGCATTCCTCCAATCCACCTCCTAAGTCTAATTCTAAACCACCATTTCCTCTAAAACATGGAAAATCTTCATAGTCTAGTGAGTCTTCCTCCAAGACTAAGAAGAAATGAGGAGACACTTGCAGTTTTTGTGGCAAGGAAGGACATCTAGTTTCCAGGTGTTGGAAATGCTTAGAGGCTTTAGAGGAAGCCAAGCAGCAACATCACATCTCCTCACCTTAGGCGTCTTCTCCTTCCACAAGGAAAGGTCATGCTCTCACTACTCAAGCTTTGAATTATGGGTCCACATGGATACTAGATTCTGGTGCTTCTCACCATATGACTCACACTCAACAGTTGGTTACTTCTCTTGCCTCTTGTGGTACTTCACAGATTGCAGTGGGTGACTCAGTTCAGCTTTCAGTCTTGGGTTCAAGTTCTATCTCTTTGGATGGGGGTACTCTGTAGAATGTTTTGGTTGTCCCTGACATTTCGACGAACCTCTTGTCCATTTATCAGATTTGCCATTCTGGCTCTGGTAAGACAGTTGAGTTCTCACCACATGATGTGGTTATTCGAGACCTCCATGACTCCAATTTGGTTGTGGCTACTAGTAGTGTTGATACTACATCTCGTCTATACAGATTTGATGGATTTGAGCCCTCTACGGGTGCAAGTTCATCTCTTATAGCACATGCAGATTTAGTGAGTAAGCTTTGGCATGAGCACTTGGGCCATGTCAATTACAAATATCTTCATCAGATGAGTACACAGACACTTGTTCTTGGGCTCCCACAGATTTCCTGCACTGATGGTGTTTGTCATGATTGTGTGCTTGGCAAGCATCACAGAGATCCCTTTCTGAAGGGAAGAGCCCCTCGTGCTTTGGCACCCTTAGAGTTGATTCACAGTGATCTCATGTCATTTCCCACTCTTTTTCCTAGGGCCAAATATGTACTCACTTTTATTTATGACTTCTCCAGATGCACATGGGTGTACTTTTTTAAGTACAAGTTTGATGTCTTTGATTCATTTCGAATCTTCAAGACATTTGTAGAGAAGTAGTCTGGTTGTTCTATTCGGCGGATATGTACAAATAATGGGGGGAGTATGTGAATTAGGCTTTCAGAGATTTTTGCACTGAGTATGGTTTGCAGCATCAGTTTATTGTTCCCTACACCCCTCGGCAGAATGGTGTCGCTAAGTGCAAGAATAGAACTTTATCGAAGATGGTGAATTGTATGATTCAGTCTAGGTCCATGGATTCATCTTTTTTGGCTGAGGCTATCAATTGTGCCAACTATATTCAAAATCGGATGCCTCACAAGGTGATTTGACATATGACTCCTGAGGAGGCTTGGTCTCATGACAAGCCTGATGTTTCTTTTTTTCGAGTGTTTGGCAGTGAGGCATGGGATTTTATTCCTAATGCTCAAAGAAAATCCATGGAGTGGAAGAGTCGACCCCTCATTTTTTATGGCTACTATGAGGATGTTAAGGCGTATAGGTTGTTTGATCCTAATTCTAGAGAGGTCCTATTTCGATGAGATGTTCAGTTTGATGAGCGCCTTCCCACAGTGGATACCCTGACTCCAGCGTCTACTCCTCTGCCTACTCCTCCCACTGTATCTCTTCAGGATTATTTTGAGGATGATTTCAATGATGGTGTTGATGATCCACCATCCCCACCTCCACCTGCTCCACCTCAGATGCCCAAGTGGGCTCACTTTACTATTGAGGCGACAAGTTCTATGGCCGGTGATCCTTCTGATACTCGTCGCACCCATTCTCATACTATGGGTTCTAATCTTTTGAGTCATGCCATTTTAGATGATCCTCGAAAGTTTTCAGAGGCTACAGGACACCCTAAGTTGGATTGTACTATGGAGGAGGAGTATTTTTCTTTGATGAGGAATCATACTTGGGATCTTTGTCCTCTTCCTAAGGGCTGAAAGATGGTTAGGTGCCACTGGTTGTATCGCACTAAGTATGTTGCTGATGATTCCATTGATACATACAAAGAGCATCTTGTTGCGAAGGGTTTCTCACAGGTTGAGGGTATTGATTACTCTAAGACCTTTGCCCCTATCGCCAAGATGAACTCTATTTGCTTTGTACTATCTCTTGTAGCTTCTCGAGGATGGCCTATTTTATAGATGGATGTGAAGAGTGCCTTCTTGCATGGAGACCTACAAGAGGAAATCTATATGGAGTAGCCTCAAGGATTTGTGCAGGACAGTTCTTTGGTTTGTAGATTTTGGCATTCATTGTATGGTCTCAAACAAGCCCCTCAATCTGGGGATGAGAAGATGGATTATTTCTTGCTCTCCACTAGTTTCACTTGCAGTCATTCTGATCACACCATGTATATTCAGCTTCTTGAGGGTGAAATCCTGATTCTTGTGCTATATGTTGATGATCTCCTCATCACAGGTAGCTCATCCTCTATGATTCAACATATTCAGTGAGCCTTGATGGACCAGTTTAAGATGATAGATCTTGGTCTTCTGCACTATTTCCTTGGTCTTCATGTGATTTAGTCTTCTGATGGGATCTACATTTACCAGCAGAAGTATGCTTTTGACATGCTTTGGCACTTTGGTATGCTTGATTGGAAGCCTACTCCCACTTTTTTTCAGTCAGGGGTTGTTTTTATTACTACTTGTCCCACTCCTTCAATAGATTCTACACTTTATAGGCAGTTGGTTGGCAGTTTGTTGTACTTGATTCACACCCATCCTGATCTTTCCTTTGTGGTTGGCCTTGTCTCTTGATTCTCCCATGATCCTCATGAGAGTCATTGGCAAGCTGCCAAACGTATATTGTGGTACATTCAGGGCTCTATTTCTCATGGCATTCACTACACATCAGGGGAACCTCACATTGTTGGATACACTGACTTAGATTGGGCTGGTGATGTCACTGATCGGAAGTCTACTTCTGGCTTTGTTTTATGTCTTGGCTCTAGTCCTATCACATGGTATTGCAAGAAGTAGACTGCTCATGCATTATCATCTACAAAGGCTGAGTACCAAGTTGTTGTGCTCGCTAGTCAGGAGGTCTTATGGCTTCGACAGTTGATGACTGAGTTTGGTTTTCCTCCTAATAGTCCCATTGTTCTTTGGTGTGACAATCAGAGTGATATTCATTTTTCCTACAACCCGGTAGAGCATCAACAGATGAAGCACATTGAGCTTCACATGCATTTTATCTGCCAGTTGATTCAGGATGGTTCTCTCATTATGGAGTACATTCCCACTACCGAGCAGGTTGCAGACATCTTCACGAAACCTTTTGCATTGTCATGCTATCTTCAGTTGCACTCTATGCTTGGGGTGAAGGAAGTTGTCCTTCAGAGGTCTTTATGAGGCCTTCCTTCATTCTTTTTCTTTCAGCGTGTTCTTTTATCTCTTTTTGGAGAGGATTTTTTTCCCACTGGGTTTTCTCCTTTTTCTCCATTTCATAGAGATTTCAGTGTATTTGGGTACCTGATCAGGCCTTGTTGTCGGAACCCATCTTTCCTGCTTTCAGTAGTTGTTATAGGTTTTAGCTTCTCCCTAAGTCTAGCTTAAGGGGGGGTGTTAGAGTAATTGGGCCTTTACTTGATTAATTAAATAATATTTGTTTAAATTATTTAAGTTCCCTATTATCTCTTTTTACACTTAAGCTAACATTAGGTGCATAATAATTAATTCTTTTATTAATTATTATGTACAAGCCTAGGTTTTCCCTTTTAGGGTTTCTTGACCTATTAGAGGTTAATTTTCTTTTCCTTGTATCATTATCACATTTACACATTTTTGTGAATATTGAGCTCTCATTCTTTTGAGCATATTTTCTATGTTTTTCTTTTCTGTTATTTGCTTCCTTGCTTCTCCTTGTAACAAGTTATTTAGATTGCAGAGAACTTTAGGCTCTTGTGGTGTTGTGTTTCTCAACTCTCACAATTCGTTCTCCAACTAGGGGAAATGTTTTCATCGGGTTTTTGGTGAAATTAATCTTCTGAAATAGGGGATCAAGGATATTATAGACACTTTCACTAATAATCCAGCACCTAATAAAGCTAATAAACTCCTGAAGTTGACCAAAGAAAATTACGGAGGATATCTAGGTCATATATGAGGCTAGGATTGACAGGATGGAGAATGATATTCAGGATTCAAAGGGTAAACTCAAGGGTTTAGTGGAAATCAGTAAGGAGGCAATGTATAATAGTGTGGAAGGTCTCAAAAGAGTGAACGAGAAAATTGCCACTCAAAAAATTTATCTAATCAGATCCGACATGTCCTATGACATTAACTTGGATAAGAAGAACCAAGATGTGTAGACTTCAATGAGGCCCTCTACCAGGACTAGGAGCAAAAAACAAGATAGGGTAAGTTTGAGATTTATCATGGATGAGCTCCAGGCAATCAACAATAGGACTATCCCAAAGAATATCGAGCTCTTGAAATATCTCATTTAGTTGTTTTTTGGCTTGTGTTTTTTTCTTACAATGTGTTTTTTGTTGTTAGTCTCTTTAGGGTGCTTTCCATGTTTCTGTTGTTGTTTAGAGGCTACTTAGACTCTGGTTTAACTCTGTCTATTTTTTGATGGATTTGGGTTTCCGGTCCCTGTAAAACCCATTTATGTTAATCAAAAACAAGGATAAAAAAAAAAGATATCTATAATTGAATATTAACAATCAATTACTCTTTAAACACTACATAAACTAATAGTTTAAGGATCAAACTATAACAAAATAGTTGGATGATTAGGAGGAATACCAAGACAACAAGCTTGTTTCCATTAGGGGGTTGTGATTCATAGTCAATTGGACAAAGATGGAGACTAATACCAACCCAAAATGGATAAAAAATTATGTCCAATTGGTAGGAATAGAATGGACATTCAAGGATGAGGGCATTGTTAGCTCCAAGGGATGCGGTTGATGTTGGTTAGGGAAGTTTCTGGTCTAGCTAGTTATTTCTTGTTTTTTATGCATAAATATTTTTATGTATGGTTGGATTTAGGTTTGATATTGTTAGAATTGGTCTAGGTAGTATATTGATCCATTTTGTCTTAGTATGGATCATTCTGGCCCAATATGCCTATATCTTTTATTTCATGTTTCTATCAACTCTTTAGACTCTATTAAACTCTATTAAACTTTTAATCTCTTAATATAATGGGTGTTGGCCCTTCCAACTATTTAATTGCCAAAAAAATACTAAAATCATAATCATTAATGTTAAAAGAGATTTTTTTAAACATAAAAATTTACAAATTATTTGTGACAAAGTCTTAATAATTTTAAACAAATAGTAGTTTAATGTAAAAAATGTTGTTTTCATGTGATTTGAAATTTTCTTGTATAAATATCATAGAGATAAATCCCAAAAAAAAAATTATAGATCGATAGTATTAGTTGGTGAAACTACACAAACAATAATCAAGAGTCAAGGAATTGACTCATCTCTTCAAACGACATTTGATGATCTCCCCAAGGTTCATAGGTTGCTATATAATAGTTGTGCATAAATAACATAGTGGCAAATGAGAACTATTTTACAAAGTGCCATGTTTGGAATTCATATGACACAATATGGCAAAACATCAAAGAACATTTGATTGAGAGGATATAACTATCTAATCCTACTTTAACTAGCTTACAAAGAAAATTCAAATGTTAAAGAGGGAGAAAAGGTAAGAGAGGGAGGATGAGTCTACCATGAAAATTTATTATTAATAAACATTATTGTTTTCTGTAAATATACAATTAATAATTTATATTAGTTTTATTAATACTTCAATACATGATATAAATTACGTAAATTTAAAAATTAAAAAAAATACATTTCATAATCTTATTTTTTAAATAAAAATTAAAAATCACCAATTTTCTTGCATGGATGATCATGATGAATATTAGAAAAAGAGCAAGAGAGGGAGGATGAGTCTACCATTTTTAAGAAAGTTTATTATTAATAAACATTATTGTTTGCTATAAATATACAATTAATAATTTATATTAGTTTTATTAATACTTCAATACATGATATAATTTGCGTGAATTTTATAAAAATAAAAATAAAAATTCATAATCTTAGTTTTTAAATAAAAATTAAAAATCACCAATTTTCTTACATGGATGATCATGATGAATATTAGAAAAAGAGTAAGAGAGGGAGGATGAGTCTAACATTTTTAAGAAAAATTATTATTAATAAACATTATTGTTTTCTGTAAATATACAATTAATAATTTATATTAGTTTTATTAATACTTCAATACATGATATAAATTGTGTAAATTTAATATTAAAAAAAAAAACATTTCATAATCTTATTTTTTAAATAAAAATTAAAAATCACCAATTTTCTTGCATGGATGATCATGATGAATATTAGAAAAAGAGTAAGAGAGGGAGGATGAGTATACAATTAATAATTTATATTGGTTTTATTACTACTTCAATACATGATATAAATTACGTAAATTAAAAATTAAAAATTAAAAAAAATTTAAAAAAAATTTAAAAAAAAATTCATAATCTTATTTTATAAATGAAAATTAAAAATCATCAATTTTCTTGCATGGATGATCATGATAAATCCATAAACATGTATACATTAAGCTCAATTACAAATGGGTTCTATTAAATATGTGAATATAGAATACAACTATAAGAATCAAGTCCATATAAATATTTTCCTCCCATGTTACATGTGAAAAGAACTTCCATTCTTTTCTTTACATACTCCATTACTACATACTCCATTACTACATTTCATTTGTAGTCTAAGTCTTATGCCATAACTACTTACAAAACTTCTTATTAAAAAATACTTAAATTACATTTATTTTTATAAATTTGTATAGTATTAAATTATATTCTCTTTCAATTTTTCATGATATATTTATCAGTAGTATTGTAATTTAAATCATCACTAATTTATTTATGAAATATTTATAAGTAATATTTTCACTGTCATAATGTATGCATTGATAATGAAAAATCATATAGAATTTTCTAAACATATTTAAATTTACCAACATATTTGATAATAGCATTAAAACTTCATTATTTATCATAAACAATTTTTTTACTACTATTATAACACCATCCTAAACATATAATATAATTGTTTTAAATAACAACATACATTATGTATCATGGTAGTAATTTCCCAACCTCTACATGTTTGAATTAATCTTTGCACTTTTTTCTTTTTTTTTCTAATATCAATTTAGATTGACTTGATTATTGAATCTATGTACATCCTTTAAATTTTTTATGTTGCACTTTGTTATTTGGTTTCTTGTTATATTTTTAGTGAGCATAAACAACTATAGGCATCAACAAGTTAGTAAAAGATAAAGTGATATATTTTTATTTTTTTATAATATAAGATTCTTTCTATTCATACAAGATGATTTATTTCATCGGTATAAATGATATTGAGTAGTGAGACTAGGACCCAAGTATCTATATTCTATGGTTCTTTTTGTTCACCATTTATTTTATCTATTTAGTTTCATTGTTAGGTAATATAGATGATACCTATATAGTTATTGTTTATTATTTGATGATTAGTCATGGTCATGTACACATGGAAATTTTTTAACAATTTCCACTTCATGAGAGAAATTGAGAAAGAGTTAGTTTCATTAAACTAAAAAATGGTTTTCATCAAAATGTATAAACATAATCTATCTAGGGTGAAATGAAAAGGAAAAGGGTGAAGAAAAGAAAACACATGGAGTCTCTGGCTATGGATTCTAGTCCCATGGCATTTCTAGTTAAAGCCAGGCCTAATTTTGTGTTGGTCTCCTCTAGCTCTGAGATTGGATCAAGCAAAAAAGTGTCTTTTTTAGATAAAATGCTTAGCTTGTTCTAGGATTAGTAGGAAAAGGGTACCACCATGTAGTAGACCATCTCTTTGTGTCTGTATTGGGTGGTGGTTCTATGTTTTGTGGTTGTTTCAGTTGATCTTTGTTTTGTTGTAATTTTAGTTTAGTTGTTGGCTCTTTGGTCGCCCTACTAGGTTTTTGTTGTGTTTTGGTGGGGGGGTTTTTTGCTAGTTATGCATCCCTCATATTCTCTTGGTGTTTCTATGTAGATATGTAATGGTACAAGCCTATCCCATTTTTAGTAATCAAAACATAATCTCATATTTTGTAATATTTGTAGACACCTAAAATTGTCTTGTCTAATTAAATAAATATTTTATTTATTTAATTATTTTATCCTAAATCTTCTATTAATTAAATAAATCTTTATTTATTTAATTAATTCATTAATCCTCTTCAAAGTTTAATATCATTTAAATAAATACTTTTATTTATTTAAACTATCATTTTCCTAAATTAAATAAATATTTTATTCATTTAAGTGATCCCACTTCCTCTATTAATTAAATAATTTTTTATTTATTTAATTAATTAATTAGTCTTTTCTACCCATGACACAAGTCATTCATCTCTTAATTCTTCTCTTGCCTACCCCCCTTTATCATTTAATTATTTCCTCTACCTACCCTTTAATCCAAGCTGACCATTTATCTTTACACCTCTTAATCTTATCCCTTCATTTTATTACAATGTTCTCTATATAAGAGGATACTATCCTTCATTATCAATCCTAATCGTCTAATTATCCAATCAACTAATCACCTAATTGATGTTATGCAATCAAGATATCAACCACATTTTCGTTCTTTGTTGATTTCTTGTACACACATAAAATCTGAGAGCAAATACATCAAACAAGATCAATAGAGAGAGGAAAAAATGGAGATTGAAACCCTACTAGACATGTGAATGGTGTATCTTGTTTTCTTTTGTTTATTTGCATGGTCGTAGGTATCTTCATTTGTGTATGGTGGATTGCTTTCATTGTTAGGCTAGGGTTTTGTAGTTGGATCCTTGTTAGTCTTTCAATATTGTTGTTTTTACTATCCACTTTTCACCGTATACATTTTGGCACACTCGGTGGGACACTTGTCCCTTTATTTTAATATCTTGTTTGCATATTTTTGTGTTTTTGAAAGTTGCAAGTTCACCATTGCAACGATTGTGTTTTTCTGTGTCTACGTGTTGTTTCCGCATCTGCGACCGTTATTTTTGTATTTCTGAGTTTATGTTGTTTTGTTGATCTGTCACCCTAAAATCGCGTTTGTGAAGCATATTATCACGTTTGTGTTGCATATAGTTACATTTTTTTATCCAAGGTTTTTGCTCAATTTTGCAGTTGTTGGTTTCTGGAATCGCGTATGTGAGTTGTTTTGTCAAGTCTAAGTCTACCTCTTGTATCTATGCAGGTTTTTGTCATGTTTGTGTTCTATTCTTTGTTTTTCAGGTCTCAGATCTGGGAAAATATGTTTGTGTTTTATCATTTTACGTATGTGATCTATTATTACATGTGCGTCTAGTATAGTTGTGTTTGTGTTTTTAGTTTTTCATTTTGGCTTTCATTTAGGGTTTTCAGTTTTGATTTTTAGGGCTAACCTCTTTTGATCCGACTAACAAAGTGGTGCAGTTGTTCAAAAGAAAAAAATGTCTTGTTGGAGGCCTTTATTTTACAGTCTTTTGGATCTAATAATTTACCTAACTTGTGTGCTTGTAGGAGGGGTATTATTTCAAAACTACTAACAAGTTTGGTGCAGGACCTTTGGCAAATATTTAATTTTAAATTTTTTTGCTTTGTCTTCTTTAGCTTAGCAAACACTTCAATTGGTGCTATAAAATTAACAAGTGTCTTTTGTGTCTTGATCAATAGGCTCTTTTTTGTTTTACCTTTTAGAGGGCCTACCTCCTGAGTAGCCCATAAGGCCAAGTGAGAGGGAATGACCCAAGTGGTAACGGTCTAAAGCCAAGATCCTCCAAGCCACTATAAATAAAAGTGTTTGTGATGAAAGTTGCAAGCAATGGGTGTTACATGTTGTTATAATGGCATTATGACTCCCCATAAACCCTATAGAGTGCAACATCTATAGATTGGGAGGCCTTCCATTTAACGGGGCATAATTTGCTACTAATTATAGCCACTTGAACGGATGCCCTTACTAGCAACTTTTTGTGTTAGATGCCAAAAACCTTCTAGTTGTTGGCATAGGAGGTCAGATCTCTGAAGTAGCTCACATTCTTATGATTCTTAGTAGAGATACAAATTTCACCACGAGGATTTTTCGTGGGGACTGATGCTTGGCTTCCCCAGAGAAGTGGGTGTCGAGGGTGGAACCAATGGGGTCAAGCATCTGAGTATCTTCTCTAAATTGTGTAGCCTCATGATAAGCCCCCAAGTGAGATTCAACAACTATTGTCTCGGCCAGCCCTAGAATTTGTTCTTGTGTGATCAAAATACTCAAACATTTTAAAAAACAAAGAAACATTATGTCTACCGTGTTTTCAAGTGTGCAAAAATTTACATCACATTTCACATTTGGAAATATTTTTTATCCTTTAGACAAAACAGCTTCAAACATTGAGTCTTCATTGTTTGTGTCCTCTTGCCACAAAAAGAATCAAAACATTTAGATCTGGTCACATTAAACAACTTCAAAATCGGGTAGCATTACTTAAAGTATCAGAAATTGCATATGTGACTATTAAAACCACGTCTGTGTCCAAAAACTATATCTATACAGTACAGTATTGCGTATGTGTCCTACAATAGAATCATCAGTGAGAACTTGTCACATTTTCTAAAATTGCGTCTATGAATGTTAAAACAATATCTGGGTTAAGAAATTGTGTCTTTGCAGAGCAAAGTTGCATCTTTCAATTTCAGGTTAAAATTGTCATTATCATCAGAAACTACATCTGTGTCAATTGAAACTGTGTTTTTTATCAGAAGTCATGTCTGGGTTAGATAAAATTGTGTCTATGTTCACAGTTGAAAGATTACCAAAAAAACTCTTGAGAACAAAAGAGACTTAGCTTTTCAGATCTAAAGAGCTTCTAAGGTTGCTTCCTATAGGGCTTCATTATTCAGTCAACCTGTCTTGGTCACACAAACTCAATCATTTTCCTTCACTTACATTGCCCTCATACATATTTTCCAAATTCGAGTCAAAAGGTTACTTTGCTTGTCCTCATCACACTTTGCAAACATACTACAACACTGATAGACTTATAAGACACTAAGAGGGGGGAGGGTGAATCAGTGCAAGCAAAAACTTAATAAATCTGATAACACCTTTCACCAACTTGAGAATCAATAAGCATGCAAGAAATATAACCACATAAGAAAACATCCAATAAAGCACGCAGACCATAACACAATGATTTATCACGTGGAAACCCAAACGAGAAAAACCATGGTGGGAATTAGTACCTACAAAGATCAACTATTTGTAGTATAGAGATCTGACCGGTCAAGGTCATACAACACCCTGTTAGGGGCACAGACAGTTAAGAGTGTTTTTGCCCAGTTAAGAGCTATACAAATAAGGCCTATTAGTTACCAACCTTGTTTTGATTACGAAAAAATAGGTTTTTGAAAGGAACTTGAACCTTTTACATAACAGGAAATAGATTAAGCATTAAAGCAGAAAAAAATTGTGCCTAGTCACCCAAACAAAAAATAGTTCCCATCCAAACCAAAAAGGGGACTCAAAACACATAGAGCCGCACAAAGACAACAGAAGGATAGCAAAAGGACAACACAAAGACAAAGATAGAGACCGAGATAGCTAAATATTTTTCATAATATCTTCTGCATGAACCACCATCTACTTCATGTTGTCCGCAGAGGTCTTCAGATCATCCAGCTCTTGTCCCTTGATATCACCCTAATTCCTAGTGTTGGCCCTAGTTCTCTTCTCATGACCTTTTGTCTTCATCTGGTCCTTGTCGCCCTCTTTGTCTTTAATGTTATCAAATCTATTAATAAGAATATTCATATTGTGCATAGAGGCTTTAAGAAACTGGAAATTTTGTCCAGCTATCCTCTTCACAATTAATTCCATCTTTTTGACTCAAGACCCAGCCTTGTTAGGAGCTACCTTGCTAGAGTATTTTCAAAAACAAGCTAATGTGTCACCTTGTTAGAGGATTTTAACCTTCAGACCTGTTAGGATCCTACCGCACCCTGTTAGGAGTGACCTTGTTAGAGGATTTTCATGTTGCAACTATTAGGAAAACAACAAGTTTGACTGATCTGATGTTAGAACCTATGTGCCTGATTAGATCCACTTCTCCTCAGCTTCTATCACTGACTAGACATCAAAACCTAACTTCTCCTTCAACCGCACGATTAAATTCTCACTCTTGATCCCTCCAATCATACAATTTACATCTCCTTAAAAGAACTTTGTTTAGTCGGTTGAGAACCTTAGAACAATTCCCAAGATTCATTGGATCTAGTCACCTTATACATTTTTCCACTCATTACACTTTATTTATGTTAGAAAAAAAAAATTCATAACTCAGAAACATAACAATAAGTCTATCGGTTACTGATCAAAGTAACTCTGTTATACCGGTTCTTTGTTCTTCTTGACCGTGACTGAAAAAGCCATCATAACTCACTCAATACACTGAAACTACTGATATGGTTTGGACCATAGGTGCATGTCTCTATCTCCAACACTTTTATAAAACCACAACATCTAACTCCTCTCCAATCATTTGTACTGGTTGCTTGATCGTCGCTCTGTTCTTGTTTACTGGTTGATAGCAACTTAGCAATTTTTTCATCTAACTGATTCCACTACCGGTTAGGCTATATAGGTTGGTTTAGATGACTTAGATGACTGAAAAAAACATGGTTTTTGTCAATGAAAACACAAATAAATTCATCAATCAACCTATTACAACTTCATCATCATCATCAAGCCAACAAACACAACACTAGGTGATTCTTGTATCAAGATCTATCATCTTAAGGTCGCATTTGGTCTTCTTGAGTCAGGGTCAACTTACCTCATCAAGAGATCCATCATCTCTTTGGAAGACACATCTTAATCTAAAAACATACATACTTTTGTATTACACTCTCGGACATTGCAAGTTTACCCTAGATTCATCTACACTTCATACACATCTTGGTCTTCCATTGTCTTTGCATTTTCATACTACCTTTCATTTTGGTCAAGACTTTAGTCCATGGTTGAAACCCACTCACAAAGGTCTATAAAGGAAGCCAAAGAAGCTTTAAGGTCTTTAAACATGAGTACCTATGAGTTTGATGGGGAGGAATTCTATAATCCATATGACAATCACAGTAATATACCAGACCGTGACAATGAGAACAATGAGAACAATAATGGAAATGATATTGACAATGACAATGTATCCATAGATTCTGTAGAAGTTGAGGAAACTATCATGGATCCCCATTTTAATAAATTGGTTCAGTAAATCATGAAGAGGTATAGAGAATATTTCCTACAAGTCATGGCACAAAGTGGAACAAGATTACCCCATGATTTTGATATGTCATAATTTTGGAGGATGATACAAACCAAGTAAATCAAGTTAATAAAAGACAAAGGAGGCCTAATAATGGTGGTAATAGGAGAGAGCATCTCATACTTGAGTCACCTTCCTCCCTATTTCAAAAACCTGAGAGTCCAAATACATACACTCATTCTCATGCTAGTTATAATAGATCCTTTCATGAACAACCCCATAGTCATCCTTTCCCATGGAGAAGAACTACCACCATGCATGACCATGATGATACTCAAGATCATACCAATGCATACAATTACACTTAATTGAACATTCAAAATTATGACATGAGGAGACCCCATGTCAGATTTGGGGGAAATACTCAAGATCACTCTTATGATACCTCCTATCCTCATGGTCATGATATGTATCAACCTAGACCTTACAATACCATACCAGGCAGTCCATATACAAGATATAACTATGTTCCTCCTCCATATGAGCACATCTATGATCAATACCATCTATATATTCATTATATTCCTCCTCCTCCACTTGGTGGCTCGAGAATGGGACTATCTCAAAGAGAAAAGACACCACCCAAGAATGACTTGCAACAACAGATCAAGGATTTACAAAGGAAAATGGCAGACATGAATACACCAAAGAAACAGTACACAATGAAGGATATATGTTCTTACCCATTTGATAGAAGCATTCCAATGCCTTCATTCCCTCCATATTTTGTGACACCAAAATTTGGAAAGTACAAAGGAAAAGGGGATCCTAAGGCACACATAAGATAGTTTCTCACAGCTTGCATTGAGGTAGCAAGAGAAGAAACATACTTGATGAGATTGTTCCCACAAATCTTAGGTGAACAAGCAATGGAATGGTTCTCCCAACTTCCACCCGAAACTAAGTCATGGAGTGACCTAGCAGAGGCTTTGATATAATACTTCTCATATAACATTGAAACAAATGAGTCAATGGCTACCTTGTGTAGTACTAGGCAAAAAAATGGGGAATCTGTTGCTTCATTTTTATAGTGGAGAGGTATTGCTATTCGATGCTCTTGTGATATCTCACAAAAGCAAATGGTGGAAATGTTCACACAAAATGTCAACAAGGATATTGGATATGAGCTAATAAAGGCTTGTTTTTCTACCTTCAAAGAGGTCATTAAGAAAGGAATGGCGACAAAAAAATTCCTTATCGAACAAGGTGTCATAAAGATATTCAAAGAAAACAAAGAGGAATCAAATGGGAAAGACAAACCCCATTTTTTGAACAAGAATAAGAACAAATTTGATGATGGGATAGTAGATGCAAATGTTGTGAAACCTAAGATAACTTTCGCCAGTGCAAGCTCATCCAGTACGAATGATCAAGTGAACAATCAAAGGCAATCAAAACCCCAAAGAAATTACACTTTGTTGGGAGAACTGATTGAAATGGTATTTAAGAAGTTAGTGGCAAACAATCCCATAACACTACTTGATAATCCACCATATGAGCGGAAATTAAAACCAAATTGGTGGAATGATAATGAATATTATAAATATCATAAGAGCAAGGCTCATCTCACTAGAAATTGTCACAAATTAAAGAATGTCATACATGATCTCATTGACAAAGGTGACATTGAGGTTGATGGTCACACCCCCAATTAAGAACATGTGTTGTTTAAGGAGACATTTCCTAAACATGACAAAGGAAAAAAAAAAACTACCAATTATCAAGCCAATTATACCAAAACGCCCTATGATTATGATTCCACTATTAATCACATCTCAATGGACAATCATGTTTCTACTATCATTATAAAGGAAAAACTCCCGAAGGTTCCAAAGGAGTAAGGTTGTTTTAAGAGGCATTGGACCACCTTCCTCATCTTCTAAAGATGAAACCTCCAAATGTAATGTCACAACCCATTGAGGTAAAGTCACTTTGCAAGGTGTTCCATCCAAGACCACAACCTATGCATCCACAAAGAATGAGTATGACCTTGTAGATCAGTTAGGGAAGACACCTACCATCATTCCATCCTTGAGCTTTTATGCATATCTCCCATACATAAGGCCATCCTTGACAAGACTTTGAGAGAGACCTCTATACCCACTAATCTAAACGTGGACCAATTTCAAGCCATGGTGGGATACATTTCCATTCTGCATAGCCTCACATTCACATATGTCGATGATGCATTCACCACCCAGCCTCATAATGCACGTCTACATATTGAATCCTTTATCTGTACTAACTGAATAAAATGAGTCTTGATAGATGGAGGAGTGGGTCTAAACATTTGTACATTGAACACTATTAAACAATTGGGATATTTTGAAAAGGTTGTAAATTCTACACATGTTATCACCATAAAAGCATATGATGATGAAGAGAGATCATCCAAGGGCACAGTCATCTTACCTCTCAGAGTTGGGCCAATGACGAAGGATGTGGTATGTCAAGTCCTTGATTTATAGCTCACATACAATATACACTTGGGACATCCATAGATTCATGAAATGAGAGCTATTCCTTCTACATATCATCATTGTATTAAGTTCCCACACAATGGAGTTGAAGTGATTGTTAATGGTGAGCCGAATCCATTCATATATTACAACAACCTGCAATCAAAATTGGAAACAATAATACTAATCAACAAAGAAGCAACTCCATCATCCGCATATATTGGTCCTGAATCACTAAAACCCTCAACATCAAAATAAGGTGAGCTTAAAGGTAAATACAAGGATAAAGGCATGGGCGAGTACACTCTAAATCAAACTGTGTACCTAAGACAAGTAATGGATTCTCCAAAAGAATATGGATGACCACATCTTTCTAAAAGGGTATCTATCATTACACTAAAATGGGATCCTACTATATTCCAAAAATGGGGTGAGATGGAAGAAGATGACTTATACAAAATGCTTTATAAAGAACCTAAAGAGGATACACAAGATCACATCAAGATACCATGTGAAAAGTATGGAAAAAGATTCAAGATCTTGCAAAAATTTGGGTACAATTGTAAGAGCCCTCTTGGCTTAAGAAAAGAAGGTATCACTCAACCTTTGTAACTAGAATTGACATATAAGAATCAGTGCTCCAAAGGACTTGGTTTCATACCTTTCAGGTTAGGTACTTACAAATCTCAAGAATCATTTCAAATCATAGACTCTAATGATCAACAAGAGAAACGCTATTCCACCAAGTCTAATGAGTGGGAATGGGGTTTAGATGAATCATCCAATGATTATGAGCTCATGGAAACATTCAGAGAGCCAGGTGAACCCACAAAGGAAGAAGAGTTTAATAGAAAATTCAGGGTTGGTCAAACTACTTCAAAGTCTACAACTCAAAAAGAGGATAATAAAGGAAAAACTCTTGAGGATCCTAAACAGTCTATGTCTCTAAGTTCTAGGTCGAAATCACGAAGAATGAGGACTCTCGTTGCTAAATGTGCTTCTCATAACGTCAATTTGGATTTTTTTACAATCAAGATAGATGAGGAGAGTGCTAGTGATGACCTCGACAATTACCTTGATATACCTGAAGACAATTGTATCTTTACTCTTACTCTCGCTGACTTTGAAAATATTGATGGCCTTCCCCTCATTCACCCACAACTCCTTAATTGGGACCACGAAGGACCTTTACAAATAAACATATTTCAAAATGATGATGCTTTCATATATGACTTGGGCATACAAGATGATCTTCCGCTTGGGGACCATAAAGCAGGGTACATTATAGAACCCAATTGTGTGGCATACTTCAGTGAGGGCATTGAGCCTTCTAGTTGTAAAAATATAAAAATAAAAATAAATCATGGGTCTTATGGTGAAAACCACGTTGTGGCACTGTCTGACTTTAATAAAGTAAAAAGAAAGGATGTATCTGAGGGTGAAAACCTCTCTGAGGTTCCCAAACATGGAAGGCTCGACACTCTTCTGATGACATCCTATGAGGAGAAATCATCCATGTTGGTGGAGGAGACTATCAAAACAAACATTGGCACAGAAGAGATTTTGCATAACATATTCTTAGCACAATCCCTGACAGAAAAAGAAAGATTGAAGCTCATAAGTTTATTCACAGAATGACTAATTAATTTTGCATGGTCATATGTGAATATGCCTCCAGACTACATCCTAATCTAGTAATGCACCATTTAACAGTTACACCAAGAGCAAAGCTGGTGAAACTGGAATTAAGGAAAATATATCCACAAGTGGCACTATTAGTAAAGGTAGAACTTGAGAAACTGCTAGATGTTGGATTCATAAGACCAATTGATTACCCCGAGTGGATCTCTAGCTTAGTACCTATCAGCAAGCCAGATCGTGGCATTAGAATATGTACAAATTTCAAAGACATCAACAAAGCTTGTCCTAAATATGAGTTTCCACTACCAAATATTGACATAATAGTGGATCTTACAGCTGGTCATGCAATGTTATCTTTGATGGATGGATTTTCAAGCTATAACTAGATAAAAATTGCACTTAAGGATCAACACAAAATGGCATTTACTTGTCCTTGGGGAACTTTTTGCTAGAATGTCATGCCCTTCAAACTAAAGAATGCGGGTGCCACATACCAAAGAGCTATCACTACCATCTTTCATGATCTTATGCATGTTACTATGGAAGATTATGTTGATGATCTCCTAGAAAAATCATTAGAAAGAGAAACACATTTAGACATTCTTTCAGTAGTCTTCGATCGGTTAGAGAAATACAAAGTAAGATTAAATCCTAAGAAGTGTGTCTTTGGAGTAACCTATGGGAAGCTCCTTGGATACATTGTCTCAAAGAGAGGAATTGAAGCCGATCCAGCAAAAGTCAAAGCTATATAGAAATGCCACCACCAAAGAATATCAATCAACTTCGGTCTTCACAAGGAAGACTTCAGTCTATATAAAGATTCATTGCTCAACTTGTAGATAAATGTCATCCTTTTCAACATCTACTCCACAAAAATATCAAATTCAAATGGGATGATAAATATCAGCAATCTTTTCAGATATTCAAGGATTATCTCTTAAATCCACCAATTTTGACGTAACCGATTCCAGGACAACCCCTATTACTATACATATTATTGGCCATTTGGTGGAATTGATTATGTGTTGCATTGATGTTTTGTCTTTGATGCCAACACTAGTTGTTTGGATGCTTTATCGGCACCCTTCTGGTCCTGGTAGATTGAGTGGTCTTTGGTTGGTTTGGATCTAGCATGATCTGGTAGGCTCCAATATGATTTGGTTATGGAATTGTCTTATTCATGATACTCATGTTCATATTCAATAAGTTGGTTTTGGTCTGGTGATCAGATGCTATCCTATTTGCTTAGAAGCTTGGTTTTTGGTTTCGGTGAGGGTTTCATCGGTAGAGGTTTTGATGAAGATCTTTGATGACATGCATAAGTGGTGTTGGTGTAGTTTCTGGTGGAGTTTCAGGATGTTGTTAGTGATCACGTTTGAGACTTGGTGGATGGAGATCATTGCTTTAGAGTGTGGACCTATACTAGGTCCCGGTTGATCTATGTTATGGACCGGCTTTAATGCAACGTGTGAATTGGACCTCTTGATGTGTTTCCGATATATCTTATGTGTTGGATATTATTTGTTTGGTCTAAGGCCGACGTGTTTTATAATTATGTAATTGGTTTATTTTCTGGCAGCCGACTTGATTGTTTATGGTCGAGGGTTTGTATATATAGATGTAAGATCTCATTGTAGATCATCATGGTTATTGTCAAGGGATGTAATGTGTGAATAATGTAAATCATTCAGGTAGAGGATTTGGTTGATCATTGGAGATCAAATTGGGTTATGTGAGAGGATTTAGTCCTCTGGTATTGAGCTTAACCAGAACTGTACTCAGACATAGTAGATGCTATCTTTTGCAGTTCAACACTTCTCTTAATTGTAATCTAGATTTCGATGTAGTCAATGAGACTCCTTTTGTGATGAGCAATACGCTCTAGGTTGTTGGCCTTCCTGCAAGTGCAGGCCCCTTAATTATAATTCACATACTTACTACAGAAGTATTATCTGACTATGGGTAGGCTTCCCATCATGGTTATTCCCTTTACCGGGTTTCCATGTATAAATCTTGGTGTCATGTAGATGGTATTTATTCTGTGGTTATTGTTTATGCTTAATTGGTTTAACTGCTATTCTGGTATTTGGTTTAAGCATTCTGGTATTAATATTTTGGGTTTCAGTATTAAATTTTTAATTGTTGCTAGTTTTGGTAATCTGTGACAACTGATTCACCCCCTCCCCTCCTCTCAGTTGTCTTCTCCTTATTTAAACTGTCTAACAATTGGTATCAGAGATTTGGTCCTCTCTGCAAAAAGCTTAACTGCTTGAGGAAGATTCTATGGTCACTAACAGTTCTAGCTCATCCAGTTCTTTTGGAGCTATCTTTTGGAGAGATATTCCTAGGCTTAATGGAACAAATTACACAGTATGGAAGATTCAGATAGAGACTCATTTGAGATGTCTTAGAAAGGAGATTTGGGAGATCACACAGAATGGTGTCACACCTTATATTCTGACATATGGCAATCCTCCTCTGGAAAACCTGGATAAGGATCTTGAGAATGATTCTAGAGCAAGAGAAGCCCTCTTGTGTGCACTTTTTGATCAACAAATAATGGGTTAACCAACAAATCATCTAGAAAGGATATATGGGACAAGTAGGAGACTCTTAATGAAAGTGACCCTATAGTGAATTTTGCTAAACTTGATGGTTACCAGGTGAGATATGAAAACCTGAATATGGAAGAAGATGAAAGGATTACTGCTTTCATGGAAAGTAGAAATGAGGTTGTTATGGGAATTCAATGTTGTGGTGGAACTCTGAGTGAAGATGAAATTGTTTCTAAAGTTCTAAGAGCCCTACCACTAGCTTACAAAATGAAGGGTACTGCTATTAATAAGTTGAGAATAATGGCTAATACATTTGTCAACAGAGATACCTTGGTTGGGAAACTATATTCTTTTGAGTATGAAGAATTTGGACCTTCTAGAGCTGTGAAGACTGAACCTTCTCTTCATGCATCTACATCTACAACCGGTAAGCAAGATTGGAAAGCTTTGTATGTAAAGGAATTGGAAGATATGAAGAGAGAAGATGATGAGTTTGAGCAACTTGAAGCACTATTTGCTAGAAGAGTACCTAAAGGAACGATAGGAAGTAAGTATGAAGGAAAAGCACCTTTTAAATGTTTTGCATGTAATAAGATTGGTCATTTTGCATCTAGATGTCCTGAAAGGAATTCAAGATTTGAAGAAAGAGTTAGAAGATATTTTAAGCCTAACCTTGGATATCATAACAAGTATAAGTCAAGAAAAATAGAGACAAATCATGCTACATAGCGGATGAGGAAGGCATTACTAATTCTGATGATGAACCAGCAGAAGACTCTGCTAGTGGTTCCTGCAATAGGAAGGAATGGGTGTTCTTGTCTATCAAGGAAGATGTTCCGGTACTGGAAGAGAATGTACCTGAAGAGAAGGCACTTGCTGCTCAAATTGAAGACATGGATGAATGGGTAATTGAAAGTAGTTGTTCACATCATATGACTGGAGATAAAGACAAGTTTTTATATTTGCAAGAATTTGATGGCGGTCTAGTTAGATTTGGATATGACAAAGCATGTATTATCAAAGGAAAAAGAACTATATCATTGGATGGTAAGAATAATACTAACAATGTTTATTATGTTGAAGGTTTAAGGCTTAATCTTTTGAGTGTAAGACAATTGGTGGATAAGGGATTTCAATAACAATTCAAGGATAGAAAATGCAAAATCATTAACAAATCTGGCTTGGAGATTGCAACTGATACACAGACAAAAGGTAATATATTTCATTTGAACCCGGATGAGAAGACATGTTTGATTACACAAATTGATGAGAGTTGTCTATGGCATAAAAGGCTACTATGACATGTGATTTTTGATTGCATTGTAAAGATCAGTTCAACTAAGGCGGTGAGGGATATACCTAAGATTATGAAGCCCTATAATCTGGTATATAAAGAATGTCAAATGGGTAAGCAGGTCAGAACCTCTTTTAGGAGTAAACAAGATAAATCTAATAATGTTCTTGATCTTATTCATATTAATTTGTGTGGACCTACTAGAGTTAAAAGTTTTCAAGGTGATAGATATTTCATGCTAATCATTGATGATTATTCTAGAATGATGTGGGTTACTTTTCGAAAGGAAAAATCTAAGGCATTTGAAAAGTTTAAAACATTTAAGGCTAAAGTGGAAACTGAGACAGGATTGAAGATTAAATGTTTGAGGTCAGATCATGGTGGAGAATTCACATCCGGTGAGTTTAATAACTTTTGTGAGAAGCATGGTATAAGAAGACAATTTTATGCTCCCCGAACACCTCAGCAGAATGGAGTTGTGGCAAGGAAGAACAAAACTATCCTGGATGTTGCTAGAACAATGATGATGGAAGCTAGTCTACCTCATATCTACTGGAGAGAAGTAGTGAGCACAGTGGTTTATTCATTCAACAGAGTGCATATCAAAGGAGAAACCGGTAAGACACATTATGAATTATGGTTTGGCAATACACCTATAGTTAAGTATTTTAGAATCTTTGGTAGTAAATGTTATATCGGGAGAGATGATATCATTGGCAAATTTGATCCTAGATGTGATGAAAGCATATTTCTTGGTTATTCTATTGAAAGCAAGGCATATAGATGTTATAACAAGAGATTGTAGAGAATCATGGAGAGTGCTAATGTCAAAGTGGGTGAGCTTAACAGAAGTCAAATCAGATTTTATAAGAAGGAACCGACAGTGGAAATAATTATATCTGAACCGGTAGCACCTTTACCAGAACAGAATGTTGAACCAGTTACTACAGCAGTATCAGAAAATTATACAGTAAGTGAAGATCAGGCAAGAGGAACAGAGAGTCAAAGGACTCATAGGCATGTGAGATTGAATCATTCAGAAGATCAGATCATTGGGGATAAGAACAATGGAGTAATGGCAAGAAGAAGACTGGCAACTAATGAGGTATTTTTAATTTCACTAGTTGAACCAGTATCAATAATTGAGGCATGTAAAGATGAATATTGGTTGAAATATATGAAAGAAGAATTAGATTAGATTGAGAAAAATAACACATGGACTTTGGTTCCCTGGCCTAAAAATAAGAAGGTTATTGGAACTAAATGGGTTCTTAGGAATAAATTGAATGAGGATGGTCAAGTTATAAGGAATAAGGCTAGATTGGTTTATAAAGGATATTCTCGAAAGGAAGGAATTGATTATGTAGAGACTTTTGCACCTGTAGCTAAGATTGAAGCTGTAAGATTATTTCTTGCCTATGTTGCTTATAAAAACTACAAGGTTTATCAGATAGATGTTAAATGTGCATTTTTGAAATAGGATATTGATGAGGAAGTTTATGTTAAGAAACCTTATGGTTTTTCACTATCAGATAATACAAACATGATTTGCAGGCTAAGGAAAGTTTTATATGGATTGAAACAAGTACCTAGAGCTTGGTATGCAAGGTTGGATAAATATCTTTTGAAGCTTGGTTTTACTAAGGGTAATGCTGACAGTAATTTATATTACAAAATCACTAATGATGATATATTGATTATTGAAGTATTTTCTGATGACATCATTTTTGGAGGTGAAGATAAGTTGTGCATAGAATTTTCTAAGAATATGGAGAAAGAATTTGAAATGTCTATGATTGGTGAGATGAAATTTTTCTTAGGCTTGCAAATTACTCAGACTGACAAAGGTATTTTCATCTATCAAACTAAGTATGCTAAAGAATTTTTGAAGAAATTTGGTATGGGAGACTCTAAATTGGTAAGTACTCCTATGGTTACAAGTAAGAAATTGACAAGGAAAGATGTTTCTGCACCAGTAAATCCTACAAGATACAAATCTATGATTGGAGGTCTTCTTTATTTGACTCAGACTAGGCATGACATAATGAATGTTGTTTGTATTGTTTCAAGATTTCAAAGTGATGCTAGAGAGAATCATGAGTGTGGTGAAAAGGATTTTTAGATACTTGCAAGGTACATCAGAATATGGTTTGTGGTACCCTAAGGATGATGACTTTACTTTATGTGCATATACAAATGTTAATTGGGTTGGAGATGTTGATGATCGGAAAAGTACTTCCGCTGGAGATTTCTTTCTTGGAAAGAAGTTGGTTTAATGGATCACCAAGAAATAGTCATGTACTTCTTTATCTACTATTGAAGCTGAGTGTGTTGTTGTTGCTGCTAACTATACATAACTTTTATGGATGAAGCAAATGTTGAAGGATATAAAGGTGGATTGTAATGCACCGGTAGTTATTCACTATGATAACTCTACTGCTATTGACATATCAAAGAATCTGGTATTTCATTCTAAGACAAAGCACATATCTATCAAGTAAAAAATTTTGTAGGAAAAGGTGGAAGCAAATGAAGTTAGACTGGTTTATGTGAACACTAAAGAGAAGATTATAGATATGTTCACTAAACCTTTGCCTAAAGAATCATTTGAGTACCTGAGATACAGGTTGGGAGTTTATGCCCCTCCGGTAGAGACTTGATTGATGCGGTTTGACATCAATCCAGTATGCATTATTAGAGATACTATTCATTTTGACACTGATGTGGGGATGTTATTGCTTAGGGGGAGTAGTCAGCTTTGTGATTCAGTGGTTTATGTTTTTGCTTTGATATTTTTGTCAGATTTCTGGAATTGATGTCAAAGGGGGAGAGATATTGATGTAAAAAAGAAAACTTAAGGAGTTGTGTACATCAGGGAAGAGATATATGTATAATTTGGAGATTTACAAAGATATCATTCATAGGGGGATTTTGATCCTTATTTCAAAATTGTATGTGGGAGATTGTTGGTTGTCTTCCATTAGGGGAGACTTGTTTGGCATTTCTTGGTACTTAGATGTTTTTCACATTTAGTGTTATCATCAATGCCAAAGGGGGAGATTGTTGGCCATTTGGTGGAATTGATTATGTGTTGCATTGAAGTTTTGTCATTGATACCAACACTAGCTATTTGGATGCTTTACCAGCACCCTTCTGGTCCCGGTACATTGAGTGGTTTTTGGTTGGTTTGGATCCAGCATGATTTGGTAGGATCCGGTATGATTTGGCTATATGGAATTGGCTTATTCATGATACTCATGTTCATATTCAGTAAGTTGGTTTTGGTCTGGTGATCGGATGCTATCCTAATTTCTTAGAAGCTTGGTTTCTGGTTCCGACGAAGGTTTCACCGACAGAGATTTTGATGAAGATCTTTCATGACATGCATAAGTGGTGTTGGTGCAGTTTCCGGTGGAGCTTTAGGATGTTGTTGGTGATCATGTTTGAGACTTGGCGGATCGAGATCATTTCTTAAGTGTGTGGGCCTATACTAGGTCTCGGTTGATCTAGGTTATGGACCGGCTTTAATGTAACGTGTGAGTTGGACCTCTCAATGTGTTTGCAGGATGTCTTATGTGTTGGATATTATTTGTTTGGTCTAAGGCCGAATTTTTTTGTAATTATGTAATTGGTTTATTGTCTAGTAGTTGACCCGATTGTTTATGGTCGAGGGTTTGTATATATAGATGTAAGATCTCATTATAGATCATCATGGTTATGGTCAAGGGATGTAATGTGAGAATAATGTAAATCATTCAGGCAGAGGATTCAGTTGATCATTGGAGATTGAATTTGGTTTATATAAGAGGATTTAGTCCTCCAGTATTGAACTTAACCAGAACTGTACTCAGGTATAGGAGATCCTATCTTTTGCAGTTCAACACTTCTCTGGATCGTAACTTGGATTTCTATTTAGTCAGTGAGACTCCTTTTGTGATGAGCAATGCGCTCTAGGTTGTTGGCCTTCCTGCAAGTGTAGGCCCCTCAATTGTAATTTGTATACTTACTGCAAAAGTATTATCTGACTATGGGTAGGCTTCCCACCGTGGTTTTTCCCTTTACCAAGTTTCCACATATAAATCTTAGTGTCATATGGATGGTATTTATTCTATGATTATTGTTTCTGCTTAATTGGTTTAACTGCTATTCTGGTATTTGTTTTAAGCATGCTGGTATTAAATTTTTAATTGCTAATGGTTCTGGTAATCTATGACAACTGATTCACCCCCACCCTATCAGTTGTCTTCCAGTTATTTGAATTGTCTAACACGTATTAGCTATGAATTGTGGTTTAATGGAAGATCCAAGATCTTCATGTTTATGGGGACTCTCAACTTGTAATTCATCAAGCAAATAAAGACGAAAAACAATTGCCTTATAAAAAAAAGGTACATGATTTCAAACAATATTTCACAAAGATAATCTTTGAACAGATCTTGAGAGAAAACAATTGAGTTGAATATGTCATGACTACTATTACTTCATTGATTGATCTACCGTAGAATGAAACCTGCTATGAGTTCTTGGTGGACAATCTTTTGGTCCCCTCGTATGAGATCACTCCTACCAAGATGATATGTGTCATTGGTCCTAATTCCCCTTGGTACAAAATCATTTTTACATACCTTCACAATAATACCGTTCCCCCTGACCTATCCAATAACCAACATCGTACTTTTATCCACCAATATTCTTGCTATGTCATTTTAGTTGACACCCTTTACCATCGAGGTCTAGATGGTGCTCTTTTTAGATGTTTAGAAAAGGTCAAAGCTCATATTGTGTTACAAGAGGTTCATGAAGGTATATGTTTTGCCCATTCTAGTGGTCCGGCCTTCGCCAAGAAACTTATTAGGACTGGATACTACTGGCCCAGTATGGAAAAAGATTCATATTAGTTTGTAAAAAAATGTAAGCAATCAAATTCATGGATACCTTATTCATGCGCCAACTCAATAACTTCAATCGATCATGACTCCTTGGCCCTTTTGTTAGTGGGGACTCGATCTCATAGGCAAGATTCACCCTCCTTCTTCCAATGGCCATAAATTCATTATCACTACCATAGAATATTTCACAAAATGTATTGAAGTCATGCCACTCACCCAAGTTACTAGAAATAGATTGCTACATTCATCCTTTACTACATTATATGTCGCTATGGTGTCCCTCTTTCTATTATCACAAATAACGGACGTCCCTTCAAGAACTGAGATGTTCATGAACTTTTTCATTGCTTCCACATTAACCACCACTTTTCCACTCCATACTACCCCCAAGGTAATGGTCAAGTTGAGGAGTCTAATAAAACTATTCTCAAAATCCCCAAAAAGACAGTGGATGACGTTGGTCTAAATTGGCACATCTAACTTAATCCTGCACTTTGGGCTTATCATACAAGTGTTCACACACCTCCAAGAGCTACCCCTTATTTACTTGTTAATGGTGTTGAAGTTGTCTTTCCTATTGAGGCTGATTTATCATCCTTACGAGTCTCTTTGCATGATATAATTAGTTATGAAGACTATAGGGTCTCCCGCTTACATGAACTAGAACTATTGGATGAGCGACGACAAAATGCTTTTAATCATCTTAAGACTTATTAACATAGAATGAGTCACAACTACAATCACAAGGTAAATCCTTGTGCATTTGAGGTAGGTGACTTAGTATTGAGGGATAATCCTAAGAATCAACAGGATCAAGAAAAGAAAGGAAAATTTGAGCCCAATTGGCTTGGTCCTTATGTCATCATAATAGTTTACAGATCAGGTGCATATCAACTCTCAACACCAAATGGAGAACCTTTGGAAGATCCTATCAACAGTATGCACCTTCATAGGTTTTAGACATAGCTCTTCATAATATCCTAATATCAAAAAATAACAAAAAAAATCAAAATATATCAAAACACAAAAAAATCATAAAAATAAAAAAAAAATCGTTACTTGGTGAAAACCTAGCAAACAGGTGCCTTGTGACACAAAAAAATTGAAAATTTTGAAAAAAGTAATGAGAAATAAATCCATCCAATGGTGAAATCCACTTCGGTGGCACCCTGGGCAAGTACCGTGGTGAAAACCAGGTTAATAGTGCCATATGTAGAGACATTTCTCCTCCCTCCTTCAGGGTTCAATCCCTTTTCCACTTCACTTTGCCCACACTCACAACCTATCCATCCATAAAAAAAATTACCTATTCTCATCATGGCTTGTTATTGATCCACCTAATAATGGTTAAACATTCATAATAAACCTCCCTTTTCACCCCTTTTCTTCTATAATAAATTAGGTCCAATCTATAATTGGGGTGAATCCTAAATCTAGTGATGGAAGTGGTACCTTGAGCATCACATATTTTAAGGAGCATCATGTTTTCATTCCTCCTCCTTTTCACACACAATCCATAATAAAATGTCATCTTGCATCGCCAATCCGCAATAAAGTTTTGATCTTCTTCACAATAAAGTATCAATTTAATGGATTCAGTCAGTTTCATATGAGACACAAGAAGTATTGGGCTTTCAATAAATCAAATCTTTCAGCAGACTTTGGCAACAACATGGTTTTTAGCATGATTTGTCCTTTATCAAGATAACAACATTGTGACCAAATCAAACATGTTAGCATATGTGGCAATAAACACAAATAACTTGAATATTTCATTGTGTGTTGGTGTCAAGTCTTGGTTTTCTTTTGATTTCATCTTTTTGGTGACATGTCTTTTAGCTTTTCTGGGATGTCTTTGATGAGAGATTATATCTCCAAGATGTCTTTGACTAGAAAGGAAAGGATGTCTTTGTTGTTTGTGGATTTTCTCTTAGTAATGTTGACTTTTCCAAGGATATGAGGACACTGTGAGTCTAGTGTGAACTGGGGCATTCCTTATTTGTGACTGTCTAATCTCCATGTAAACGAGTACAATGACTTTTTGGGTTGAACCTATACCTCGATTGTCATAACCTATATTCCATAATAAAGCTCAATGATGATAAAGCACAAGAAGCTCTTTCACTTACATATCTTCTATCATCCATCCCCTTTTCTTGCTTTTCCTCCATCATCCTTCCTAAGTCTATGTAGCCCTTTATCACATGACTGACTATAATATGCATTTCATGTAGCTTTCACCTGCATTATTACATGTTAGCACACGATACGTATGCATATAAATATCATAATTGCATTACATCCTTGACACATCATTGATTTGCATATCATATAAACATTTTCATTTTCATCATGTAAATAATCATAGCATGTCAATAACCATACATCTATTCACATTTGCATAAGCATATAAAATAGAAAAGAACAAAAACATATTACATATCATCAGGTACATATTTGCATCCATAACATAAGATCATCATATATGATCATGAACATCATAACATCATCATAAGCATCATAGAATCATTATAGGAACATGCATACATAAACTACATCATCATAAAGCATATAGAAGCATTACATAGGAACACATGCATATAGGTGCTGCAAGGATGGATCATCTCATATATATATATATATCTCAAAAAAATCATAAGTGTCATGATACAATGATGTCGATATCATATAGGGCTACCAAAATTACTCAAAGGTGTCTATATCATCGTACAAAAACTGATACAAAATGGGATCCAAGAGAGATATGATGAAGACCCTCCCTCGGAGCTAGCTAGCCTTGAAGGAATCTAAGCTCTCAAAGGTCTTGCTCCATAATCACCCCTCTATCTCTCCCTCCTGGTGGTGTGGTTGGACCCATAACACCATTTTTGGATGCCTATCGTTTTTCCCCTCCCCTTGTGGTAGTCATCTGGGACTCTCTCCTAAAGCTCCTATCCCTTAGCTCTGGAGGCACCGGTGCGTAGTACAGATCTCTCCAGTAATATATCTCCTCTCCTACCTATAGGACATATGCATAGCTAGCCCTTATGTCCTTAGTTTCTCTCCTACCTGCCCGCAGTGCCTCCTCAGGCTCAGTATATCACTGGATGGTCTGATCCCTCTCCCTCTACATATCTGCTAACTGTCACCTTAATCGAGTCATGTCTCTCTCAAGATCCTTGATCTAATCAGCCAATCCTATTGCAATCTCTCGCAATGCTAGTAGCTCATCCTCCTCCTCATCCCCGCCCTAAGCATCCTTTTCATGTCTAGCCTGACCCTATACCTATCCCTATGCATCCCTCCCTGGTACCTATGTATGTACCTGTCCACCCACCTATAACACCTATCCTCCTCTACCCCTCGGTCCTGCCTATTGATCCTACCTCTCCTCATCCTTCTCTCCAGTATCTCTTTGTCCACCCCTGCCCCTCGATACCCTCCTTGTTGGTCCTCTCCTCTACCTCATCCATCTCCCACCACCCCTGTCATCATCATCCTCTTCTTCCACAGGCTCATCTAAATCTGTCAACCTGGGTACTGGATGTGCTACAAAATACACATCATACTCTACATCTGTACCTCCATCAACAACATTTCTCAATAGATCCTAAGGCATTAGCACCATCTACTCAAACCATGTCACTAAAACATCATAAGATAAAATCAGCCCCTACTGAGCCTACTCCCACACTATTCGTGCAAACTCTCCTGATCCTTGAGGCATCCTTAGTTGCCACCCAAACTACTTGCATACCCTGTCAATCAGATATCCATCCAATAAATAGGGCATCCACTTGATCAAATACCTGCTCCAAAACACATATGGTAGCTCTGTGGCATCCTCCTCCCAGTCCTCATGGTCAAGATCCATATGACACTAGCTATGTCATCGCTAACCCGCCTCCAATAGTCCACCTTCCCAATCTATGGCTGGTCATGTTGTACAAGTGTGCAAAGGACTGCCCATGCCCTCTCCCTTCGAAATGCACTAGTCTCGTCACTGCAATGTGCTCATATGACCACACCTGCAACAGAGTCACCCCGCAACCTAATCCGCAACCACCAAGATACACAAACTAGTGAAGCTCATGGTATAAATGTGAAATTACATATGGACCCCATGCATATTTAGTATTCTCTATCACCAATGTCTCTAAAGTCCTCCCCCAGCCAATAGTCATACCTCATTTTGCCCTGTCCGGACATTGGTAGCCACTAATCATTCCTCTGACTACTATCAATAGTCTGTGTCTAGTAGCTAGCATGACATCCCAGCTGACGTGACCTAATCTTATCTCCAGCTCTAGGTCTCCAAAGACTCATCTAAGTGCATCTGTGTCTTCCTCTCGGTCATATAGCACTAGCTCGCCATGGATTGGTATCCTCAAGATCCTATAAACATCCTCTAATGTGACTGACAGAATGAAATGAACAGGTCTCAAAGTTCCATCTCTCTACTAAAGAATTCACTAGTCCCCTATTCACTTGAATCTTAGGTAGATACATGATGTGTCTCAAACCCATACCCTCAACAATTGCTCATTCCTCAAAGGTAAACTCTAGTTGCAACCATTGTGTCATAGAGAATATCTCCTATGACTCTATCTAGGGCAAGTGCTCCTGCATCCAACCAAACCAATCATGTCAATCCTAGTAGTACTCATGTCTATCACATAGTGCTACTCCTATCCTAGTGCTTATGTCTATCACATGGCATTGTATCCTAGTGTATATGTTCATCACATTGCACTTGATCCTATCTAGAGGCCCTGCTTGAGTGAATCCTCTCAACAGCTTATCCAATTGGCAACATATGTTCATCACAGAATTGTCAATTCTAGTCTATCTCTCAGTTTTTTCTTCCTAGGGAACCTACTTGACTGAATCCTCTCAAAATCTTATCCAATTGACAATGTATGTTCATCACAAAATTGTCGACTTGTGCCCCTTAGATACAAACACATTTTTACAACATAGTCAAGGTTTTTATCAACCTAAACATGATTTACTACCCTAGACACGCCTAAACAACACATACCCATCACTGCCCTACACAAGCGCATCTTTGTGACATGGACATGCTTTATGTCCATAGACGTGTCATTATTGAACATAGATGTGATCACATTCACAAACGTGACCATATTCGACCTAAATGCACTTTTCCATCCTAGAGGTGCCTAACACCAACCTAGACGTGTTTTTAGTACAAACACTGATTTTGCGTTTTTGTTTATCTACGCTAAAATGCATTAATGATGGCAATAAATGAAAAAATGTACAAAGAGGCTTCAAGGTACTTACCGGCTCACCCATGTCATCTAGTCTTTGATATCATCGGACTCGATTGAACCTATGAACTCCATCCATCATCACTGACTTCTCTAAGGTCTCTTTCTCTCTCTGCACTCTGGTCTCTTAAGTGTGTGGATGCAAATGAGGATGTTTTTCCTTGTGGCCCTATCTTATAGGCTACTTAACCTTAATCTCTCATGTTAGTCTTTTTCCTGTGTGACCTTGTCACCCTATCTTGTCAGTCCTTTCTAGCCTTTCTTTCTTATCAAGAGATTGTCTACGATCTTTTCAAACATTTTCATCCAATCTCTCGAGGGAGCATATCATTCCCATCTTGGAGCATGTATCAGTTTTTCTTCTTTGAGCCAACGCAACAAGCTACATTATCTCAAAGAGGGGCAAAATGTAGACACCTAAAATTGTCTTGTCTAATTAAATAAATATTTTATTTAATTAATTATTTTATCCTAATTCTTATATTAATTAAATAAATATTTATTTATTTAATTAATTCATTAATCCTCTTTTAAGCCTTTCCTCATTTAAATAAATACTTTTATTTATTTAAATTGTCCTTTTCCTAAATTAAATAAATATTTTATTTATTTAATTGATCCCACTTCCTCTGTTAATTAAAGAAAACTTTATTTATTTAATTAATTCATTAGTCTTTTCTACACACGACACATGTCATTCATCTCTTAATTCTTCTCTTACCTACCCCCCTTTATCATTTAATTATTTCCTCTACCTACCCTTTAATCCTAGCTGACCATTTATCTTTACACCTCTTAATCTTATCCCTTCATTTTCTTATAGTGTTCTCTATATAAGAGGATACTCTCCTTCATTATCAACCCTAATCGTCTAATCACCTAATCGACCTTATGCAATCAAGTCTTCTTGAAATCAATCTATCAACCACATTTTCATTCTTTGTTGAGATCTTGTGTATACATAAAATATGAGAGCAAATACATCAAACAAGATCAATGGAGATAGGAAAAAATGGAGATTGAAACCCTAGTAGACATGTGAATGGTATACCTTGTTTTATTTTGTTTATTTGCATGGTCTTAGGTATCTTCATTTTTATATGGTGGATTTCTTTCATTGTTAGGATAGGGTTTTGTGGTTGGATCCTTGTTAGTCTTTCAATATTGTTGTTTTCACTATCCACTTTTCACCGTATACAATATTTAATTTCATTTGATATATCCTCTAACATTGATATTTTTACCATCTATTAAAAAATAATGGAATACTTGATAGGGATGTTGTAATTATTTTTCGTGAAAAGGTTAAAGAGATGTTTATCATGAGCCCTAGGATAGCATGAATGATAATATTAACAAATCCATGTCAATGAATGATCAAAAAAATGTAGATCCTAGAAAAATTTAGAAAATAAAATAAAAATAAAAAATATAACATGTGGGATCTATTAATGAATTCTTAAATTTACTTGATACTAAAGTACTCATTCGAGTAAGTGCACCAAGATGGTGAACAAAAAGGGGGGTATAAGTGGCCACTTTTTTTCTGAAAATAGGTAAACATGAACTTCAAAGAGATATTTGAAGGTCATGCACTCAAAACTAGGAGTTGAGAAAGAATAAGAATTTTAGTACTCTGAATCTAGTTTCTAAACTACTAAACTTTTTTAAAAATGGATAAGATTAAGAGGGTCAAACCTCTCACAGACGAAAAATTGTTCCTGATTTTTTAGAAAAACATAACATAGCTATTTTCATGCACTACACAAAATATATGGTTAGATTTAGTATTTTTCAAAACCCTTTGGTAGGATGATAGGTAAGAGTGAGATCTAGAAGTGTATTTTTTTGTAATTTTTCGTTGAGTATTTTTTTTATGATTTTTTGAAGTGACCGCATCCTGAAAATTTGGTACCTGTTTGTGCGCTGGGCATAACTTGCATCAAAATAATAAAAAATGCAAACTTTTTTTTAAAAGTTTATAAAATCTAAGGTAGAACAATAATATGTAATTTACTTTAAATTTGGTCAAGTATATCAAAAGTTATTAAAAAAATTGTAGACATATGTCCGTGAGGACTATCAAGGCACTGATAAAGAAAATTAAAGTTTACTATGCTAATGTTGTCCAAAAATAGAAAAATTCATTTGGTCAAAAAACTGAGAAGATGTGTGAGATTATGGTGGTAATTTTAGAGATATCTACTTAATCATTTGTAAACTTGATGACGACGAAGTTGAGAAATCATGTTGGACGATGAAAAAACGTGTAAAGGGACAAAAATGGGGGAAAATGGGCTTGCAAGTCTTAGGGTCATTTTCCAACCCTCTTACCAAGCCAAAACCCGCACAAGTTTTGAAAAACAAAAAGTACTATTCACAATTCTACATAACCCGTATGGGTTATGTAGATCTAAAACTGTTATTTTCTGTTTCACAAAACCTGTACGGGTTATGTAGAACTAAAACCATTATTTTGTGCTTCACAAAAAGTGTATGGGTTATGAAGACATAATAATGTATGCTTGTAAACTTAGCATTTACTACACATATGTATAGACATACATATATATTATGTGTTTATGTATGTATATATGCATATCTATAGTTACATACATATATTTATATAGATATATGTATATATGTTTGTATATATGCATGTCTCTCTTCTTTTCCTCTCTCTCGTCTTCCTTCCCCCATCACCGTCTCTGTCTATTATGAGCCCTAATTATCCTTGAGTTCTATCTCATCTCTCTCCCCCTCACACTTCTCTCTCTGTCGATTCTCTCACCCTTTTCTCCTTCTCATTCTCTCTCTACCTTATGTCTCTCACCCTCTCCTCCTCCTCTCTCTCTCTCTCTCTCTTTCTCTCCCCCTCCCTCTCCCTCTCCCCCTTCTCTCTCTTTCTCTCCCCCCTCCCTCTCCCTCTCCCCCCTCTCCCTCCCCCTCTCGTTATATTATCCTATTCTCTCTCTCATCCTCCCCCTCTCTTGACTCTCTCTCTCTCTCTCTCTCTCTCTCTCTCTCTCTCTCTCTCTCTCTCTCTCCCTCTCCCTCTCCCTCTCTCTCTCTCTCTCTCTCTCTCTCTCTCTCTCTCTCTCTCTCTCCCTCTCCCTATCCTTTTTCCAATCTCCCTCCCTCCCTCTCCCCCTATCCTTTTCCCAATCTCCCTCCCTCCCCCTATCCTTATCCCCTTATCTCTTTGTCTCTAACTCTCTCTTCATCCCCTCTCCTTACCTATTTTATCTCTCTCCTCTCTCTCTCTCTCTCTCTCTCTCTCTCTCTCTCTCTCTCTCTCTCTCTCTCTCTCTCTCTCTCTCTCTCTCTCTCTCTCTCTCTCTCTCTCTCTCTCTCTCTCTCTCTCTCTCTCTCTCTCATATACTCACCCTCTCTCCCTTCTCTTTCTTTCCCTCTCTCTCTCTCTCCCTCTATCTCTCTCCCCACTTCCTTTTTGGTTCCTAGTTCTACATAACCCGTACGGGTTATGTAGAACTAAGGCCAAAACTTCTAGTTCTACATAACCCATATGGGTTATGAGAAATTGTGAACGTTCACATTAAGTTTCCATAACCCGTATAAATCTTAATATATTTTAGTCCCAACAACCTAAAAACCAGAATTGAAAGTTGTTTGAAGGCCCCCACTGCTTTTGCACATGATTTTATGGGACAGTAACAGTCAGGTTTTCATATTTTTTTGTCACTTTTTCTTTGAAATGATTGATTTTTCTCATATATTGGATTGTTTTTTAAGTTATTTTATCATTGTTACTTTAGATTATAACAAAATGATGATCATTTGTTGTTTTTTTGCTTTGATCATGATTGATTTGTCTTGTATTTTGGTTTTTTTTGAAGTTATTTTATTATTGTTACTTTAGATTATAATAAAATGATGATCATTTGTTTTTTTTTCTATTTGATTGTGGATTTTCATTATGATGTTATGTGTAGGAAAATGGGAAAGAACAAGAGAGATAGCAAAAGGAAAGACAAAGGGGTCGTATGAGGAGATTACGTGAAGGTACGTCATCTAATGCACCTAATGAAAGTGATGAGCATTCAACAATTGAAATTGATATGATGAATGCACCAAATCAAAATGATCAGCATACACCAGTTCAAATGCATATGATGAATGCACCTAATGAATGCAAAGAACATAGACCATTTGAAAATGATACAGTGAATGCACATGTTAATGAAATTGAATAAGATATACCATTTGAATTTGATGTGATCAATGCACATAATGCACCTAATGAAAACAAAGAGCATGCACCAATCTTAACACCTCTTAGAATAATTCGTAGAAAACCAAAGTTCCTAATTGATATTGATGAAAATATTATGAATTCAATGCATGATAAAATTTCCAAAAGAACTTGTAGAAGAATGGTTAGAAGAATTTGGAATAAATATTTTGAAAACTTAAATCAAAGTGGAAGATGCCAATTAGTTGATGAAATGATTAAAAATCTGAAATTTAGAGAGACGATGAAAAATTTGGGGTTAAGAACATCTGAAAATAATAGTGAATGAACCATTGTGAGAAATATTTTTGATGTATACCAAGCCATTGGTTTGAAATCATGCACTAAAGATGCTAATGTTACTCATCATGTCCTCACATCAACCATAATGGGAAAGGAAATGAAAAAATCTTGTTTAATAAGCAAAACAAGAAAGTCATTAAGGATAAGTAGAACCACATTATACTATAGCTTAGAGAGGTGAGAGAAAATTGAGGATCCTAACAATAATTCTCTTTGAGAATTCTCGGTTAGACTCCCATGCAAGGACAAGGTTGTTGTTGATGCACTAAGAAGATTAATTGAGAAATATTGGCATGACAACACAAGGGTTTCACCCAACCAAAGAGATGTTGTTAGAAGGTGAATTGGAATTAGTAATCATGAGCCACATCCAAAACACTATTTAGATACAACTCAAACACAATTTTATGAAAGGTTTCTTCAAAGCTTTCCCGAGATTAAAATAAGTCAAAGATTTTTTGATATGACAAAACCATTTTATGTTAAGATTAATCATGCATGTACTACATGTTGTAGGGTCCATGTCGAATTTTCCATGCATTATGATATTCATCGCTATATATGTTGTACTTTGCACACTAACGATGTTTTGCAGGAATGTGGTCTATAAGCACCTCCTAAGTCACCAAGAGAATTTACTTCAAGTGTACTGTGTAGATGAGATGACGGGTGCATTTACTATAATATGATGTGTTTGAGAGGTTTTTGTCCTAAATGTGATGGTTTGCAATAGTTGCATAGATGCCTACATCTAGATAGCAAACATGAAATTGGTAAGGAACTAGTTTCTATTAGAAAATACAAGTCAGTCACATATGGTGTTAAAGATGGAAAAGAATTAAAGAGGTATGAGTTAGTGAAAAGGGATATATGCATAGCTAATTTTATGAAGATGTTTCAAGAGAAACTAGTGTATGAGTACATAGGTCATATACATAGAGCTAGGTGGTTAGATGAGAAATTCAAGTTGTGTAAGGACACTTTCCCCCTCAGCACTATTGTCTCTTTCATTGATTTTGCTGAGAATTATACATTAAAGCCGCAAAATTAAGTACAATCTATGTATTGCCACTCTACACAAGTTACAATTTTTGTACACATAGCATTCATGCATGCACATGATAGCACCAAGGAGGATAGAAAGGTTATAAGAGAATATCACTTCTATCAGTGTTGATCGTACTCATTCCTCAGATTTTTTGCAAGGATGCTTTACAATCTTCTATGATAGTTTAAGGGAAAGAGATATAAGATACAACCAACACTTAATATGGTCGGACAATTGCACTGCACAATTCAAGAATGCAAGGATGTTCTATCGGTTGACTAGGATGCATGTGACAAGTGGTGTGCAACATATTTGGAATTTCATTGAGGTAGGGCATGGAAAGGGATAGCATGATGGTGAGGGAGCATGTGTGAAAAGAGATCTTACCAGAGAGGAATTGAAGTATGAAGGTGGTGCAATGTTAATAGATGCAGAAACAATTTTGCAATGGTGTAACTCTACGATCAGACCAGGTAATGCAGGTAAGTCTATGGTTTCTAGATTTTTTTGGTTAATATGTGAATCTAACATTAAAAACTATCTAGATTGTTGTACACTTATAGGATCAAGTGACATGCATTCATTTAGAAGTTCAAATGCAGCGTCACTAGTTATTTATACTAGACAGATTGCATGCTTTTTCTCTTCGTGTATGCATTTTGTGTGAGATTAATGTGAATCAAAAGAGTGGATTGACCAATGGCCTTGTAGACCTTTGCAAACCCTAGATGCATATCAACATCCTAGAGAACTAAAAATGAACCAGATTGAAGCATCAGTGCATTTTGACCATGTATCAGACATAGTTGAACCAAGTAAAGGGTTACAGTTTGTTACTTGGGTAAAATCAATTTTAAGCTCAATTTATTAGTATTAACTTATGTTGATTTTGGTATTAACTAATATCCTTCTATTAAATGCAGGTCATGTATATGTAGTTATTGCGAATGAGAACAATGAAGAAGGAACAAATTATTTTTTGTGTCATTTTATTGAGGCCAAAAATAAATTGACTTCTACAGTGGTTGATGGAGAGGGTATTGAGTACCCAATAGGATCCGTTGTTGTGACAGGGGCATGGCTTAGAAGGTACTATTGTTGTGTCGAGTTGTATTGAGACCTCTTAAACTCATTTATTTATTAGTCATTGTATTGTTTTTGTCATTAACTTATCCTTCTATAAAATGCAGGTACCCTATAAAAAATTCTAATGCCTAGTTTTTTTAGCACTTTGAGACACATCGACATATTCGTCATTACTCAAACCTTCTTGTTGCAACAAATATTCATTTGATTAAATATAATGGTAGACCTCTTAACAAGGATTTGTGGAAAGTTCATGAATCTGACCACAAGGCAATACTTGAGACACTAAGGGATAGAGATGATCTAGAAGGTTCACTTGATTGATTTTGGGACATCTAGAAGAATAATTCTACAATATGGTAGACTAATGTTGACAATTTTGTATATATCTTTTGTGAAACATTGTAACTTCGCTTTTTTGGATGTGTTCTACATGCATATGAGTTGTAATATGCATATGAGTTGTAATGTGCATATGTAGATGCCAAATTTTGTATATAAAAACATCAATGAGTTGTAATGTGCATATCTAGATGCTAAATTTTGTATAAAAAACAACAATGAGTTGTAATGTGCATATCTAGATGCTAAATTTTGTATAAAAAAACAACAAGTTGTAATTTGCATATTTAGATGCGAAATTTTGTATATATAAATAGTAACGAGTTTGATCATTTATATTAGATGCCAAATTTATATATAAAAGTGCTCATGGGGCTGATTTGCAAATTTTGAGAGCCCAAATTTGTAACATTTGATTATAAATACATTTGTAATAAATTTGTAAAATTTGATTATAAATTTGTACTATTTGATTATAAATAACTGTGTCTAATTCTGACATATGTTAAATAAATTATAAATGGGTATCTGAATATGCAAAAAAAATTCAAGTGTTTAGGGAAAGTTTTGAGTTATTGTTGAATTGTCTGATTTGAAGGGCTAGTAGGAATAACCCTCCTAAGTGCAGTTTTGTGTATTCAGAAGTGAACCAGCCAAATTGGTCATGTGAAACCTTGTGTCGGGGTGTCATAGGTGTGTTAAAACCCTGAGTTTTGTTTGGTTAAGCCATTGAAGTTGAAAACCTCATTTGAGTGGTTGGGTGATGCCTTGAGAGTGCATTGAGACAAGGTGTGAAAGGGTGAGAAACCTAGAATTGGATGATTGGAGTTTGATTCTCTTTAGGTCAATTGAGTGTGAATATAAGAAGGCATGAGGCTCTACATCAATAAGTTCCATGGTCTCCAAACTACGCGATGTCAAAGTTTGACCATTTTTTCCACTTTGAGCGCTCAAGAGAAAGCATCGCTACGAGGTGGCTCGAAATGATCGGACGTCCTAGGGAGCGAGATAAGGGCACACCTACTATAAAACTGGTCATCTAGAAATGCTCACATAGACGGTTTGTTCCCATGATGAGCACAATGAAAGATGCACTATTTTGCCACCTTTCACTAACGGTTCTTGACAGTTTTTGATGCGATGGAAAAAATATCACCATAAGAAAATGGAATCAAGTTGTCTGAAACCAAGAGGATTTTTTAGGTAGCGACAACATGACCCCGTAGGTTCAAACATCTTGTCCATAAGTTCCACGGTCTCTGAGTTATGCGACATCAAGTTTTGACCATTTTTTCCACTTTGAGTGCTCAAGGGAAAGCGTCGCTACGAGGTGGCTCGAAATGATAGGAAGTCTTCGGGAGAGAGACAAGGGCACACCTAATGTATGTTGGCATTGAGTTGTCATTTATGTCAATTGGTATTGCAGGCAGGATACCGGTAAAGGTATTTCATCCGATATGAAGAAGAATGTACTAGTATGGTGAAAGACAAATAAGGTATTGTGAAGATTAACATGAAGGCTTGTCATCTGGTATGGTGAAAGACAAGTAGTTATTGAGAATATTAGTGACTTCACCAGTATGAGGTGGAATTCATGTGTGTCCTGGCATGTTGAGTGATAACTAGCAGAGCTTAAACCGGTTTAGAGTTTGGCTGCCTGTTTATGATGAAGAGGCAGAATGTTAAAGTAATCACAAATCACCAGAGGTGAAGATGTGCTACCAGTGTAGTGTGAACTACCGGTTAGCATGAGGAGAAGGTCTCACCGGTAAAGGCATGTACTGGTATGAGTTTTATTAATGTTCAAGTATGAACCGACTATGTGTCAGTGAGCTCAGTGATTCACCATTGTGATGCCATGTGGAGCTGAGGTGGCAAACATGTAGAGGTCAGTGAAACCTTCATCAACATGGTTGTTGAAACAATTAGTCGACATTAATGAAATAGCCACAAATCATGAGATCGTAACTGACTGGTGCAGCTTGAGGAAGAAAGAATGATAGAGGAAGATCAGGGAGTAGTTGGCGCCTGGATCAAAGCAAAGGAATCAGATTGCAAGAAGATATTGAGAAGGAAACAGCTAAGATTTTTAAGAGCCGACAGATTTCAAGGTAGAAAATCATGTACGAGATTGCTATCTTTAGCAAGTATGCATTGGATAATGGAAAACATGTACAGATTCATTCCTTGAGTACAGGTGATCGATCCAAGATAGACTAGATCGGATCTCATGTAGATTGTGTTGGGTAAAGGAAACCCTAACCACCCCAAGTTTGAATTGATTCTTGGCGGGAAAGCTCAAGTTTAAATATGATGACTTGAGACTGTGATTGTTGTTGTTGCGGTAAGAAGACAAGTGTGAAATTGTTGTCTAAGAGCCAAAGAAAAAAACACTTGAAGTGTGTATGAGCAAAGTATAGATCTACAAGGAGAAGCAGAGAAAACCGGTATAAGGAACAACCGATGGAGAGTGCATTGAACACAGAGGTGACAAACGGGCAAAAGTTGTGTCTGATTAAGAGTGATTGATTGTGAGTTGAGAGGAGGAAGACATTGTGAGAGGGGATTAAGAAAGGTGATTAGCAAAGTCAAGTTGCGAAGTGGGTGGAGAGAATATAGACTGGTAAGGGTGAAATCGGCAGAGGAGAATATTGTAAGGTTGCAAAACTTCATTTGCAATAGTGATTTCATTTGTATATCTAAGATTTATTTTGTTTTCTCTAAATTGTAGCTTAGTGCAGGGGTTGCAGCTCCTTTAGGTTGTAGCCTATGAATTGTGTAGGGGTTGGTGCTCCATTGAGTTGGTGCTCATAAATCAAGGGTTGGTGCCCTAAATATTGTAATTAGAGTTTCATTGTGAGGCTAGATTGGAGTAGAAGATCTCCAGTAGCTATTCTCACCAAGGTTTTTTCCAAATTGGGTTTTCCTCATATATATTTAGTGTTGTGTGATGTATTCTTGTTCATGTGTGATGTTAACGTTTTAGCTATTCCTTTCACACACACTTCTTGCATTGTTTAAGTTACCGATTAGAATTCATCTTGTCCTCTACTTTACCGGTATCTCTCTGATTAAATAAAAAGAGTTTAAATCACTAATTAACCCCCCTCTCAATGATCCATTGTGTCCAACAATTGGTATCAAAGCAAGGTTCCTTGTTTTGTCAAAAGCATTCTCTAGCTTGGGTAGATCTTGTCAAGTGTTCACAATGGCAAGAAATGAATTTGCCTCCTCAAAAGCCCCTATGTTTGATGGTGTCAACTATGCCTTCTGGAGTAGAAGAATGGAAACCAAATTGTCCTCTCTAGGTTGTGATGTATGGATGTCAGTTGTCAATGGGTATACAATCCCTAATAATCCCGCTATTGATCCAGATGCTAAGAGAGAATATGAGAAAAATGTTAAAGCTAAGAATGCCATTCTTAGTGGGTTGTCTGATAATGAGTTTTTCAAAGTTATGCACTACTCTTCTGCCAAGGAGACTTGGGATAAGTTGCAGAAGATATTTGAAGGTGATACTAAAGTTAAGGAAGATAAGTTGCAGACCTTGAGAGCACAGCTTGAAGGCTTGAAGATGAGAGATGAAGAGAAGAATGCTGACTATCTCCAAAGGGTTGATGAGAAAACAAACACCACTAGAGGGCTTGGAGAAGAAATAAAAGACGAGGTGGTAGTGAAGAAAGTAACTAGATTACTTGCATCTAAGTATGATACAAAGGTCTCAGCAATAGAAGAAGGAAAAGATCTAAAATTCTTCACAATGGATGAATTGTATGGCTCCCTAACTGCTGATGAGATGGGGATTGTCGGTATTGATGCTATGAAGAAAGAAGCTCCATTCAAGACATCAAGAAAAGGAAAAGAAGAATATGTTCATGATGCAATCGGTGAAGACTTTGATGACATCATGGCAAATTTTTTCAGAAAACTCAAGATAGCTTCAGGCAAATACAAAGGCAATTTGCCTTTGAAATGTTTCAATTGTGGAAAGATTGGACATTTTGCTGCTAAATGTCCTTATGGTGATAAGAATGAAGATGATCAAACAAGTAATAGCAGATCATATGGTAAGAATAGGAAGAAGAATATCTACCAGGATGGTAGAAGAGGCAACTGGAAGCAGAGTAGTCTTTACACACATGAAAATGATACCATAGATGAGGAAAGTGCCTCAGATGATTGTTGCAGTGGAGATGAAGTCAAAGAAAACCTGTTCATGACTCAAGAGGTTCTGGCACCTAAAGAAGGAGAAGAGGAAGAGCAAGAAGGTGAAGTGGATCTTGAAGTAGAACTCATTAGTGCCTTAGATGAGATAAAGAAAACAAGAAGAGATTTGAAGAAGGTAAAAAGGACTGTAGCTAAAGAACAAGAGTTGTTGGAATAATCTCTTGAAGAGTACAAGAAAACTATTGCAGATCTAAAACTCTAGTTGGAAGAGGCCAAGAGGATGTGTGAAGTCACTACTACCCATCTTAGTGAAAAGGAAAAGGAAAATCAGAAAGCAGAAATAGTGAAACTCTAAAAGGACTAAGAGAAAAGTTAGGAAGAAATCAAAGTGAGAAGCAAATTTGAAGGCAACACTAAAGCCCTGGACAAGATGTTGAGAAAATAGAAGCAATCCAAAGATACCGGTGGCTTAGGTTTTCAAGAATTTCAAAGTTCAAATAGAAAAGACACATCTAATAAGGAGATACAATTCAATTCTTCAAATAAAGGTGAAGAGAAGAATACATTCATGGTAGGCAAGGATACTGGCAAGAAGACATATGTAGATGCTGCTAGAAACTACTACACAAACCGGTATGCTAAATAAATGAACCAGAGATTATACTCAATGCACAAACATGCAGATTCAAAGAGAAATGTGAGTACTGATCATGAAGGATTCACAAGGATTAGCAGAATGAAAGGAAGACCCCTGGTGAGGCAACCGTTTGCAGGTTCAAGACAACATAACCGGTATGTTCCAAATTTGCATGGTTATTGTCACTGGTGCAATAAGTTTGGTCATAGAATGGTAGATTGTAGGAAAATGAATATCAACCCTATTTTTGAGAGTAGAAAATCATTTGCTACATTACAAAGTATAAATGTTATATGTTATAATTGCAATGAGCTTCGTCACAATAGTTATGAATGTAGGAGCAATATGAAAATGTCTTACAAGAATGTGTTGAGTACATCTTCTAGTACTCATGTGAAATTCTATAAGTATCAAAACTTTGGTCACATAGCAAGGAACTGTCAGCTGGGAGCTGACAAGAAAAAGAGAGTTGTATCAGATGAGAAGTTGGAGACAAAACCAGAACACAAAGTGACAAAAGAGGAAAAGAAAGAAGAGAAACCAGTTTGGGTAGAGAAGGAGAATAACAAGACAGAGTCCAGCCTAATTGTGCAAACTTCTCTACATGTTGAAAGGAGAAAATTATGGGTAGTTGATAGTGGTTGCTAAAATCACATGACTGGAGATAAGAAAAATTTCATCAAGCTTAATGATTGGAATGGTGGTTCAGTCCAATTTGGGGACAACTCCTCCATCAAGATCAAAGGCCGAGGTACACTAAATATTGATAGAAAGCTCAAGGCCCATGATGTGTACTATGTGGAAGGTTTGAAGCATAACCTGTTGAGTGTAAGTCAGATGTGTGATAAAGGGTACAAGTTCTCATCTGACTCTACTGGTTGTCAGATAAGAAAGCAGAGTACCATTCAGGTGGTAGCAGAAGGAAAGAGAACATAGGGAAATGTCTACAATCTGAAGGAATGCTATGGCTCCCAATGCATGATGGGACAGGTTGATGGAAGTCGGTTGTGGCACCAGATACTAGGCCATGTGAATTTTGACAATCTAGTTAAGATAAGCAAGAACTGATATGTGAGAAACATACCTCAGATCATAAAACCGGCAAGCACATTCTGTGATGAATGTGTCAGAGGTAAGAAAGCAAAGCTTAGCTTTAAAACAAAAGAATATAATACCTCAAGACATTTGGATTTGGTACATACAGACTTATGTGGGCCAACAAAGGCAAGAGCATTAGCCAAAGAAAGGTATTTCATGGTGTTCATAGATGATTACTCAAGAATGACTTGGCTAACCTTCCTACATGATAAGTCACAAGCATTTGAGATATTCAAAATTTTCAGGAAGATTGTGGAAAATGAAAGTGGACACCAGTTAAAATACTTAAGATCTGACAGGGGTGGAGAATTCTCTTCAAATGAGTTTGTTGACTACTATGAGAGACATGGAATCTGAAGACAATACTCAGTTGCAAGGACGCCTCAGCAAAACAGGGTGGTAGAGAGGAAAAATAGGACAATGAAGGAGATGGACAGGACAATGTTGAATGAGGCCAACATACCGGAAATATACTGGAAGAAAACAGTTCATATTGTTGTCTATACTTTAAACTGGGTACAATTAAGGGTGAACAGTAGAATGACCCCTTATGAGTTATGGAATGAAAGGAAACCATCACTCAAACACTTTAGAGTGTTTGGAAGTAAGTGCTTCATCAAGAAAGATGTTGATGGATTGGGAAGTTTTGATTCTTGGAGTGATGAAGGAATTTTCTTGGGATACTCAACCAACAGTAAAGCCTACAAATGCTACAACAAGAGATTGAGAAGAGTGGTAGAGAGTGTAAGTGTGAGAATAGATGAAGACTCACACAGAGGAAAATCTGCACCTGCACCCTACATTGATGAGTCAGATGTGGAATATGAAGAACAATCTAACAATGGACTGGTAGAAGATGTACCAAACAAGATTACCAACCGGTATGTGCAAAAGAATCATCTGGAAGAATAGATCATAGGAGATAGGAATGAAGGTGTGCAGACCAGAACGAGATTAGCCCAGGAAGGTGAACAGGTAAATTTATGTCTCATGACTGAAGTAGAGCCCAAAAAAAAATTATGATGCTAGCAAAAGAGAAAAGTGGGTAGATGCCATGGATGAAGAACTAAGACAAACTGAGAAAAATCAGACTTAGGAACTTGTTCCTAAACCAGCAGACAAGAATGTCATAGGTACCAAATGGGTCTACCAGAACAAGATGAATGAAGAAGGTAAGATAGTCTGGCATAAAGAAAGGTTAGTCTGCAAAGGGTATGCTCAAGTTGAAGGTATTGACTTTGAAGAAACCTTTACACTAGTTTATAGGTTAGACGCAATAAGAATGTTTTTAGCCTTCTTAGCCTATAAGGGATATAAGGTATATCAGATGGATGTAAAATCTTCTTTTCTCAATGGTCATCTTGAAGAAGAGGTATATATGGAATAGCCATAAAGGTACTCGTTGTATAAAAATGAGAGTTTTGTATGCCGATTGAAGAAAGCCTTGTATAGTTTGAAGCAGGCTCCCAGGGCATGGTATTCCCGATTAGACAATTACTTGAAGGAAAAAGGATTCCGAAAAGGGAATGCAGACAACAAATTGTATGTCAAGGTAAATAGAGATCACATGATTATAGTTTTTGTATGTGTGGATGATATTATCATTGGTGGAGACAAGGACATCATGTGCAAAGAATTTGCAGAACAGATGAAGACAGAGTTTGAGATGTCCATGCTGGGTGAGTTGTCCTATTTTCTTGGTTTGCAGATCTCACAGAAGGAGAAAGGAATTATCATCTCCCAAACCAAGTATGTGAAAGACATGTTGAAGAAATTTCAAATGGAGGATAGCAAACTGGTTAGTACTCCCATGGTTACCAGTTGTAAGTTGAGCAAACTAGATGAATCACCAGAAGTTGAGAAAACACTATATAGGTCTATGATCAGTAGTCTGTTGTATTTAACAGCTTCTAGACTGGATATTGTACAAGTTGTTTGCATGGTAGCAAGATTCCAAGCTTCTCTTAAGTAGTCTCACCTAAATGCAATCAAAAGGATCTTTAAGTATCTGCAAGGAACTATCAGCTATGGTCTATGGTATTCAAAGAGAGGAGATTTCTCTTTGCAGGCTTATACTGATGCATATTGGGAAGGAAATATTGATGACCGAAAAAGTACAAGTGGAGGTGCTTTCTACTTAGGAGACCGATTAGTATCATGGCACAGCAAGAAGCAAGATTCAGTGTCATTATCTACTACTGAGGCAGAGTATATAGCAGCTGCTACATGTTGTTCACAAGTTCTATGGATGAAGCAAACACTGAAAGACATATAGGTGGAGATACCATAACCCATCCCAATTTGGTATGATAACTCAAGTGCAATAAATATCCCCAAGAATCCAGTAATGCACTCAAGAACAAAACACATTGCAATCAAGTATCACTTCTTGAGGGAGAAGGTAGCAGAGAAGGAGGTCATAGTAGAATATGTTCCCACTGATGAGCAAATTGCTGACATATTTACCAAGCCACTTCCATTGGGTCCTTTTGGGTACTTGAGACAAAAAATGGGAGTTGTCCCACCATCTGGTAGCACTTAAATGCATAAGAGGATGTGTGATTCAGGTGGAGTCAACCATTGTCACTATTTAATGACTCTTGAATCATGAAGCATGGACGCCAGGGGAGAGTGTGTCTTAACCGAATGCAGTCAAGGGAGAGATTATTGGTGTTAGACTAAGGTTCCCTTTTCCATTGCTATCAAAGGGGGAGAGAAACCAGAAAAGAAAATGTTGACATCAATGCCAAAGGGGGAGATTGTTGGCAGTGGGCCAGTGTCCCTCATAGGGATTCACGACATGGTTTAACAGCCTCCTGTAGATTCTATAAGTCTAGTGGTTGTATCGAGCATTGATAGGTCATCTTTTGGTGTAATGGAAACCCTATCTTGTAACAAGTGGTATCAGAGCTTGGTCACAAGTTCGAATCACACAGGCTGCAGTGAGTGACGCTAGGAGGGGGATTGTTGGCAGTGGGCTAGCGTCCCTCGCGGGGATTCATGACATGGTTTAATAGCCTCCTATGGATTCTATAAGTCTAGTGGTTATATCGAGCATTGATAGGTTGATCTTTTGGTGCAACGAAAACCCTAGCTTGTAACAGAGTTGTCATTGATGTCAACTGGTATTGCAGGCAGGCTACTAGTAGAGGTATGTCATCCGGTATGAAGAAGAATGTAGCAGTATGGTGAAATACAAATAAGGTATTGTCAAGATTAACATGAAGGCTTGTCATCCGGTATGGTGAAAGACAAGTAGTTATTGAGATTATCAGTGACTTCACCAGTATGAGGTGAGATGCATGTGTGTGTTGACATGTTGAGTGATAACCGATAGAGCTTAAACTGGTCTAGAGTTTGGCTGCCTATAATAATGAAGAGGAAAAATGTTAACGTAATCATAGATTCACAAATCATCGCAGGTGAAGATGTGATACCGGTGTAGTGTGAGCTACTAGTTAGCACAAGGAGAAGGTCTCACCAGTAAAGGCATGTACCAGTATGAGTTTGTTGAATGTTCAAGTATGAACCGACTGTGTGTCGGTGAGATGAGTGATTGACCATTGTGATGCCATGTGGAGCTAATGTGGCAAACATGCAGAGGTCGGTGAAGCCTCCATCAACATGGTTATTGAAAAACTAGTCAACATGACATTAATGAAACAACTACAAATCATGGGATGGTAACTAACTAATGTGGCTCGAGGAAGAAAGAATGACAGAGGAAGATCAAGGAGTAGTTGGTGCTTGGATCAAAGCAAAGGAATCAGATTGCAAGAAGATCTTGAGAAGGAAACAACGGAGCTTTTTAAGAGTCGACATATTTCAAGGTAGAAAATCATGTACAAGATTGCTATCTTTAGCAAGTATGCATTGGATAATGGAAAACGTGTAGAGATGCATTCCTCGAGTATAGGTGATCGATCCAAGACAAACTAGATCATATCTCATGAAGATTGTGTTAGGTAAAGGAAGCCCTAATCGCCCTAATTTTGAATTGATTCTTGGCAGGAAAGCTCAAGTTTAAATATGATGACTTGAGACTATGATTGTTGTTGCTGCAGTAAGAAGACAAGTGTGAAATTGTTGTCTGAGAGCTGAAGAGAAAAACACTTGAAGTGTCTATGAGCGAAGTATAGATCTACAAGGAGAAGTAGAGTAAACCAGTATAAGGAACAACAGGTGGAGAGTGCATTGAATACAGAGGTGACAAATAGATAGAATTTGTGTCTGATTAAGAGTGATTGATTGTGAGTTGAGAGGAGGAAGACATTGTGAGAGAGGATTAAGAAAGGTGATTAGCAGAGTCAAGTTGCAGAGTGGGTGGAGAGAATATAGACCGGTAAGGGTGAAACCGACAGAGGAGAATATTGTAAGGTTGAAAAACTTCATTTGCAACACTGATTTCATTTGTATGTCTGAGCTTTATTTTGTTTTCACTAAGTTGTAGCTTAGTGCAGGGGTTGCAGCTCCTTTAGGTTGTAGCCTATGAATTGTGCAGGAATTGGTGCTCCTTTGAGTTGGTGTTCATAAATCAGGGGTTGGTTCTCCTTGAGTTAGTGCCCTAAATATTGTAATTAGAGTTGCATTGTGAGGTTGGATTGGAGCAGAAGATCTCCAATAGCTATTCTTACCGAGGTTTTTCCCACATTGGGTTTTCCTCATATATATCTAGTGTTGTGTGATGTATTCTTGTTCATGTGTGATGTTAATGTTTTAGCTAGTCCTTTCACACACACTTCTTGCATTTTTAAGTTACCGGTTATCTTTCATCTTGTCCTCTACTTTATCAGTATCTCTCTGATTAAAGAAAAAGAGTTTAAATCACTGATTTGCGCCCCTCTCAGTGATCCATTATGTCCAACAATGTAAACCTATCCACCCGGACGCACTCGCACTCATGGTTTTTGATATGACAGAAAAAATCTCACCACAAGAAAATGGAATAGAGTTGTCCAAAACCAAGAGAGGTTTTTTTAGGAAGCGACCAAAAAACCTCATTGGTTTGAACGGCTCATCCATAAGTGTCACGATCTCCGAGTTACGCAACATCAAAGTTTGACCATTTTTTCCACTTTGAGGGCTCAAGGCAAACCGTCACTACAAGGTGGTTCAGAATAATCGGACATCTTGGGGAGAGAGACAAGGGAACACCTAGCATAAACATGGCTACTTGGATGCACTCTCGATGACGATTTGTTCCCACAACAAGCAGAACAAAAGATGCACTATTTTGCCACCTCTCACTGACGGTTTTTTATGCGATAGAAAAAATCTGACCACAAGAAAATGGAATCAAGTTGCCTGAAACCAAGAGGATTTTTTAGGTAGCGACAACATGACCCCGTAGTTTTTAATGGCTCATCCATAAGTGCAATGGTCTCCGAGTTAAGCGACATCAAAGTTTGACCCTTTTTTCCACTTTGAGTGCTCAAGGGAAAGCGTCGCTATGAGGTGGCTCGGAACGATCGGACGTCTAGGGGAGTGATAAAAGGGCACATCTAATGTAAATTTGACCACCTAGATGCACTTGCACTAACGGTTTGTTCCCATGACAAGCAAAATGAAAGATGCACTATTTTGCCACCTCTCACTGATGGTTTTTGATGATTTTTGATGTGACGAAAAAAATCTCACCACAAGAAAATGGAATTGAATTGTCTGAAACCAAGAGAGGATTTTTTAGGAAGAAACAACACAACCCCATAGGTTCAAATTGATCATCCATAAGTGCCATGGTCTCCGAGTTACGTGACATCAAAGTTTGACCCTTTTTTCCACTTTGAGCGCTCAAGAAAAAGCATCACTATGAGGTGGCTCGGAATGATTGGATGCCTTGGGGATCGAGACAAGGGAACACCTAGCGTAAACTTGGCCACCCGAATGTACTTGCACTGATGGTTTGTTCCCATGATGAGTAGAATGAAAGATGCACTATTGTGCCACCTCTCACTGACAGTTTTTGACAGTTTTTTATGAAAGAAGAGATAATTGGTTTGATTTGATATTAAAATGATTGCTTCAACTCTTCTTTTATAGGTGATTTGTATGAATAGGTGTGTCTCTTACCCTAAGGCCGACTTGTTATGGAATAAAATTTAAATGAAAACCTTACCTAAGCTGACTCATCCTTAGATAAATTTCAAATCTACTTTGGGCACTCAAATCTTGTCTTAATTGATTCTTGAAATGATGAACTTCTTTCCATAATATCAACTCCTAAATTTATCTTGTTTTCTCTCAACTCATGAAGTAATAAAACTCCACTTTCCTTGTTCAATACATGAAAACTTCACTCTGACGCATGAGTTTATGAAATTTAATAACTTCACTACAATCTCCTCATGCACGAAGTTCACTCCTTATCTCAAACACATGAAGTAACAATTCCATTCCTCCTTAGCAACCCTTGAAGTGAATGATTTCACTCCTCTTAGGTCAAACATGAAGTAAAGAATTTCATTTGAAGCTTGTAGCTCTTCAAGTTATCAACTTCACTCATAAACATTGATTCATGAAGCAAGAAACTTCACTCAACTCTTTTGATACGTAAAATATGCATTTCGCTCCTAGTTGCTTGAAGCCGAAGTTCACTCCTAAACTCTCACACTTGAAGTTCGCTCCAAAGGTGAATTCATGAAGTAAAACTTTGAAATTCAAGACATACTCAGAGGTGAGGCAAATTATGAAAGAGTTAAATATTACTTCATTGCACATTCAAATATTCAAACTCATGCATCTTACTTTCATCAATCCTCAAAAGGACTCAAAGCAAACTCACTCAATCAAAATACACAATATCAGCATTATCGATGTCGGTACTTGGGTACGTGGGTATACACAATATGAGCAATAGATAGTTTAAAAGTATACGCCATATGAGTTACATGTAATGAACAAATTGGATCACATTTCAAGACATATACACAATGAAAAAGTTTGATCACATTGTTAGGTCTCGGAGACAACTGAGAGGGGGGAAGAATCAGTTGTCAAATAAATTTAAACCAAAAGCAACTTAACCAACTTAATGCTTAATACCGGTAAACCAGTTTAGTATGCCGGTAGACAGTGTTAACAGTTAATTTCTATACCAATAAAGATTAATGTATGAAACATAAACATAAAGTCATCCACAACACATAACACCAATATTTGTACGTGGAAACCCTGTAAGGGGAAAAACCATGGTGGGAAACCTTACCCACAATCAGATGATAATACTGCAGATAGTAAGTGTACATAAATGGGGTCTGCACATGTAGAAAGGCCAACAGCCTATAGCTCACTGCTCAATCACAGAATGGGAGTCACACTGACTACAATTGGATGGTTAAATCCAATAAGAATGTACTACAAAAAATAGCATCTTCATATGTTGGATTCAGTACCGGTGTAATGTTGATATGCTTCCACAAAAACCTAACTTCACTTTCAAAAGATGTCTTTGTGTATAGCTCCACTTAATCTTGCATATACCTTCTCACAATTCTTTTTCGCATTCCACATTCGATCTTACAACTAAGATCTTACATTTATACCATAACCTAAGACCAATTTTAGTTGGTCGGCTCTACAAGATATTACAATAAAAAAAATTTACAAACAATATAATATCTGATGCAATAACCAATTAAACATGTCATCTTAATGCATTTACAACAATAATAAATCATCTCCATGGCGTGCCATGCTGATCTGGAAAAGATAAACCTGCCGGTGTAAACCTAGGTTACCCTGGACCTATTTGTCAGTAAAAGAAAATATGCAAATATGATTATACCAATGATTAATTCTTCAAAACAAAGTGTTCACATGATGTCTTCAACATTACCAATTGTCTTCCATATCGTTCCAAGTGTCGGTGAACATTATATCCTGCTGGTGAACTGTGCAATAGTTACTTGCTTGCCGGTGAATGTTGTTGGATCTCTAAAGTGCTAGTGTTTTAGTAGGTGTTGAAATCAATGACAAAACCATACCAAAATACCAACAATCTCCCCCTTTTGCATTGATGGCAATACAATATGGAAAAACCATCAAAGTGCCAAAACAGAAATGCCAAAAACCAAAAACCAACAATCTCTAAACAACAATCTCTCCCCCTGGGAGCAATATGTGTTTGTCCAAAGATTTTCAATACTAATCTCTCCTTTAAAAGATAATGTGTTTTTCCATAGATATCTCTCCCCCTTTGACATCAAATGCCAAATTTATAATAAAACCAAGTTCATATACAAAATACCAATCAATTCAAAATACCAACTACTCCCCCTGAGAAGTAGCTTCCTCATCAAAGCCGGAATAAAAGATTTCTCTGTTAATTCTACTGGTTGATGACAATCATCAACTTTCTAAGTCTCTACCGGTGGCGGTATGACTCCAAGCTGATCTCTGAGATATTCAAAAGCCTCCTTAGGAAAAGGTTTTGTGAAAATATCTGCAAGTTGTTCTTTAGTATTCACATAAACCAGTTTTATCTCCTTTTTTTCAAATTTTTCCCTTAGAAAATTTAGTTTGATAGAAACATGTTTTGTTTTAGAATGTAATACCGGATTCTTAGATATATCAATAATTAGCATGAAATATCTATCACCTTGTAAGCTTTTAGTTCTAGCTGGACCACATAAATCAGTGTGAATCAAATCAAGAGCATTATTGGATTTTTCATTCTGCTTTGGTGTCCAAGGTGTTGATTCATGATTGTTGTTTAGAGATTGTTGGTTTTTGGTTTTTGGCATTTCTATTTTGCCACTTTGATGGTTTTTCCATCTTGTGTTGCCATCAATGACAAAACCATACCAAAATACCAACACACATTTCGATAGAAAGTAACTAAGTTTCAAGTTTATCAAGTTTCATATATATCAAAATGAACAAAAATCGTGTACATATCAAAAAATGGCATAGATGCCAAATCAATAATAGTTACAAAAATGTGTCATGTGTCATGTCTGTCAAAGTTGATATATACATATACAAATGTCAAATATATAAAAAAATTGGTCCTTCAATGACCACAACTACAACTATATGTCTTTATCGGTATCTATGACTATGGTGGATCATCAAAATCGAGCCTCTTTGAAGTAGTACGTGGCTCTACAGGTGATTGCACAAGGACAACTCAAATGTCAAATCAGATATATTTTCTCAATATAACATCAAAATAACTAAATACTAAACACTAAATTGTTTGAAGTTGAAATGTTGATTACCTCATCTCTGTCTTCTGCAATTGGGTGAGGATGAGGATCCGTGGGATGTCCTGAAGGGGTTGTAACTGGTAAAACAACATTCATACAAGTTAATAACATATATGTCAAATAACACATAATAACTAAAAATGAATAGACTAAAAAACTAAAGCATACTGGAGCCTTAGATGGATGTGTTGTGGTCATAGGAGGCAAAGTCACAGATGAATCAGTTACGATCATTTCCTATATCCAGGGTAAGTGATCCAAAAGGAGTTAACAAGAGGGTTTCAACTCCGTTGTGCACTTAGTGAAAAGGAGTTGATCTAAGATAGACATACCTTTTCCCTTGGTCGTGTTGGATACCATATTATACTATAGGACTTCTAATGAAATGGAATGGTAGAACATCAGTAGGAAGTTTGGAAGGGGGTTGTAATAGGTTAAAGACAATTATACAAGTTAATAACCCAAAGTTGTTGACAAACTAGATAGAACAAATATTTTTAACATATTTAGAACAAATGCACATCGAAGCCTCGTATAGTTGTCCTGTAACCTTAGGAGGCCTAGTCAAATCTGATGCAGCTATTACCATTTCCTGTATGAAAAATGATAACATATGATATAGACATAAAAGGATTTAGTTATTTCGAACAAGAAAGAATGCAATCCAAAGTGAATATGAAGATATCACCTCTTCCCTCTGTTGAACCTCATCAACATTAGGTGCATTCATTAATTTTGTAAGCCCCATATGTTTTTGTATATAGAACAAATATATTAAGTGCATTTATCAATATCTACATATGCATGTTTAACCATAATACATTTCGACAAATAAATTTAAATTATACTGAATTACCTTCTGTCATTTGGGTGTCCTAGAGGATATCTTTTTCTGCCTCGGAGTGCTAGAGGATGGCTTTCTCACATAAGATGTCCTTGAGGTAGGTGGGGTAAACTAACAAAAAAAATTAACATAAGGGAAAAGAGCATGTATTTAATATATCACTTAAGTAAAAAATATATAAATCTAAATGGTACCGCATAGCTATCTTGGCCAAAGTCAATGGCCGAAAGCGTGATATCATCAAGTTGGGACATCTCAACCCCTGATAAGCCCTATAAAACACCAAGTAATGATACATATAATTAACAAAAGATATTCTGAAACCAATGTATTAGTATATTTTTAATAAATTTATAAATCTTTACCTCTGGTGGCAAAACTACTTGTGACCGTGGAGTCGACTGAAAAGTATGTGGTGTACTCCCACCACCTACTGTACCCTGTAATGCATTTTATTTATATGTCACTTTAAATTGTTCTAAAAATAAAAATTCATTTATTTTTATAAGATTTACTCACTTAATTGATAACATGTCATAAATAGAATTAAATGCACCTGTGACTGATAGTGAGGGAACAACATATTGATCGGGTCATCGGTGAGGGCCACATCCTCTGCAGTGGAAGCATAGCATCTATTACTGCAACATGAACACAAATGATATGTTGAACCATCCTCATCAACATCAGTGTCTACACCAGAACATACACCCTGTTAGGTGGCATACATATGTTGAATGGACTGGCCTATGCCAAATGATGCATGAGGTGACATTGATGAAGGAAGTGTCACTGATGAAAGAGGTGTCATAGGTGTTGGTACATCCTCTGCTCTGACCAACTATGTGTCATTCTAAACAATGACATCAGTCAATGATGCAGCTTCCTGAAGAGTCTATAATTCCATGGGCTCCTTCAAGGATATAGGGACAATAACATGAACCATGGGTTTAGGAGTTGTATGCCTTCTATGTTGTGGTTGTACCACCCTATGGGCCCTAGGTCTATCCTACGCAGAGCCTCTCCCTCTACCCTGAAATTGTCGGATGTCAAAGTAATTCAGCTTCTCACCGAGGATAAACTCACAATACAACTTTCTCAAAAATATAGAGGCACCTCCCAATTATTACAAGGTGGTTGGTCAAAGACCATATACCACCTATCCCAAAAAGCTTCTTTCATCCTAGCATGAACACACCAATGTATAGGAAACTGAGTCGTATTTAGTTCTAGGTTGTTATTGGTAACAAGATCGGTGAAAAGAGCACATATGTCAGCTTTAAGTATGCCCTTTTTTTCACTTGATCATATGACAACCCATCCGCATAAAATTTTCTACATCTATCCCTCCATGAACCTCATTTCATAACCTCCCTAGATACCTCATTTCCACTATTGGCCATTGTTTCTAGCATTGTGATGAGGGTTGAGTGGTGCTCAATCCTAGAGGACCTCAACCTATTCACCAATATACAAATTTGGGCACTATTTTGTGTAAGGCGATTGATAAGATCCTCTTGTGTGGCATCTACACAATCTAATGGAGGACGTAGAGGGTTTTAGGGTGGCGGTGGTTGTTGAGGAGCAAGATTTTGAGGATTTTGTGGTTGTGGAGCAATGTCTTGAGGGTTTTCTTGTTGCTCATGTGCAATGTTTATAGGATTTACTTGTGTTGCTTGTGCAGGAGGAGGTCTTTGTTGTCTATTTCATTTTTGGGGATTGCTTGAAGAATCTAACATCAAATTAATAAAAACAAAACTTAAATCAATTAAAAAACCCTACTTTAATTAAAATGCAAACAAAAATAATCAACTCTTACATGTTCGATGGGGTGCCATTGTTGAAAATTGCTCTTAATGTTGGAAAAATTCAAAAATGATTACAAACCCATGCGGGTTATGTAGTTTTTTGGCTTCCTTTTCCTGCCATTCCACTAGTTTTGGCTTTGAAAATGGCCAAAACCTATGGGCTACCAAAAAAACAATGTTCCTCAAAACCCATACAGGTTTTGAGGAACTTTTGATTTTTTATTAAAAAATATAATGCTCCTCAGAACCCGTAACTTTTTGTTTTTAAAATTGTTTTTGGCTAGGCACGTTTTTTAATTTTCAGAACCCACACGGGTTATGAAAAAATTGGTTTTTTTTGGCATGTGGCCACTTTTCTGTTCACCATCTTGGTGTACTTACCCATTCATTAAACTACTAGGTAATTTGAAAAATATGAACCTCACATAGAATTTAATCGTAATATTTACATTTGAAAATGTGGTATGGAAAAATAATAATAACTAAAAATTATTCCTATAGAAAAAATCATTGACAAAAGAAGAATGCATTTATATTAAATATTCTTCATAATTTTATGAGAATATTCCAAAAAGGAAAATTTTGTTATATATGAAGGTAGAATTGAAGCTTAATTTATAAATATGATAGGATTGAAAAAAAATAGAAATAACAATTTAGTTAAATGTTATTTCTCATATTTTGACCATAGGGTATCTTATGGTATCTTCTCATATTTTGACCATAGGGTATCTTATGGTATCTTATGATAGATTATAAGTAATATTGTACTTTATACAATTTTAGAGGAAGTACAAACTTTTCTAATACACATTGGTTACTAAATGGTGGGTGAGAATCAAAATTTTGCCTTATTAAGATAGAAAAATAAGATATACAAATGATCAATTATTATTATATTATCTTTAGGTGAATTTATAATAGTAGATAATATTTACTGGGTATGTATGCATGTGTATATATTGTTTAAAATTATTTTTAAACAATTTTTTCTATTGATAAAGTGAAGATGAATTCAACATCACATAATCTATATGAACTAGTTAACAAGACTTTGAATGAAATTGGAGATATGAAGATTTATAAATATAACTATCTTGTTCACTATGCATTATTTTCATTAATTACATGAACCCCATAATGAATTACATTTAAAATAGCATGCAAGATTTCTATAGTATCAAAAATAAAAAATTTAGTCTACAAGTTCCACTCGTACATTTGTTGAAGTCAAAGATGGTTTTTATAATTTTATCATTTTTTAAAGGAATAAATATAAGAAAAACTTCTTAAAGTTGTGGATACTGGATAGATCTTATTTATTGGGATAATGCAAAGACTTTTTACAAAATATCAATCCTTAGTATGCATAAACATGAATTCATAGTACACAAATATTTTAATCTCTTATTTAGAATAAGTGATATACAACCATGTCTAACTTTATTCAATATCCTTCTCATATGGAAAAAATGAACATTCCTACAAAATAAGTGAAAGAATGAACTGTCCATTTTAAATTATACAAAACTACATAAAATGATATGCATGACCTTTGATAATTTATATCTACCAAATAAAATCCTTCATAAGTCAAAAATCTAATAGTTTATACAAAAATCTAATAGTTTATACTTGATGATAAATATGAATGATACTACATTTTTTTCTAATTTAATATAACTTGATATTTATTTATCATTATACAAGGATGAAAGATACCAATGCATTTCATTTTTAGAGTAAAATATACTACCAATGAAGAACCTATTATAAGGGAAGATTTTGAAATGAAAAAAGTGTAAGTAATCTCGGTGCCCCCCTAGTCAGTGAGGTGTTCAACTTTCCCTCGGGATTCATGATAAGGCTTTCTCCCACCTCCCATGGATCTGGGTATATCTAGAATTTGTAGTGGGCATTGACAAATCGAGATTTTGGCACAATGGCAAACATACCTAAAGTATCTGGTATCAGAGCCTTGGGTCATAGGTACGAATCCCGCAAGGTCTCGTTGAGGGGGGGATTGTAAGTCATCTCACTACCCCCTAGTCAGTGAGGTGTTCGACTTTCCCTCAAGATTCGTGACAAGGATTTCTCCCACCTCCCATGGATGTGGGTATATCTGGTGTTTGTAGCGAGCATTGATAGCTTGATCTTTTAGTGCAACGGAAAACATACCTAAAGTATCACAAATTATTCACATTGTGTTGTCATTGATGTCAAACAGTATAGAAGAATGCAACTGGTATGATAGATTGTTGGTATTGCTATCATTATTGTCAACCAGTATGGGATGACTACCAGTATGAGAGATGTATGTGCAACACTATCATGGAGGAGTACAGGTTGAGATATCTTTGATATCACCTTGTGTTGCAGAACATCGGTAAGGTAAGAAAGAGAATGCCACTCAGATGAATGATCATTGGTGTCAACGGTACAAAATTTAGTGTCTAACTTGTGTGGATGAAACGGTAAGGTTACCGGTACTGATACAGTGTAATACCGGTAAGGAGAGTATGTCAACTAATAAGTGAAGTGTTGACAATGAGAAGGATGCTTGGATGTTGTTTGAGATGAAGAGGCATAATGTTACCTAAAACACATCAACACCAGAGGAGAAGGATGAACAGTTCATCGATATGTTGCGTGGTTGTAGAATAGCAGGACTCCCACTGGATGAAGATGCAGTCATCATGAGAAGCAATAACTAACAATAAATGTGCTCACATCGGATCACATGTGCATGTTTGAAGGTTTGTTGCACAAACAGGGAAGCCACATGAGTGCACTGCATGATGTAGATGACAAGGACTCACTCCCACCAATAAGTGGATCTTATCTCCTATTATGTATCATAGTCATGAGAGATAAGGAAGATGAGGCAAAGGTAGGTGTTTTGAAGGCTCACACCAGACCTACCAGTGAATCAAAGGAATGCCTCAAGTGCATGAAATCAAGGATATGCACTGGATTGATTGAGAAGGCATGTTGAGATGCCAGTACAGATGAAGAGTGATGAGTTTGTCACCTTGACAAACTGGTTATGATATGGTCCAAGCTGATCAGGGAGAAGGAAAGGCTGAGAAGATGCAGATAGAGGAAAATAGCTTGATTGAAGATAGAGTCTATTGACGGTTGATGACATGGTGTCATCATGAGGTTTTACTGGTATGAATGTTCACTGGTGTAGCATCGTAAAATTGTGACACTTGCAATTTTGACTGCATTTGGGTCTTCATGATGGCGGCGCAACGTTGAACCTGAATGGAGACCCCGAAACCTGTTTACGACATCAAAAACTGCATCTTTCTGCACCTTGGCCTGATCCTCCTTGCACCCTGTTGTCCTCGGAGGTGGGACCATGGTGCCTAGCACACTGGTCCCTCAGGACCACGGCGCCCAGTGCCCTGGTCCCTGGCCCTATTTTGGGCCCGGTCTCTTGTTGGGCATTGGGTCTTCAAGTTTGCAATTTGGAAAATAATGTCCCTAGGTCGGCCTAAGGTCAGAAAAATCAGTCTCCTAACCCTAATTGACAAGTATATAAACTACATTTCCCCTCCCATAGGGAGGGGTGAGAAACATATGTGTGCAAGAGGTGGAAGCGATAGGCAAACATTCAAACATTCAAGCATTCAAGCATTCCTTCAAGCAATTGAGCATTCTAGGTCTCCATTCAAGGCTAGGTGTTGCATTCAAGACAAGGATTCAACCATTGAAGAGGAGATCACCTACAACATACAACATACAACATCATTACACCTTCTCATGTAAGAATACAAACATTCTTACAACAAGGTATCAATATTTGATTACATTACAAACACTTACATTTACAGCATTCTCATTTCTTGGTTAATTCCAAAACCGGGGTTTGACCTGCAGGCAAACCCTTAATCCCTAACCCCCAATCATCCTCTCTTTTTTGTGTGTAGGTTGCAGGTACGTGGCTGTAATTGAAGATCTGGAATCCTTGTGCAGAGACGAACAGATCCCCCTTCGTTTCGCGGATTTTTTGGAGGACTGTGTGCACTCCGAGCGCCATCGTCTCGTCAACTTTCGCTCAAACTTGCAAGACAGCATCGTCTCAACAATTTACTGCTAATTTTAGGTCCACAGCTTCATCTCGTGTCCCTATCTCCGTCTACAAGCGAATCTTTCTTACTATTACATACACTCCTAGTTCAATCCTTCTGTCTACATTCTTTACAAAAGAGGGTATCCTTGTTGTCTCAACCCTTGAAACTCATTTAGAATTCAATCTTGCATTGTGTGGGATTGGATCTTGTGAGTTTCAACCCCTCTTTTGAATTTAAAGTCTCTCCTAAGTGAAAACCGTCAATCCTAGTGACCTCCTTTCTCTCTCCTTGGAGTGGGGGAACACCTAGGGTTCGATTTTCCGCTTTACATTTTGGTGAACCTGACGTGAAACATCCTAATTCTGATTTTTCATGGTTAGATCTGAAAAATTTGCTTCCTTAATTACATTTCCATGTTTGATCTTTTGCAAATTTTAGAGGTTAATTGCATAAAAACCCTAAATTTTCTTTTTAGTAATTGAGCTTGTGAAATGTTCAATTGTTAATGCTTGTTTCAGATCTACCCTTCTATTGCAAATTGTCAATTCATATTTGTGCTTTAATTCTGAAAATTAAGTGGTTAAGTGTCAAAACCCTAATTTTTAAAACCCTCTTGATTCAACCTTTGACCGATGATTTCACTGATCAAAACACCTCCAAATCGGCTGTAACTTTGGATTCCGCAACAAAATCATAATATCTCTCATTCCTGAAAATTTTGAAAAAAGTTGTGAGGACCGTGTGCACCCCGAGCGCCATCGCCACCGACATTTTTTCCAAAATTTCGAGAGATAGATCTTACTGTATTTTTCTACTAGAATCCAGAATCTTGGCTGATTTCATCAATTCTAACACTTTCAAAATTAAAGTCAAAGTTGGTCTAGTGATTGCTTGGATTAAGGCTTCTTATCATTCAAAAATTGTTGAAATTGAAATTTTGTGTTAAAATTGTGTTTCTTACTGTCCTAAATCTGAAAAGTGTGTTGGCATAGTGCTTTATTCAAATTTTTGCAGTTTGTGACTTTTGAAATTAAGTGTTTAATTGCAACAACTTTGATTTCCGCTTTCAAAATTGAATTTTGCATGAAATTGAGTCAACTTTTAAATTTCAAACCTTGCATTGCTTTTAGTATTCCCTCTAAAATCATAAAATTCAAAATTTCAGTTTCCCTCTCTTTTTCAAAATTCAAATTTTTGCATTTTTCAACAATCTTGGTAGGGTTCAATTTTGAGATTGCAACTTTAATTTGGCCTATCTATAGATCGTAAAATCACTCAATTTTTTCAGATTAGCTTTAAAATCATCATAACTTTCACCTCTGAAAATTTTGAAAAAATTTGCGAGGACTGTGTGCACTCCGTTCGCCACGGTCCCCGACATTTTTTCTGAAATTTTGGGAGATTGTCATGATTGCATTTAATAGCTTAAATCTAGGAGATTGGCTGATTTTATTGAAATTTGCTACCTCTAAATTTGAAAATAAATTCAAAATTCAAGATTTCAATTTTCAAGATAACAATTAAAATTAAGTGCTACCCCCTTGGCCCTAATTTTCAATTATGCCTACCTTTCTTGGAAGTTGTGTTTCCCTCTTCTTTCACAAAGTTCAAATTGGATAATCATTATCTCATTGTTCAATTTTGCCAACTTTATTTTCAAAATTCAAAATCTTCTCTCTCTCTCTCTAGTGCATGAGTTTTACAACAATAAGCCCTACTTACACTATTCCTGTTAGACGAAGCCTTAGAATTAAGTCTTTCCAAGGTTTAATTACCGAGGAGATGGAACCTAATTTGAATGGCCTTTTTAATGAGGACATGGGTAATTCCTCTAATCCTCTTAATGATGAAGAAGCTCTCCATGAGGTTTTTGTAGAACAACTTTCGAAATTGGATAACCAATTTGATGATTTTCAGCAATGGATGTCTCAAGAATACCCCGATAGTGAAGCTCTTCCATTAATTGAGGGTCTAAAATGTATGGTTCAAAGTGACAACAATGGAATTGATATTTTGCGTAGTATTGCACACATCGTGGATTCGAATGTGATGCCTATGAAGAGTTGTGCCGAAACTTTAGGTTATACACAACCTCCTACTCAAGTCAATCATTCTATTCCTTTGACAACTTCTATTGCTAGTATACCTACTTTTACATCAAACATAATGACTACTTCAATACAAAACATTTCACCTATGATCACCAGTCATGGGGGCAATCCTTCTTCTTCAATCAACCCTCTTCCTTCATTCAATCCAACTTCTTCATTCATTCCTTCAATGAGTGTCCCTATTACATCTCCACAAATGAACATGACACAAGGGGGCAATTCATTTAACCATTCCATTCCTCCTTGTAGTGTTCCTTCTTTCCAATCATCTCCTATGACTAACCATCATAGTGTCCCGCCACCTTACTCTCAATCAATACCTTCTTTCAATAACATAATACCTCCATCACAATCTAACATGTCTAATATGAACTCTTCGACTGAAGCGACCATTAACAATCTTGCACAAACTGTCTCTTCTTTACAGCAACAAATTGCCTCTATGAATCAATCTAAGTTTAGTGTGCCCACATTTGATGTTGCGAGCCCACTTTCTCTTGACATTGTTTGAGCTATCCCTCCTAAGCATGTTGAAATCCCGCAATTGGAGCTTTATAATGGTAAAGATGATCCTCTAACGCATGTTAAGACCTTTCAAACAATATGTACCGATTTTGCTCATGACCAAAGGTTGCTTGCAAAACTGTTTACTAGAACATTAAGAGATAAGGCTCTACAATGGTACTGCTCGTTGCCTTCCTATTCTATTACTTATTTCCAACAACTTGCAAATGCTTTTATTCAACAATTTCAAAACAATATAGGTCCTAAAGTTACTTTGACTAATTTAATGCATTGTAAACAAGGTGTTAAAGAAAAAGTGACTGATTTCATTGGTAGATATAAGCATTTGTGTGCTCAAATTTCTTTTCCAGTACCTGACAATGATATTCAAAGAATCTTTATTTCTAATTTACAAAAAGATATTAGAGAAAAACTTATGTTTTCTGAGTTTACTTCTTTCCAACAGTTGTGTGCAACTCTTCACAATTATTAACTGACTGTGAGTCAAATGGAACAAGCAAATCCTATGGCTCTGAGTGATAAGGGTGATAGTAGTCAACAACCATTTGGGAAGTTTAAACCGAATAGAGGGTTCATTAAGTTCAATGAAAACATCACCAACAACAATGTGAATGCAGCATCAAGTGTGCCTCCTATTTCTAAGTTTTTCAAGAAAGAAAGAGAGTTTACTCCTTTGAATGAATCATTGCATAGTATTATGAATAAGTTATTGGAATGAAATGTGCTTACTCTCCCTCCTATAAAGAAAATAGATCCTGCAAAGATGAATTCACCCTATTTTGATAACAAATCTTTTTGTCAATTTCATTGTCAACTTGGGCATGATACTGAAAAATGTTTTGCTTTAAAGGGTAAAATTCAAGATTTGATTGATAATAATACTATCTCTGTTTCAGGTGTGAATGATAAAGGCAACACATCTATATCTCTTCCTAACCAAAATCTTAAGATTTTTATTGATTCATTACCTTCTCATACCTCTAATGTGATTGAGACTAACAATTCCTCTTTCTCACCTGATGGTCTTGTGTCTATGACTCCGAATGTGGTTAACTTTGTAGAGCAACAGAAAATCCCTAAAGAGCCTTCCATCACATTTGATTCCAGTGAAACTATCAGGGCACCTGATGGTCCTTTATATATAGTTGCAAAAGTCAAGAATACACCTTGTCGTGGAGTGTTTATTGATCCTTCTTGCATGGTTAATGTCATTACTGAAGAATTTCTTTTTACTTTGCAATTGAATCAAGTGATCTATGACAAAAAAAATGTGGTTGTGAAACTATTTGATGCATTTTCTTCTCCTGCAATTGGTTCTATTACATTACCTATTGAGGTCCATAACAAATCCCTTGATGTGAGCTTTTCTATTATTCCATCATCCAAACAATTTCATGTGAAGCTAGGCTATCCTTGGCTATCTTCCATGAAAGCTATTGCTTCTCCTATTCACAAGTGTTTGAAATTTCCCCATAATGGTGAAGTTGTTACTGTCAATCATAGTCTCTTTAAACCGGCTGAAAGAACTTCTAGTGTTCCTATTGATTATTTTTGGCCTAAACAATTTCAATCTCTTCCACCGCAAAGTGATCATCTTTTCAAATCTTATCAAAAGTGGAAAAAAGATATGATCCTATCTCTAAGTGAACCTAGAACACCCAAACTTGATATTCCTATCATTCTTGAGAAGGAAGTTCTTCCTTTGAAAGATAAAACTAATGTCTTTCCTCAAGAAGATTCCCAACCCATCCCTATGGATGTGACTATGTCTATGTCTAATAAACTTTCTAAAGGTAGACCTATACCTCCTCATCATGATGGACTTGGTCTCCTTCCTAAACCAAATATTCCTCCTTTATATGGAGCAGTTCCTCCTCCTTCCTCTTATAGAGAGAAGAGACCTTCCTCTTCTCCTATTGTCCAACCTAAGAGACCACAACCTAAACACCCAAGTGATAAGGATGAGAACATTCCTCCTCCTCAATCTTCTCAACTTCCTACTAAGACTAGACGAAATCATTCTGCACGTGAACACCGATGAAAGCGTCGTCTTAGAGCTCGTGCAGCTGCTTCTCAAACTTTGCAATCCCCAAAGACACCTTCAGCTAGTATTATTCCATTTTCTCCTCAGCCAAAAATTGAGTCAAAATCTCCTAAACATAAGATGCATGATGGTTTTGATCTTGTGTGAGTTAAAGATCCTATTTTTATAAATCTTGATGATGATATAGAAGAAAATGTTATTCATGATGAAAATGTTACTCCTCTTGCTTCTAATAGTGAATATGAATATGTTGATATTGATAACCATTTATCTAACGAATTTTCTAAAGCACTTATCCTAGTTCCTAGACAAGAACAACATGGCTTGGAACATGAACATAGCCCTTGTTTGGATCTTGTGATAGCTCCATCTGCTGTGTTGGATGTTCCTCCTCTAGCGTGTTTCCTGCCTTCCCGAAATATTGATCAGCAAGATCGGGGGGTGGATGACGTGCTAGACTAGTTCATTAGCATAGCAGACTCTCTCCTCCTCTCTTGATCTCTTTTGTTACTTCTTCTATGTGTTATTCCCATTCTTCTATTTGTTGTCCTTAGTGTTGTCTAGTTGAGGACAATGCAAAGCATTGAGATCTCTTTTGGTCTCTCTCATGTTGACTCAAAAGACACATGTGTTCCCTTCTTCTAGGTGACCTTCCTTGATTGGGGAATGAAGAACAATTATGCATACATACATATGATATACATGAATTATCATATAGCATACTAACCCCAAGGAAAGCGAAGTCACCTCATGCTTTGTGTTTTGTGTCTATTATCCTTGGGTTTATCTCACACTTGGGGGCTAAATCTTTGTGATAACATGCTCCTTTCCCTTCTCATTTCTTATGTGTATCACTACCTTAAAGCAATCACCCCCGATGAGGCATGTGCGATCGCTTTAACGTAGGGGGCATACACTCCGTTCATATCTCTTCAGGATACTTGAAAATTTCTTGGCGAACTTAGCTTTGCCTTGAAAATTTTTGGTATTTTTCTTGCATGACTCATAGTGAGGGAACCTTACTATTGACAGTCATGGTTCTCCCTCATGATCTTCCCTTTTACTTTGTCAATCGAAGTCGTAATATCCTTAGTCCACTGGGGGCTTGGTGTATCTTGCCTCCTTGACGTGGTGAAAGTCTTTCAATGTTGTTTCCTTGTACTTTACTGGAAGTATGGGCGTACGCTTATACTCCCGCTAAAGTGGGGGCTAAATGTAGCGTCATAAAATTATGACACTTGCAATTTTGACTGCATTTGGATCTTCACGATGGCAACGTAATGTTGAACCTAAATGGAGACCCTGAAACCTGTTTACGACATCAAAAACTGCATCTTTCTGCACCTTGGCCCGATCCTCCTTGCACCCTGTTGTCCCGGGAGGTGGGACCATGGTGCCCAGCACCCTAGTCCTTCAGGACCATGGCGCCTAGCGCCTTGGTCCCTCAGGACCATGGCGCCTAGCGCCTTGGTCCCTCAGGACCATGGCGCCCTAGTCCCTGGCCCTATTTTGGGCTCGGTCTCTTGTTGGGCATCGGGTCTTCAAGTTTGCAATTTGGAAAATAATGTTCCTAGGTCGGCCTAAGGTCAGAAAAATCAATCTCCTAACCCTAATTGACAAGTATATAAACTACATTTCCCCTCCCATAGGGAGGGGTGAGAAACATATGTGTGCAAGAGGTGGAAGCGATAGGCAAACATTCAAACATTCAAGCATTCAAGCATTCCTTCAAGCAATTGAGCATTCTAGGTCTCCATTCAAGGCTAGGTGTTGCATTCAAGACAAGGATTCAACCATTGAAGAGGAGATCACCTACAACATACAACATACAGCATCATTACACCTTCGCATGTAAGAATACAAACATTCTTACAACAAGGTATCAATACTTGATTACATTACAAACACTCACATTTACAGCATTCTCATTTCTTGGTTAATTCCAAAACCGGGGTTTGACCTGAAGGAAAACCCCTAATCCCTAACCCCCCAATCGTCCTCTCATTTTTGTGTGTAGGTTGTAGGTACGCGGCTGTAATTGAAGATCTGGAATCCTTGTGTAGAGATGAACAGATCCCCCTTCATTTCGCGAATTTTTCGGAGGACCGTGTGCACTCCGGGTGCCATCATCCCATCAACTTTTGCTCAAACTTGTAGGACAGCATCGTCTCGACATTTTACTGCTAATTTTAGGTCCGCAGCTTCATCCCGTGTCCCTATCTCCGTCTACAAGCGAATCTTTCTTACTTTTACATACACTCCTAGTTCAATCCTTCTATCTACATTCTTTACAAAAGAGGATATCCTTGTTGTCTCAACCCTTGAAACTCATTTAGAATTCAATCTTGCATTGTGTGGGATTGGATCTTGTGAGTTTCAACCCCTCTTTTGAATGTAAAGTCTCTCCTAAGTGAAAACCATCAATCCTAGTGACCTCCTTTCTCTCTCCTTGGAGTGGGGGAACACCTAGGGTTCGATTTTCCGCTTTACAACTGGTAATATGGACAAGGTGCAGATGAAGAAGAATCCCTATCTAATGAAGTTATTCTTAAGGCAGGTTAGCAAGAGTGTTGACCAATTGCGTAGTTCACTGGAAGAGAAGCAGAATGCAAGGTTGATGACAGACTGGTTTGATGGTTTAACCAATAGGGTCATTTTACCGATAGAAGAGAAGAACTGGTTGAGTGTTTGGTCAGTGATTCCTGAACCGACACATCGATCCAAGCTGGTAGTTGGTTGATGTGGATGCCACTTGGAATTCAAGGTGGCAGACTTACATACAGTGGAAGATGGAATGTGCACTGATGAGGTAGGTGCAGTATTGGTCAACATTAATGGTGGATCCCGTAAATCATGGAATGTGTTGCAGATTCATCGCAGTGGTTTGTGGCTCGAGGTCTGGAGGAAAACTAAGAGCTAGCTTAGAATGATTGAGGAGATTGAGGTAGTAGAAGGAAACTGCAAGACCAATCTTGGTGATTGACCAAGAAATCAGCTGACAGGGTAAAAAGCAAATTGCCAAAGATAGAAGGGGTGATCAAGAAGGCACGACAATGGCGGTGATGAGGAAACATTTGTCTGGGTGATCATATCGAACAAGATTTGATTGGATTTAACTTGCCTCAAGGTTTATGAGGAAACTCTAACTACCCATGTTTTTGAATTGGCTTTTGGTGGGAAAACCAGGTTATAAGTAGGGAAGCCAAAATCATTGGAGAGTGTTGTTGCGAAGTGATTGAGTGTTACTTCTAAATGTAAGAGATAATTAGTCAAGAACTCAATGAGTATTTGAGAATAAACTGAGTGTGAGGGAGAACCAAGTTGAAGTGTTCAACCGGCAGCAGTGCAGAACTGGTAGTGTCCATACAGGCAGAGCACAAGTGAAGGAAGCTACAAAGAAGGCAGACATAGAACCAACAGAGTATAGTATCGGTAAAGAGTATAGCAGTGAGGAGGAGATCCAGTAGAGTATAACTGAAGAGAGGTGAATCGGTAGAGTTTACCGGTAAGCAAAGCAACAGATGAAAGCAGCAGAAGAGTAAGTCAATGCAGTAGAGAAGGTCTCTCATTGGCAGAGTGAGGTATATGAAATGGTTGCAAGATTCACTTGTAAAAAAATGATTAATTTTGTATGTGAAGATATATTTGAGATCATTGAGTCGTAGCTCGGTACAGGGGTTGTAGCTCCTTTGGGTTGTGGCCCATAAACAAGTTAGGGGTTGGTGGTCCTTGGGTTGGTTCCCTAAATCAGGGGTTGTAGCTCCTTGCTTTGTAGCCCTAAACATTGTAACAGAGTTTTTATTATGAGGCTGGATTGGAGCAGTAGACTCCAGCAACATTTCTCACCAAGGTTTTTCCCATCTTGAGTTTTCCTCGTACATACTGGTGTTATGTGTTGTCCATTTGTGTGTGTTTGCATTTGAGTTGGTCTTCCCACTAACCGGTAAGTTTGTTCTGAGTTAGATCTAATAACTGGTAAGCTCACATAGGATAGTTAAAGGGAAAAGTTTGAGAACCATTGATTCACCCCCCCTCTTTGTGGTGCATTGTGTCTAAAAAAATTAAATTTGTACACGCTTTAATTTAAAGGATATTTTAATATTGCTTCGTTCAAAAATTAGAGATTTAATTGTTCAAGATGAACTACTTGAAGCCATGCTTATTATGTATCTATAAATACTAGATCAAAGTTTATTCATCTAATTTTTAGAAGCTAAAATCTTAACCAATTAATTTTCAAAAACTTTAGTATTTAAGAAAAAAATATAAATAAAATATTTTAAATAGATCTAATATTATGGAGTATTCAATCCATTTTACATCATAAATGATGGAGTAATTTAAACTTGTTAAATTATGATGCAAGAGGGTACTCCCCTCCATGCTCAATTTCAAAACTCAATACACATAATATAGATGTTAAACTCTTTATGCTCAAACTCAAATAGAAATGACACAAAAATTTCAACAAGAAACTTATTCAAATATATACATTAATAATAACATACATGACCTTTGAGTGGCCTCTCTTTACACATTAATCCTCTCTACAATATATTTGCTCTAAAAATTTCACTACATACAACCTCTGTAACAACAATTGGTATTTCACACCTCTCTATGTCTTTAGAGTGACCCAAACTTTTGTCCTTCCTTTGTTCTTATCTTCTCACACCACTACTGTGTACTCATTCCTTCTCCTTACACCCTAATCTCTCTTTCTATCACTTTATTTTTTAGCACTTATGTCTCTTGATGTTGTGCAATAAGAGCTCTCATACACCCATCCTCACTTCTACCTTTTGGCCGATTGCACTACAAAATCCTTATCAACCCATTCATGTCCATGACCAACCCCTCTTAATAGCAACCCCCACACTCAACAATATATCTCAATTTCATAGCCCTCTTATTCGTAAAGATATTGATTTCACTTGTATTATCACACAAGATTGAGATAGGTTCATAAACAATACACCAATATCTGTGAATGTTTGTTTTATCCAAAGTACCTGAGTGTAGCATGAAGCAGCTACAATGTAATCAACTTCTACATTTTATAAAGATATAAAATATTGCTTCTTACTTAACCATGCAACTAACCAGGAGCCAAGGAAAAATTCTCCACCACTTGTAATTTTTATGTCATCAACACTTCTTGTCCAATCTGCATCAATACAAGCTTTTAAAGTAAAGACTAATCCTCTAGGATACCATAGTCCAAAATCTTATGTTCCTTTCAAGTATCTAAATATCATTTTTACTGCAACAACATGTGACTCTTTTGTTTCTTTTTGAAATTTGGCTACAAGACAAACAACATACATGATATCTAGTCTTGTAGCAATTAGGTATAACAATCCTACAATCATTGATGTGTACTTTCTTGCATCAGCCTTAGAATATTTATCATCATTAGTCAACTTGCATCCGATAGTCATGGGAGTACATACCATTTTGGAATTCTCTAATCCAAACTTCTTCAACAATTCTCTAACATGTTTTGACTAAGAAATGAAAATTTCTTTACTATTTTGATTCACTTGCAATAAATTCAACTCACCAATCTTAGACATTTCAAATTCCTTCTGCATTTCACTAGAAAACTCCTTGCACATTTCATCATTGCCTCAAAAAATTATATCATCCACATATATAATAACAATTAAAATATTACTTGATTCAACTTTGAAGTAAAGATTGTTGTCTTTAGACCCTTTTTGAAAACCTTGATTTAGTAGATATGTATCTAACCTTTCATACTATGCTATAGGTGCTTGATTCATTCCATACAGTGCCTTCTTTGATCTACAGACAACATCTTAGTCATCTGATAACATGAATTCTTTTGGTTGTTCAATGTAGACTTCTTTCAATTCTCCATTTAGAAATGTTGACTTCACATCCATTTGATAGACTTTCAAGTTCTTATATGATGCAAAAGCTAAAAACATCTTAATAGCCTTCATTATAGCAATAGGAGCATAAGTCTCCTCAAAATCAATACCTTCAACCCTAGAGTAACCTTTGCATAACAACCTTTCTTTCTTTCTTACAACCTGACCATCTTCATCCAATTTGTTCTGGAATACCCACTTTGTTCCAATAACATTCTTATCTTTTGGTTTAGATACCAATTCTCAAGTCTGATTTTTCTCAATTTGATCTAGCTCTTCCTTCATTGCTTTCATCCAATTCTAATCTTTGTAGGCTTCTTCAACTATTTTTGGTTCAAACTCAAAAAGTAAACACAAAAGAACTTGTTCTTCAATAGATTTTCTTCTTGTAATGACTTCTCTATTTTTATATCCTATGATTTGACTCTTAGAATGATTTCTCTGCACATATCTTGAGGTTTTTGATATAGTTGTTGGAGCAATTTGAGTCTCTTTCTGCTTATCTTCATCTTTTCTCTTCTCTTCTACTTCATCAAATTCATACCTTGCTTGAAAAATAGCTTCTTTTGAAATGTTCTCATCAACCTTCACATTTACACTTTCAACAATTTTACTCAACCTCTTGTTATAACATATGTAAGCTTTACTATTTGTAGAATAACCAAGAAATATACCTTCATCTACTTAGCTATTAAACTTTCCAAGATTTCCTTCATCTCTTCGGATATAGCATTTACTTCCAGAAACTTTGAAATACTTCACAAACAATATCCTTCCATACCATAACTCATATGATGTCTTTAAAAACGTCTTCCTTAATAGAACTCTGTTAAGGGTGTACACAATAGTGTGTATAGCTTCTCTCTAATAAAACTCCAGTAGGTTTGCTTCCTTGGTCATAGTTCCTGCCACCTCTTGAATAGTATTGTTCATCCTTTCAACTACACCATTTTGATGAGGTGTCCTAGGAGCTGATAAATGTCTTCCAATTCCATATTTCTCACCAAAAGTATTAAACTCATCATAAATAAATTCTCCTCCTCTATCAAATCTCAAACACTTAATTCTTATATCAACTTCATTCTCAACTCTAGCTTTAAATACCTTGAATTTTCCTAATGATTCTAACTTTTCTCTTAGAAATACAACCCAAGTCATTCTAGAATGATCATCACTTAAGAGCATCAAATACCTCTCACCTTGAAAACTCCTTGTTTTGGTTGGACCGCCTAGGTCTATGTGTATCAAATCCAGCAATCCAGTAGACGATTGTTCATTTCCTTTAAATGTTCCATTAGTCTTCTTTCCCACTTGACACTCTTTGCAAATATTGTTATTTAGTTTAGTCAGTCTTGGTAGTCTCACACAACTTTTATCATACTAATCTTCACCAAATTGTCAAAATTGATATATGACACATCCTCTAGTTTCATATCCAATTCTCATTGATCTGAGATAATAAACAATATCCTGCAGTATCTTCCAAATGATACATGTTTCCACCTATCTTTTTTCCCACAACAATTATAGTTCCAGATCTCTTCTGGATCTCACAACCACCATCCTAAAAGACAACATTAAAACCATTTTCACACATCTATCCAACATCAAGATATTATGATGTGATCCTTTTACATAGTAAACATTGTCAGTGTTATGCTTTCCATCAAAGGTAATAAAACCAATTCCACAAATTTGAGCAATCTAATCATCTCCAAATCTTACAAAACCACCATCATATTTTTCTAGCTTTACAAAATTACTTTTGTCACCAGCCATATGATTTGAACATCCACTATCAATCAACCATTCATTTCTATCTCTCATAACATCCAATGTTGAAGCAACAGTCTCAACAATCTTAAATTATTAGGTTTAGGTCCATCTTTCTCTATCATGAGCAATCAATCACCATCATCTTACTCTAATTCATCATCTGAAATGTCAGCATCATCTCTAACATAGTAGGCTTTCTTATTGAATTTTCCTTTATTTTCCCTATACTTCTATTTTGATCGTCTTTTCGGACATCTAGATGTATAATGAATAGTCTTTCCACATTTAAATATTTAAGAGGTAACATACCTTTATACTTTTTGGTCCCTCTTTTCAACTTTCTCACAAAGTTTTCTTCCAAGCTCTCCTCATCATTTGAATCTTCATCTACAGCTTTTGATGCTTTAAAGGTTGTTTCTCATTTTTCTTTATGTTTGCCAAACTTCCTCATCTCAAATGCAGTCAAAGTCCCAAACAGCTCTTCTCTAGTGAATTTTGATGGATCATGGGTCTCCTCAATAGTTGAAATCTTGTCACTGTAACTCTTTGGTAAATTCCTCATGATCTTTTGTATCACATCCTTCTCATCCAAGACACTACCAAGATCTATGATCACATTGACAACATTGTCAACCTTCTGAAAATAGCTTGATGTACCTTCACCTTCTTCTATTCTCAAATTTTCATAAGTGCCCTTAGAATTATACATCTTAGATATCTTGACTCTTTCATTTCCTTCATAAATACTTTTCACTCTTTCCCATACTTCATAAGCAGTATCTAAAGAAACAACCTTCGCCAATTCAATTTTAGATAAAGCACTAATGATAGCATACCTTGCTCACTCATTTTCTTCATAGGCTTCAATCCCATCCGATGTAGTAGGTCCATTTGTTGGTGTTGAATACTTAGTCTCCACAACTTTTCAAGTTTTGTAACTCAGATAAATCAAATATCCTTGCATCTCAAAAACTAAAAAATCGAAAAAATCAAAAGAAAAAAATTAAAAATCAAAGCATGAGTGCATAGCCTATCCATCAAATCAACAACAGGAAAACTATCAAAGTCTGCAATCAAACTGATCACATGTCTTGTTAATCAATTTATCACCCAAAATCTATCAACGTCAGCATGTCTTATAGAAGGATAGGTACACTCGAAACAAGACAGATCGGTCTTACATGGGGTACTCACTCTTTGAATCTAGACATTCTTATCAATTATTGAACAAATCAAAATAATGACATAGATTAGTTTGACTACTAGATTTTATTCTGGGTAGTCTTATATTTATCAATTGATGGCAAGACATGTTTCATCTCTCAAAAATCAAAAAAATCAAAAACAAATCAAAATATGCAATAAATTTAGATGGTGAAAACCTGGTAAACAGACGCTATCTAAGAAGTAAGTTCCTCCATCTATGAGATCCCTTTGCGCACCTATCCACTCCATCCTATCGCATCTATCACTTCCATATATCTTAGCTTATCCATTCCATCTTTCGCATCCATTTGTTCAGAACCATTTTAGCAAGAAATATGCAGCATATCAACAGTTATCAATCTTTGACACACTTGTCATAGTCACTGTCTTAGATTTTATCAAAATCTATCAATCTGCATTTGTATCCCGCCATGGTTTGGATCTTGATTAATTCATACATCCATAATAATTTTTGTTTCTGCTGGGGGCAAAATCTTAATTCTTTTTGCTAAGGTGATCTTTTGAATCTTTGAAAATCCAAAACATTCAAAAAACTTAGAAAAAACCAAAAACACCTAGGATTTTGAAACAGATAACGAGCAACAAAGCAACCAAAATCAAGGTATTTCACCAACAACTGAATCATGAAACTCAAAAACCAATGACGAATCAACCATCAAGTAATAAAGGATTATCAAAGATCATTCATCAAGATGATTATATCAGTTAATGACCATAAGAACATGTGAATGACATGCAAGATTCAATGTTTATATCTTGATTTTATTGCTAATCATGTACTCTATGCAACTCAAGGATGTCCATGACTAGAGAAGCTATGATGGGGAATGATTATTTTCATTTGATTACTGTCTATGATTTATCTCTTACTACGGTATGAACTTGTCTTGGGATATGATTGGCAAAAGATCAAGGAGGACGTTCCAAGTCATACATGAAAGGAGATAATCCTTATCTGTTTTTCAAGCAATGCTCAGGTCAACTTGATCCATTATATCAAGTTGTTTGTATTAACTTGCTATATAAAATTCCATGTGAGGAATACTCGGGTCATCTTGAATCTTTATGTCAAGTTGCTTGTATTTTCTTACAACATTTTAAAGCTCAATGATGAAATCAAAGAACTGTTACAAAGATCGCATATGAAGAATGGCAGTACAATTTTTAGTTACATCATTTCATTAGCTCATTATTCATCTGCATTATAAGCATTCATGGAAAGTTGCATTATAAGCATATCATTTCATTAACAGATCAACGGTCATAAATAAAGATTGAGTATACTTGGGCAAACAAAAACAATTTGCATTTAAACATTGTAGGTGCATTCATTTTTACACTCATTTTAATCATCATCCATTTCATTTAGTTGAATATAAATCATTGCATTAGTTTGCATTCAATTAAGTGAATTTCATTAATCATGTAGTGTATCATCATTATTATTTACATTATCATTCCATTAATGATCATTTAGTTGCATCTTTACACTTAGATTCATAAACATCACATAAAAAACCAAAAACATTTCATGTAGATCATTGGCATTTACATCATCATAAATCAAAAGCAAATCAATCATTCATTTGCATTCCCATATAGATCATTGCATTTACATATCATTTAAGTTAGTAATCATTTTCATTTTGCATCCAAGGTCATTAAAATTGAAAATCAACAAAAGCATTTATCATTGCATCATCATCAAATAGAATAACATGCATAAATATCATCATCCATCTAATCATGCATCCATATAATCAAGGCATATAGATCATCATCAAATAGAATAACATGCATAATAAAAGATCATCATCATATAGAATCCATGTTTGCATATAGATCATCATAAAACAACAAAAATTTGTCCAAGTATACAATGATATCATAAAAATAATCAATAATGTACAAAGTCCCATCAATATAAATCGATTCAAGAATCATGACTACCTCTCGAGACTGTGGGTCTAACACTTGGATCACCTACACCAGCATCATCATCCAATGGAATCATTCTTCAATTTAATATCTTTTGTTGTCAAATGCAGACTCCGATGAGACATTGTAGGTGATTGAAGGTTTTGTCATTGATGGCAACCTTACAATCCTATGGCACCGGCAAGGCAATCCACCAGCACCAGCAAAGTTAGATTCTACACCGGCACATGAACCACCGGCCCCGGTAGTGAAAGGAAGCATACCGGCATAGAAGCCAACGGGAATTTTATTGTTAATATATTTTGTTTATTATTGTAAAATCATTCTAAGCCAACTTGGCAAGTTGTAAAATGACTCTTATATAAGAGAGATCATTGTAGAACCATTTTGAGAATAGATAGAGGAATGTAATTAGGTGAAATAAGGCATACCTATTATGTGAAATATAGGTTAAGGCTTTATGTAAGAAGCAGAGCAGAAACCGGTACTGGATCTAGCATTATAGATGCTATTTTGAAGCAATACAAGACACTAGATTTATATAATCCATTTTGTAAGTCAGTGATACTTCCCATTTTGTATTTGAACAATGAGCTCTAGGCACTTGGCCTTCCTGCATGTGCAGGCCCCTCTTGTAGCAGTAATATTCTCTTATTGGCCAGTAAGTGAATATTGTGGGTCACAAATCCCACTGAGGTTTTTCCCACATCGGGTTTCCTCGTTAAAATATTGTGTTATGGTGTGTTTTTCATGTGGTTGTTTTTATCTATGTTTATTGCATTACTTTATGTTTACCGGTACACAGTATTAATATTCTCTACATGTTTTAAGTTAAGAAAATCTTATTACCGGTTAGATATTGATTCACCCCCCACCCCCCTCTCAATATCTATGGGAATCCTAGCAATTGGTATCAGAGCTTGGTCCTTTATTTTCAAAAGCCTAACAGCTTAAGGAAGATCTTGACACCGGTAGAAATTGAAAACTTGATGAAGCAACTTGAAGCAGCTCTCTCAGACTATGATGGAGAAAAATTGAAAAATATCAAACTTGAAGATGACCTAAAAGCAGCTCAGGATATTATTCAAGCACTTCAAGAAAATCTTACTATTTCAAGAAACAAGAGAAGAGAACTTTGTGAAAAGATGCAAAATGAGAATGATGAAAAAGAAACTCTTAATGATATGTTAAACAAGCTGAAGTAAGAGAATATGACAACAAAGAATGAGATGCAGGATATGACTATGAGATTATGTAAAGAAATTGAAGATAGAAAGAAGAATGAAGAAGATTTGACTAGACGACTAAGTGATGCTGCAAATGAAAACACAAGACTCGGTTATGAAAAATTATTTGTTGAAGACAGATCCGATGCACACCCAGAATGACTCAAATGAACTGATGAGGCAAAAAGAAGTCTTAGAAAGAGAACTAGAAACTGCAAATCAACATAAAGAGAAATTCAAGAAAAGCTCAGAAGAACTTGGTAACTTGCTGAAGAATCAAAAACCTAAAGGTGACACTTGTGGAATTGGCTTTGAAGTTGGTGAAAGCTTCGGTACTGCAAACACACAGGATCATAGCAAACCGGTAAGACAACCTACTACTTATAAATTTAATGGAAAATGCTTTAACTGTAACAAGTATGGTCATAAAGCAAATCAATGTAGATCTATAAATTATCAGAATACCAATGCACCCACCGGTCAATGTTCAAAATGCAACAAAGTTGGTCATAATTCTGAGAATTGCAGAATGAATGTGAGATGTTATGTTTGTGGAAGATTTGGACACTTATCTAATCAATGCAGAACACAAATCGGCATAGGTTATGGAAAGGCTATTCAAAAAAATAATGTGACTTGTTATGCTTGTAACAAGATTGGACATAATGCAAAATTCTGTAGAAGTAAGGCACCACCGGTAGACAACAAAGGTCCTAGTTTGAAAGGTAAAGAAAAGGTTGAAGAAGTAAAGCAAGAATTCTCAAAACAATGGATTAGAAAGTCAGACCTAAATGGTGTTGGGAATACTCCTCCACCGGTAGAACAGAGTAGCACTTCACTGGCAGGAGTTTCTTCATCTAATTGAAGAAAATTATTTTGAGGGTTTAGCAATCAAATCAAAAATATGCTATTATTCCCTCAGTTGATGGTAAGAAGTTGAAATTACTTCTATATCGGCAGATATGTTAAGTGATTACTTAACCGGCAAGCATTAAATGTGGTAGTTGACAGATTGACATTATAAATTAGTGTTTTTGGCTCCATTTTACTTCACCGAGCATTCAAACATTCAAAGAGCGCGAAATTTCCAGAGCTAAGGCATTTCGAGCAAAGAAGCAAAGCAATTCAGCAATCAATCTTTCCAAAGGCAAAAAAAGGTATTTATAATCATGGCATCCTCTTCTGTACCTAAATTCATAGCAAACCCTACTATAGTCGAGGTAATCAAATTCCCTAGGCTCGTATTTCAGCTAGTTCCTGAGATAGCTAAAAAGGATGATAATATTGGTGCATTTTCCCAAATTCCCAAAGGAGTTGTTTTTGCAGAAGACCCTAGAATGTACATCCATTTCCATATAGAAGAATTAGGTGATGAGGAAATCAAGAACATGTACAAGACTATCATATGTGATGATTCCAGTAATGTGAAACCTGAACACAAAATAATTGAAACCCTAGGATTCACAGAAATTCTCTGCATTCCGGATTTCCCTAAGGAAGTTATAAGGATAGTGTTGAGCAGGGTACATGGTGAATTTTTCTGGCTGGATTCAATTCACAAAATCACTAAGGAAGTTGTAAAAGTTGTAACAGGGTTACCTTCCATCGGTAACATACCAGACAAGACAAAGAAGGTCTCAAATGACCTGGTAATGAACCTAACAGGTGCAACATTCGACAAAAGGTCCTTAAGGGTAAATGATGTAACTAACATAAATGTGAGATTCATTAGCATGATTCTAGGTTACAAAGCAACTCATGCAAACAGACTTAACTCAATTTCCAGCTTATGCATAAAAAGTGCACATGATATGGTTAAAGATAATGTGAAAATTGATGTATGTGAATGGTTAAAGGATGAACTTATTGATAATCTGGGAAAGATCAAGAAAGATAAGAAAGGGACATTTAGATTTGGTAACTTACTTGTTTGCTTAATGCTACATATAACCAAACAGGTGCCTGGTATAGGTAATAAGAAACTTGGATTTGACATACCGGTAGGCAAACAACTATCTGACTTATTGAACAACATGGGTGAAAACAGAGAAAAGAATATCAATGAATACTTTCAAGCATTAAAGGCGAGAATGAACACCAGAGTAACATTATCACAAACAATTGTAGATAAATATAAGGATGACATAGGCTTTGTGATTAAGAAGGATGAGATATGGATGGAAGCAGTTATCCCAAGAACAATTTGGGTTACTGAAATGGGTTATGAGACAGATGATCACATCATTGAAACATATGCTAAAGCCCTTCTAGAAGCACCCAATGAACCTAAGGAAGAAGTATTTGGCAGTGTTGAAACCATTGAAAATCAAATTCAATCCAAGAAGAGAGTAAAGAAAGTAGAAGCAACAGTAAGGAGAGATTCAAGGCAGGCTAAGGCTATAAAAGAAGATGTACTAAAACTAACCGATATCACTGAAGATGAGTTACAGGCACAACAACCAGAAACTTAGCTTCATCGGTAGCAACTTCTTCAGAGAGTGACATGCCAGCAACATTTAAAAGAGTTGTGATGAAAAGGGAACCTTCACCGATATCCACACCTTCACCTAGAAGAACCAGACAAAAACAACAGGCAGCAAGGCCCCCGGCTAAAAACATAACTCCAAAGAAAAAAAAGTTGACACCAAAGAAAAGGACTCAACAAAATATTGCTCCAATTGACAAACTGCTAGATGAAATAACAGAGGAAGGACAACTTAAAAACATCAACAAAGTATATGACTCACTATTAGTTGATGATAAAGAAAAGGTTGAAAATAGTGTTATCTTACACTTGGATATCTACAAGAAGTTCTTGATGCAAGTTGTAGATGAACTATTCAAGAGACTGGAAGCAAGAAGACAAGTTGTCATAGAGCTTGACAAGAAAATAAAAGTTGAAAAATTACTTGCTATCTACCTAGTTAACTCTCAAAAAGAGATAGATGATATGATTTCAGAGGCTAACCGGTCAGTATTCTCTACTGCACACCGGCATATTGCACTAATGGTTGGAAGAGTAAAAGAGGTTGCAGAAGAAACTGAAAATGCATGGGATATATTCCTTGTTGAAAAGGAAAAATAGGAAGAGTATAGAAACCCTAAACCAATCAAGGTATATCAGAAAGACAAGGATAAGGGAAAAGGAAAGGTTGGTGGACCTCCAAGCATCAAAATAAGAGATAATTTATCCCCACCACCTCTGATTACTCCACCGGTAACAACAACTGAAGATCAACTAGCTAATGAGGGTTTGGATGTATCACAAGAGGATACAAATCCTAATTCTAAGGTACTATACACAATTGATATTGATACTCAGAAAGTCAACATTATGATAGACAAGGACACAACCGGTAAGATAGATATGGCTAGTGAGCCACTGGTAACTGATAACACAAATAACACAGAAGGTAAATCAGGAGATGGGAAAATAGAACAAGCAGAGCAACAGGCTCCAGCACAGGAATAGGTTAATACAGAATCAGTGCCACTGGCAACTAATGAGCAAAACAAACCATTGCTTAAGGAAATGGAAACACAGACTGACCTACCAGACGTCACTGCAAGCAAGGATATTGCTCCCACCAGCAAAATTTAGAGTGTTGGCTCTTCAACTGCAGGATTTAAATCAACAAATGTAACTGAAGTTCTTTTAGATTCTATAAAGAAAATAACAGATTGTAGTTCACAGGCATATAAAGCTATAGATGACACAATTCCAATTTTGAAGATGATAGCTCCAAAATGCAATGTAGATAATAAGGATTCTTTGAGTCAACCTGACACTTTGTCTAAGTATATTACTGACAACATAGTGACAGTTGAACAAATAAAGGAGGAAGCATTCAAAACAGAAGTTAGAAAAAGAAAAACAAAAATTCTTTGAGGAACAAATAAAGAAATGTACAAGGCAATTTGACACACTGCTACCAGAACTGTGCAGCACACTTAAGGAGTTCAAAACTTTGTACAGAGACACTTGTAAGACAAACTTTTTGACAGTTGACATAGACAAGAAAATGAGCAAGATACAGGAGGAAATTAATAAGCTAGCCGACAATTTTATTAATTCATTTGATTCATTATCAATTATTGAGCAAAAGATAACAGGACTTGAGGAAGAGTTACTAAAGCTAGAAAGAGAAAAGGAGAAAATAAAAGGTAAGGCTAAGGATCTGAAATGGAGATTAAGTACAAAGTTGGATTACCTCGCATGTTTAAGGAAAGAAATATCTGATGCATTAGTACAAGGACAGAAAACACCGGCAGAGCAAATGCAACACCTCACCAGTACAGTTCAGAGGACAAAGGCCGCAATAAAAGATAGTAAAAATTTCATTGAGAACTTGAATTTGGTTTTGGTAGAACTTTTTCAAATTGTAACCAACCGGTTACAAGGTTGAGACAAGAAACCATACTCTATTGACACTTTGACAACCTTTGTCATTGATGTCAAAGGGGGAGTAGCGGTATGAGAAAATAATCAGCTAAAGACTCATCTGCTCAGGGGGAGTTCACACATTGTTGGTTCACACATTTTTGATAATATATTTTTGGACTACACTTTTTGAATTTTCTCATGAGTGTTGCCATCAATGCCAAAGGGGGAGATTGTTGGCAAGTGCACACCTCAATGAGACATTGTAGGTGATTGAAGGTTTTGTCATTGATGGCAACCTTACAATCCTATGAAACTGGCAAGGAAATCCACTGGCACCAGTAAAGTTAGATTCTACATCGGCACACAAACCACCGGCAGTGAAAGGAAGCATACCGGCACAGAAGCCGACAGGAATTTTATTGTTAATATATTTTGTTTATTATTGTAAAATCATTGTAAGCTAACTTGGCAAGTTGTAAAATGACTCTTATATAAGAAAAATCATTTTAGAACCATTTTGAGAATAGATAGAGGAATGTAATTAGGCAAAATAAGGAAGACCTATTATGTGAAATATAGGTTAAGGGTTTATGTAAGAAGTAGAGCAGAAACCGGTACTGGATCTGGCATTATAGATGCTATTTTGAAGCAGTACAAAACACTGGATTTATATAATCCATTTTGTAAGTCAGTGAGACTTCCCATTTTGTATTTGAGTAGTGAGTTCTAGGCACTTGGCCTTCCTGCATGTGTAGGTCCCTCTTGTAGCAGTAATATTCTCTTATTGGCCAGTAAGTGAATATTATGGGTCACAAATCCCACCAAGATTTTTCCCACACCGGGTTTCCTCATTACAATATTGTGTTATGGTGTGTTTTTCATGTGGTTGTTTTTATCTCTATTTATTGTATTACTTTATGTTTACCGGTACACAGTATTAATATGCTCTACATGTTTTAAGTTAAGAAAATCTTATTACCGATCAGATACTGATTCACCCCCCCTCTCAGTATCTGTGGGAATCCTAACATCTTCATCATTCATTCAACTATCATCTATCAAGTCTTATACAGGATGTATCTTTCCTAAAGCCAGATGTTTTTATCATTTATCATGTCTTATACAGGATGTATCTTTCCTGATACCAGATGTTTTGATCATTTATCATGTCTTATACATGATGTATCTTTCCTGATACTAGACATTTTGATCATCTATCATGTCTTATACAGGATGTATCTTTCCTGAAACTAGACATTTTGATCATCTATCATGTCTTATATAGAATGTATCTTTCCTAAAACCAGACGTTTTGATCATCTTTTGTCTTATACGGGATGTGTCCTTCCTGAAACCAAACTTGATCTCAATCTAATCAATCTTATCAATCTAATTCATCTGATCAATCTATAATCTATTCACTCATCTATCTTTCATATAACTTTCTTCTTCTATCAAGAGATAATTCATTCCTTTAATGCACAAATGATCACTCGAGGGGGCATCATCATCAAATCAATATCCAAAAATCAGTATCTAGGGCACACAATCAGGATTTTTAATCTTCGCCAGGCACACTATCGAGACTTGATTTAATCTTTGAAACAATATTGTCTCGACATCATTTCAAAGAGGGGCAAAATGTATACACATAAAAATGGCTATGAGCAATTAAATAAATATTTAATATTTATTTAATAATTATTCTTCTATTAAATAGTTAATTTGAAAAGATTAATTTATTTAATTCATTTTCACGTCTTTCTATTAATTAATTCATCTATCCTATTCTTCTAATTAATTAAATATCTAATATTTAATTATCCTTTTAACCAAGTTAATTAAATATCTAATATTTAATTATCTCCTCCAATCAATTAAATATCTAATATTTAATAGTTATTCTCTTATCCTATAGTCTCAAATATTAAATAATTTCTAAATTATTTAAATCCCTTTTCCAACTCATCAAACATGTGGCTAAGGAAATTAATATTTCTTAAATATTAATTCGTCATTTATCTCCAACTTCCAAATTTAATGAAAATTGTGTACGTACACATATTTCATAACCATTTCCTATATTCTCTCCAACACCCCTTACATCTTAGGAAGGACTTGAGTCCACTTGTCCTCTCATGCCTAAATCTTCTATAACCATCCCTAGATTCTCTCAGTCAGCAACCCAGTCAAGATGAGATGAGTGACACTTGTCTTCTCCTTCCCCCTTTCTCTCAACCTTCACCCTTACTCATAGCCATTCAAATCTGCAGATTTGATCATGACTGTTGATCTAAGACACATCATCTCATCCTCTCAAGGTCTATAAAATCAAGAGCTTCAGTTGAGAGAGAGTTAGACTTCAAGAGAGTTCAAGAGACTTCAAGAGTCTTCAAATTAATCATATGCATCTGTCATTTTTAATCTTGAAGCAAATAGCAAATAGCAAATAGTAATAGCAATTATCATATAGCATAATTATTTTTAGCATAATCATGTAGTATTGCATATCATAGTATCAGTTAACTACAAGTTATCAGTCCATTCTTCATATGCCATCTTGGAAGTCATCAATGCATTGTCTGAGAGCACACCATCTGCAACCAGGAACAGTGGAGTTAGGACACAATGAGACATAAACCATGAAGGTAATATTAATGTTTTTATTTCATATATATTTCATGTAGTTTCATTGGTTGAGTTTGGATTTCCTGTAGCATTTCCATTTTTATTTTGTGAAACTAACTTGTTGTAGGTAGAATTCTGAGGATGATATTCAAGTCAACACACATGTATACATGTATATATGCATATGTGTATACACACACACACACATGCATATATATATATATATATATATATATATATATATATATATATATATATATATATATATATGTATGTATGTATGTATAATGTTGAGGTTAAAGTTGAACTCCAAAGAAATGTCCTAAAACTTACATGAAACTTAACTTCAACTAATGAAGTAACATGAAGTAAATGAAATAAACAAGATTATACCTTCCAAGATTTACACATCATTGTGTCCTAACTCCATTGTTCTTGGTTGCGAGTAATTTTCTCTCAAACAAGCACTAGTAGCTTCCAAGATGGCATATGAAGAATAGACTAATAGTTAACTAATACTATGATATTCATATGCAAATGATTTAAGCTAACATGATATTAAGTTGTGATAAGAATTCTAAAATTGTTAATTGCTTCAAACTTAAACTCATGGATACAAGATAAAGACTCCTAGAATAATTATATGATTAGCTATTAGTCTATTAGTTTCAAAATTGCTTAGGAGACCTCTTTTTATAGATTTTTTAGTGCATGAGATTAGGTGGTAGAGATCAACAGTCATGATCGAATCTTGCAAATTGGATGGCTATGAGCAAGAAGTTGAAGGTTGAGAAAAGGGGGAAGCAGAAGACAAATGTCACTCATCTCACTTTGACTGAGTTGAAGACTTGAGAGGATATAGGATAGTTGGAGAAGATGTTGGAATGAGAGGACAAGTGGACTCAAGTCCTCCTAAGATATAGGGATGTTGGAGAGAATATAGAAGGAGGTTAGGAAATATGTGTACGTACACACTATTTCATTTATTTTGGAAGTTGGAGATAAGTGGCTAATAAATGATTTTATTTAATTTTATTTTGTTGAATTAATTTAGCCACATGATGGATGAGTTGGCAAAGGAAAGATGAAGTGGAGATGGAAGGTGAGTTAGAAAAGGGATTAAATAATTAAAAAATTATTTAATGAATGAGACTATGGGATAGTAGATAGAGGAATGATTAAATATTAGATATTTAATTAATTGATTAGAAGAAAAGGATATAACGAATCAATTAATAAAAATTTTCAATTAAATTAATTAATAGGACATGAAATGAATTAAACTAATTAATCTTTTCAAATTAACTATTTATTAGAAAAATAATTATTAAATAATTATAAAATATTTATTTAATTGCTCATAGCCATTTTTATGTGTATACATTTTGCCCCTCTTTGAAATGATGTTGAGAAAACATTGTTTCAAAGATTAAATAAAGTCTCGATAATGCACCTGATGGAGATAAAAATCTTGATTGTGTGCCCCCTCGGGAGATAGATCGTGAAATTGTTTGAAATTTTTGAATGATTAATCTCACAATAATTGAAAAGGTTCCTCAGAATAAAATTTCCCCACTTAAGAGCATTAATTACCCTTTCAAATGGTAATTATAAAATTAACCAAGGTTAATTTTATCCTCATTTGCATCCTTGTCAGCTTATGGAGTGAAAAGAATTTTTGTGTTGAGCTGGCAAAATGGTTATCACGTTTGAGAACCATCAATTTAAGTGTGTACCATGTTATCAGCGACCTCCTGAGTATGGTCATCCAGTATGTACCTTATCATGAGCTTGTTTGCAACTTTCCATACAAATTTCCTTGTTTTTCAACACGTGTTAGGCTATTTTTTTAAAATTGATTTTCGCCATTTTGTTTTAGCGCTTTTGTCTTGTATGTTTGTGCATATGAATTTTATGTTAGCACTTTTGATAGTTTAGTGCAATTTTTTGTTTCGTTCATGCTTTTTTGATGTATGTTAGCGCTTTCGTTATGTTAGCGCTTATGCTTTGAGTGTTCGCGCTTTTGTGAAAAAGGTTAGCGCATTTGACTATTTTCATGTTTTTACTCCAAGTGTTAGCACTTTTGTTATTTGGGTTCACACATATGTGTGTTTCAATGCCTATGCTTAATAGAATAGCACTTTTGTTTCGAGGAATAGCGATTTTGGTAAAAAAATAAAATTGTTTGATTTTGACTATGTTCAAATTCATTTAGATGATTTGATTTGATATTTTGATGCATGAATTTGATAGATAGATATGTTGATTGATGTTTGACTGATAGAGAATTTGATAAATTTGATTGATAGGATAAATGATTGATTGATTTGATTGGTAGATTGATAGATTAGCTCTAAGAGACCGATTCAGTCTTCGATAAAGAACTTGATAGAGTTAACTGAACTCGGTGATTGATAGAAAATCATTTGTGATGATTTAAAAGTTGATTTGATAGCCTGATTTTCTTTGTAAAAAAAAGATTTGATCAATCGTTGATGTGATTAATCATTTGTTTGATAGATTGATAGATTTGTGATCTCTTAGATTTGATGGATAGATAATTGATAGAGATCAAATTCTCTTGTTAAACAGGAGAAACTTGATGTTCTCCAGTGTCAGGAGAAATTCTCGGGCATGTACCATTTAGTGTCAGAGCTTACATAGGATGAGATTAGACATATAGATGCTTGCGTATTACACCATTTGTTCTACATGCCTAATATTACCCATAATAGGGGTTTGTTGACTGTCTTAGCAGAGAGATGGCATAGTGAGCATAACACTTTCCACCTGCCCATTGGTGAGATCAGTGTTACAATCAAGGATGTATACAGGATTCTACACATTCTCGTGACTGGTGAGTTAGTCCAGTATCATTTTCAAGATCTTGGAGGGACAGAGGCTTGCAGAGCCGTATTTGGTGATGAGATCATTTCTAGAGGAGAGATCCGATGGGAGGATATGATCATGTAATATGAGACTCTCCTAGTTATTCTTACAGGATTTATTGGCAGATTCATCTATCCAGATAGGAAATCTCGAGGTTTCGCTATTGGCTGGGGTGAGATTCTACTGAGCATGATGTAGCATCGAACTTGATATGCATGGGGTGTTTGCATGCTTTCTCATTTGTATCATGATCTTCATCAAGTTGTCTTTGATGATGGTACTAGTATGTCTACAGGATGTACACTTTTATAGATCTGGTGCTGGGAGCACATTGTTGTTACTCAGCCTATCTATCATAGAGTTTGTGGTGATAGGTAGCCATATGTCTATTTATATGCAGGTATCCTTACTCAGCATAAGCTGGGTAAGATGGAGTATTAGCATTGGGTTCTCGATTCAGTGGATAGCATCATTTGGAGACCCTATATCGCTTGTGAGCCATGGATGGATGATGCACAGACATTACCATATATTTTGCAGAGTAGATATTTGATTGGTTGTACTCCATACATTTTTTAGCGACAGTTGATTGGTCATATTTTGAGACATTTTGGTATCATTTAGCACATGCCTACTGGTGTTGCCATGTATGCACGACGATACAAGGATAGATGAGATTGGGGACCTTCTTTGTCTTTTGAGATATCACAAGCAAAGTTTTTGGCCACTCCTATGGTAGCTTATGATTTGAGATTACACATTTTGGATCCCAGGGTCGGTGTGGATTATGCTTAGTACATGCTTGCACACCATTTTCCTCATATCACTGATCTAGCAGACCCTCCTCCAAGCTCAGGAGATGAGGAGGATTCAGATGATCTCATCATTAGGAGATGGAGATGGAGACAAGAGCTTAGAGCTTCTTGAGAGGCTAGAGATGAGGGAGATGAGGGAGGAGATGGAGGGGGTAGGAGACTTGGTCAGAGAGGAGATCAATTGAGAGTCCATGGAGGACCTTTTGGACCAATTGGCAAGGTTGGGAGACCACTTTCCATGGGAGGGAGAGATGCAGGATGGATTGGGAGGGATACAGGCAGGGTAGGTATGAGATGAGTGAGAGTATTACCCTCTACAGGAGGAGGCAGGAGTATTGAATTGGACATGGGCCGAGGGAGAGGCATTGATTTTGGTTAGATTCATCCTGATCCTAGGATTATTTCAGCTCATGAAGGAGGGGATGAGGTGGAGGAGGATTCAGAGGATCATGTTCCTCTCATTAGATGATGGGTCTTGAGGACTACTCGGGTTGAGATTCCAACAGGTGGAGATGAGTGGATTTAGGATGCACCTCAGCAAGATATGCCAGAGCAGGAGACCTTGGATGATCTCAGAGCACAGATAGATCAGTTTAGGGCACAAGTGCAGACACTTATGACAGAGAGAGATAGGGTTGTTAGGAGACTGTAGGATACTCGGGCTCTTCTTGATCATATTCAGCAGTTTGGATTTGGCACTCTCTCAGTCGATACCATCAGAGCATTATTTCAGGTTGGGAAGGAGACAGCACGTTGGCGACAATTATATGAGGATTTAGTCTCAGAGAGTTAGAGAGCAGGGAGATATCAGACTACTATGAGGATGGATACTAGTAGTGGTGGGGTCATGGGACTTCCTCAAAGGAGTGGAGATTAGGGGGAACAACCATCTAGAGGATCTTCTCGCACACAGCCATAGAAACGGACAGAGTTAGGTGGTAGTGGCACAGGATAGCCTTGACTTGTAGACATGATTTATATTGATTAGGCACTTGTATTTTATTATTGATTTGATATCATTGTATACCTGGACTTTTTATTGTTTTATGATGATCTATAGGCAGACATGGACTCTATATGATGATGATCTATATGCTTCATGATTCATAAATGCAGTGATCAAATGGATGATGTTATGATGATCTTTTGTTTCCTTTATTTTATGATGATGATATTCTATATGATGCAATGATGATGAAATGAAAATGTATTTGATTTTGATTTTGATGATCATGGATGCACATGAAAAATGATTACTAACTTAAATGATATGTTTTACTTAAATGATGTAAATGTAATGATCTATATGAGAATGCTTCTAATGATTACGCATGCAAATGAATATTGATTTTTTGTTTTAATGTGTATTCATATAATGATTTAAAATGCAAATGATCTACATGAAATTTTTTTTATTTTGATTATTTAAAAATGCAAATGATGATTATAAAATGCAATTTATGTATGCTTATATGTAATCCTTATAATGATAAATAAATCTAAGTGCCAAGATGCAACTGAATGACTTTAATGGAATAAAAATGAACTAAAATGATAATGAACCTAATACAAATAATAATGATGATATACTACATGATTATGAAATGCACTTAATGGAATGCAAAATAATGCAATGATTGAATGCAACTAAATAAATTGAATGATAATTACTTAAATGATTCTAAAGATGAATGAACCTACAATGATCAAATGCAAATTGTTTTTGTTTGTCCAAGTATACTCAATCTTTATAAATGATCGTTGATCTCTGAATGAAATGAAATGATTATAATGCAACTGACAATGAATGCTTATAATGTGGATGAATTAATGAGCTGATCTAAAAAATGATCTAACTAAAATGATACTTACATTCTTCATATGTTGTCTTATAATAGTGCTTGATTTCATCATTGAGCTTTTGAATGTTGTAAGAAAATACAAGCAACTTGGCATAATGATTCAGGATGGCCTGAGTATTTCTTACATGGATTTTGATATAGCAATTTTATACAAACAACTTGATATGATGAATCAAGGTGACCTGAATATTTCTTGCAGAACAAACAAGGATTATCCCCTTTCATGAATGACTCGGAACATCCTCATTGATCTTTTGTCGATCATATCCTTAGACAAGTACATACCTTAATAAGAGATAAATCATAGACAGCAAACAAAAGACAAATAATCATGCCCCATCATATCTTCTTTATCCATGTACATCCTTGAGTCACATAGAGTACATGATTAGCAAAAAAATCAAGATATAAACATTGAATCTTGTATGCCATACACATGCTCTCATGGCCATTAACTGATATAATCATCTTGATGAATGATCATTGATAATCCTTCATTACTTGTTGGTTTATTCTTTGTATCCTGAGTTTCATGATTTAGTTGTTACAAAATGGATTGATCTTCATTGCTTTGTTGCTCGTTGTCTATTCAAAAGCCTATGTGTTTTGGTTTTTTTCTAAGTTTTGTGAATGTTTTGGATTTTCAAAGATTTAAAAGATCACCTTAGCAAAAGGAATTAGGATTTTTCCCCCAATGGAAATAAACTTTATTATGGATATATGAAGAATGATCCAAACCATGGTGGGAAATAATGCAGATTGATCGATTATGATAAAATCTTAAGATAGTGACTACACTAAGTATATCAAAGATTGATAATTGTTGGTAAGTTTCATATTTCCTACTAGATGGTTTAGACCAATGAATGTGAAAGATGAAATGGATGAGCTAGGATAGATGGAAGCAATAGATGCAAATAGGATGGATAGATGTGATAGGTTGGATAGATGCGTGAAGCGATCTCATAGATGGAAGAACTCACTTTTAGATAGCACCTTTTTACCAAGTTTTCACTATCTAAATTTATTGCATTTTTTCCATATTTGAATTTTTTCTTTTGTTTTCATTGTTTTATGCTTTTTAGGGATTTTTTGGTTTTCTGATTTTTACTGATTTCTTTAGGACTTTAATCTAAAGCATACAACTTCTTGATATTGATGGAATTTATGGGCTCATCAAACCAATCACCTTCAGGGGTAGATAACTTTTATGCTCTTGAGCCATATGTTGCTACTATAACAAAAGGACCTAACCAGTTTGGTTCAAATTTTCCCTTCTTTTCTCGGTCTTGTTGATTTCTTGGATTCTCCCTTAGAACTATATCTCCAATCTAAAAAATGTGTGGCTTAACTTTGTGATTATAACTTCTCGCCATTCTCTGTTGATATGCCTTCAAATGATCTGTTGCATTTTGGTGACGTTCCTAAATTAGCTCAAGTTCTTGAAGTCTAGAGACTCATTCTTCGTCTTCTGGTGTAATACCTTTCAAGAACACTCATAGAGAAGGTATCTCTACTTCTACTAGTAATTTTTAGACAGCTCAAATAACCAGAAGACAACTGAGAGGGGGGGTGAATCAGTTGTCATAGATTACTGAAACCATTAGCAATTTAAACTTTAATACCGGAACCCAAAATATTAATACTGGAATAGCAGATAAACCAATTAAGCATAAACAATAATCACAAAATAAATACCATCCACATGACACCAAGATTTGTACATGGAAAACCCGATAAAGGAAAAAACCATGGTGGGAAGCCTACCCACAGTCAGATAATACTTCTGCAGTAAGTATGTGAATTACAATTGAGGGTCCTGCACTTGTAGGATGGCCAACAGCCTAGAGCACACTACTCATGACAAAAGGAGTCTTACTGACTACATAGAAATCCACACTACAATCTAGAGAAGTGTTGAACTGAAAAAGATAGCATCTCCTATGCCTGAGTACAATTCTGATTAAGCTCAATACTAGAGAACTAAATCCTCTTACACAAACCCAATTCAATCTCTAATGATCGACCAACTCCTCTTCCTGAATGATATTACATTATTCGCACATTACATTCCTTGACCATGACCTCTAACAATAACCATGATGATCTACAATGAGATCTTGCATCTATATATACAAACCCTCGACCATAAACAATCAGGTCAGCCAATAGATGATAACCCAATTACATAATTAAAAACCATGTCGACCTTAGGCGAAACAAACAATATCAAAACATAAGATATCTCAGAAATACATCAATAGGTCCTATCCACACATTACATTAAATTAGGTCCATAACATCGATCAATCGGGACCTAGTAAAGGTCCACACGCCACAACAATGATCTCCATCCACCAAGTCTTGAACATGATCACCAACAGCATCCTGAAACTCCACCAAAAGTTGCACCAACACCACTTATGCAATTCATCAAAGATCTCCACCAAAAGTTTTGTCGGTGAAACCCTCGGCGAAACCAAAAACCAAGCTTCTAAGCAAGCAGAATAGCATCTGATCACCAGACCAAAACCAATTGTCCAAATATGAGCATGAGTATTCTGAACAAGCCAATTCCATCACTAAACTATATTGGAGCATACTGGATCATGTCAGATCCAAGTTAACTAGAAACCACTCAACCTATCAAGACTAGAAGGGTGCCAATAAAGCATCCAAACAGCTAGTGTTGGCATCAATGACAAAACATCAATGCAACACATAATCAATTTCACCAAATGGCCAATAGTAATATGGTTGATGATCTATAGACTAAGAAATATGGAGTTGCACCCATTGGTGTGCGAATGTTGGTTCGGTATGCCCAAAGAGCGGGATTTAGCTGAATGTGCCAATCTTTACCAGCTTCATTGACTGTTTTCTTCAGGATTTTCAAGATTGTTTTATTTGATTCCTCAGCTTTACCATTTCCTTGTGGATAATATGGTGTAGAAAACCTATGTTGGATATGGAATCTCTCACATAGTTCCTTCACAACCTAATTCTTAAATGGTCATCCATTATCAGTGATAATGGTCATAGGGACTCCTTAGCGATAGATTATATAATTCAATATGAATGATGATATTTGTTTTCCTATCACTTTCACCTAAGGTACTGCTTCAATCCACTTAGTGAAATACTCAATAGCAGTCAGAATGAACTTTTTTCTATTAGATGAAGGGGTTATATTACCTACCAAATCAAGACCCCATTGGGAGAATGGCCATGAACCTACCATAGGATGCAATTATTGTGTTGGTGCATGGATGAGATTCCCATAGATCTGGTATTGTTTGTATTTCTTGGCATATATAAATGAATCTCTCTCCATAATAGGCCAATAGTAACCCAAATGAATAAGTTTATTAGCCAGTGTTAATCCACTTGAGTGTGTGCCACAAATACCTATGTGAACTTCATTAAGAACTTTCTTAGATTCTTCTTGTTCGAGACATCTCAATAAAGTGCTATCTAGACCTCGCCTATATAAGGTATCAGCAATGATAGTATAGCGGGATGATTGACAGATAAAATTTCTTCTCTGATTGTGGGATAGGTCAGGAGGAAGGATATTCTCTTTTAAGTATTGATAAGTTTGGTCGTACAAGGATTGATCAATTCCAGATGTATGGAAAATCATGTGGCTATTTTGGGATTCAATGGTAGGATTCAAGATATCTTCCACCAAGAATTCATAATGTTGTTGTTTCTCTTGATTCTACAAAAGAGATGCTATTGTAGCCATTGCATCTATTGCTTTATTCTCATTTCTTGGGATCTGAGTGAATGATATTTCTTCAAAATGTTCTGTAAACTCTTCAACCAACTATTTGTAAGGCATGAGCTTGTCATCCTTAGTTTGATAATCATCATTTATTTGGTTGATTATAAGTTGTGAGTCACCATAAACATGTAATTCCTTAATGTTCCATTCAATGGCCATTTTGAGCCCAATAGTCAATGCTTCATATTTTGTAGTATTGTTTGTGCATGGAAACCATAGTCTATATGATTTTGGAATTGTGTGTCCTTGAGGCGTGATGAACAAAATTCCAGCACCTGATCCATATAGTGTATAAGAACCATCAAAGTACAACTCCCAAAATTTTGTGCTTATTGTCATAATGTCTACATCAGGAAATTCAATGTGCAATGGTGTGTCATCTTGTAAGGGTGCTTCAACCAATTGATCAGCAATGACCTATCCTTTGATAACTTTTAGATCAATATATTCTATATCAAACTCACTTAGTATCATAACCCATTTTTTCAATCTGCCTATCAAAGCTGATTTTCTCAGCAAATACTTTAGTGGATCTATTTTTCTATTAGTTTCACAGAATGAGTCAACATATAATGTCACAATTTATGAGTTGTGAATACAACTGCTAGGCATGTATTCTCAACTGATGTATAGTTAAATTCATGGCCTACAAGTGTTCTATTGATGTAATGCACTTCTCTTTCTTTCCTTTCTTCATCATGTTATGCTAAAAGAGCTCCTAGTGATACATTTGTTGCTAAGATGTAAAGCAACAATGGTTTCCCTTTGATTGGTGATATAAGTAATGGAGGATTCATCAGATATTCTTTGATTTGCATAAAATCCTCTTCACACTTCTAATCCCATTTGAATGGAACATTCATATGTAAAATATGAGTGAATGGATGACATTTATCTACTAATTGAGAGACAAATCTTCTGATTGATTTCAATCTCCCTTGTAGAGAATGCAATTGACTTGTGTTTGTAGGTGACTCCATTTCCATGATATCTTTGACCTTTTCTAGATCTACTTCAAATCCATGAGCTGATATAATGTACCCAAGAAGTTTTCCAGAGGTTACTCCAAATGCACATTTCTTTGGATTTAATCTTAACTGATATTGTTCAAGCTTGTCAAAGATCTTGCATAAGATGTTCAAATGTTCTTTCCTTGTATGAGATTTTGCAAGTATGTCATCTACATAATCTTCCATAAATGTATGCATCAAATCATGAAAAATCATTGTCATGGCTCTCTGATAAGTTGCTCCTACATTCTTAAGCCCAAATGGCATAACATTCTAGCAGTAAGTACCCCATGCATAGGTGAATGTTGTCTTTTCTTGATCTCCAAGGGTGATTCTTATTTGATTGTACCCCAAGAATCCATCCATTAATGAAAACATCTCATTTCCTACTGATAAATCTACAATTGTATCAATGTTGGGTAGTGGGAAATCATCTTTGGGACATGCCTTGTTCAAATCTTTGAAATCAATGTAGACTCTTATTCTTTTATCTGGCTTTAACATTGGTACAATGCTTGAAATCCATTTTGGATAGGCAACAAGTCTTTAGAAACCCACATCCAATAGTTTCTTTAACTCTACTTTTCCAAGGAGAGCGATGTGTGGATGCATCTTCCTTCATTTTTTTTTAACTGGTTTTACTTTTGGATCCTTATTGAGATGATGTATGATAAGATCTGGATCAAGTCCTAGCATGTCTACATAGGACCAAGCAAAATTTATCTATCTTTGTTTAAATAATTTTATGTATTATTTCCTACTCTTCATCTGATAATGATGCAACAGAATGAAGGACCTTGGGATCCTTTGTTGTGACAATGTTTATTACTTCTATTGGCTCTATTAAAATAGCAGATCTCTCCTGAAAATATGTAGGGAGGATGTCAAACTTTCCATCTTCTGGCACCTCAAAGAGTTTTTCACCGTCAAATACATCCTTTATTTTTATTCTTGGTTGATCTAGTGTTGCAATGAAATGGTTTTCAGCACTAGGTCTTTTTCCTTGTTTTATTTCAATTTTGTGACTGGAAAGTTTGGCATTCTCTTGACTGCAAGAAGCATTACTCGATTCCATGGTGGAAGATATATTAGGTGTCATGGGTTCGACAATATTAAGATATACTACTAAATCATGATCATTGGAAAAGACATCCAATTCAGGGTTTTCTAGGCTATCCTAATCAATTAATTCTAGATCAAGCAAGGGGGTAAATATGTTGGCATTTGGCATTACTGATGCAAATCAGGTCATGCAGTTGAAGTTGGATGACTACAGTGGTAAAGGATAGAAGTCTATTTGTGATGAAGAGATTGAGATTCTATGAATAGATGACATAATTAGTTATTTGTGTTATCATTACTAGCAACTGATATTCATGATTTTCTTTTATCATCTAAGTGATTTGGTTTACCGGAAGACAGGGTTTACCGGCAGTGAGCTAAAGTCTATGAAATAGGACTTTAATCGGTAAAGAAGAATTGTTTTGATTGGATCGGTCAATTAGCGATGATTGGTGATTTTTCGGTTTGGATGGTGAACTTGTATCATGGAAAGGTGTATGTGACTGGAACTGGAACTTTTAATGATTACCGGAAGGTATGTTTCAAAATTCTGATGAAGTTTTGCTAAGGTTTTAGTAGGGTTTAAGGACCGATGAAGAAATCATCAAACCGGTAATGATTTATGTTATGACGGTGATCGACGGCGAGTCTACTTAAAGTTCGTAACATGGCACAACCCGCGTGAAATATTTAATAGTTGTTTTTGCGCGATTCAAGGAAGATTTTCTTGGGAATTAGCAAAATGCTTAGTAGAGTGTTTTGAGGATACAGATTGGATTTGTGTGATGAGTTAAGATCAACCAACGATTGATATTGTATTGTAATTTTTTGTTATGATTTGGATAGCAATCTATGATTATCTTTTGTGATCTTATTATAGATTCATGATGTAATTAGGTTTTGTGGTCGGCCTAGTTGAGATGGCTATTTAGGTTAACACAGTTGATGTTTATTATGTCGGTGGTCTTAGAGAATGTGTTAAGTCATCCAAGTGATGTGTGATATCTTCCTAAGAGTTGTAGAGTGCTGTGTATAACTAGATCTGATCAAGCAAGAAGAGAAGTGCAAGTAAACAGATCATTTTCTTACTGTTGTTCTTTAACAGTTGCAGCAGGTTAAATCCCTTGACCGGGTAGGTTCTAACATGCTTTAAACATTTAAGTCCCCTAACAGGGCAGCTCTCAAAAGAGTGCTAAATCCTCTCACAAGGTTGATCCTAACAGCTCATCAAGCTCCTAATCGATTTGCAAGGCAAATCCCCTAGCCGGGTGACTCCTACTAGGGTCTACTCTTAACCAGACAAATTGTAAGCCTCTAACAAGGCTAAGCTCCTAACAGGGCATACTTCAAAAGAGTACAAATATTTGTGGGTGCCAACTCCCACCGTGTTTTATTCCCTATTTGGGTTTCCATGTCAAAAACTTATGGTGTTAATGTGTGGAATGTTTTTCATGTGATATTCTTGTTTATATTTCATGCATTATTTCTAAGACACCAGTTATGATGGTTTATCATAAGCTAATCAGAGGTTACCGGTACTGATAAGAAGTTGTTTGAGAAAGTATTTGACCTTATTGTTAAGGTTAATGAGTTGATAATTAATCAATTTTATTTGATTACTTTAGTGATGAAAGTATTGGTAAATGATTTGATTAATGTTTTAAGCAAGTCCGATAAAGAGGTTATTAGATTTGATTACAAAAGTTGAGATATTTGTTAAATGGTTTCAAATCTGAGATAAGCTAAAATAAGTTTGATTTTGAGTTAAAGTTTGAATTGGTCTTAATACTTATTCACCCCCCCCCCCCCACTCTCAGTATTAATCGGATTCTCATAAGATTAACAATTGGTATCGGAGCGATGGTCATTTGTGTACAAAAAGCCTAACCACTTGAAGAAAAGATTCTGAGGAATTCAAGATGATGAAGAAAGAGGGTCCCAAGTTCAATAAGGATAACTACAAGGTCTAGAAAGGCAGAATGAAGATCTACATCAAAGGTCTTGGTGCACAATATTGGAAGCAAGTTGAAACAACATATGTTGCTCCTACTACTACTCCCTTGACACTAGATGAACTCAGAGAACAACAAGATAACATGCAAGCCCTAGAAGCTATTGTAAGTACTTTATCTAATTTAGAATATATTGATATTCAAGGATTGGAAACTGCAGGTGAGGTTTGGGAAAAGTTAGAGACAATCTATGGAGGAGATGAGCATGTTCAAAGAGCCAAAGAAGAAAGCTTGAGAGAAAACTTTGATGACATGAGAATGCTTGAAGGAGAGAATATTGGACAATATGGTCAGAGAATCAAAGAAGTTGTTGGTGGCATTAAGAGTGCTGGAGGAAAAATAAAAGATGATACAATAGTAAGTAAAATACTCATAACTCTTCAACCTTAGTATGCTATAAGAGTATCAGAAATCCAAGAACTTAGATCTATTTCAAAGGATAAGGTAATTGTTGATTCATTGATTGGTAATCTTACAACTTTTGAGTTAAGTACTTTCGACAATAATGTGACAAAATCTATTGAATCTGCCTTTAAAGCTTTTGTTACCAGTTCATCTGCTAGAAAAGGAAAAGATATATGTCAAAATTATGAGTGTGGGACAAGTCATGGAAGCAATCGGGGAAATGAAGATAGTGAAGATCAAGTGATGGAACTTGAGGCATTGTTAGCAAAGAGATTTCAGAGAGGCACTGGTAAGTATAAAGCAAAGCTACCTTTGAAGTGTTTCTCTTGTAATTTAATTGGTCATATTGTTGCTAATTGCCCTAACACCGATAAGAAATAAAAGTTTAGAAGATTCAAAGGAAAGGGTAAGAAACATTGTTATGTTGCAGTAGATGAATGTGTGACCAATGAGTAGTGGGAAGAAGAAGATGACGACAAAGAAATTGTGTTTGTATTTGTGAAGGAGGAACTATCTGGTAAAAAGGCACTAGTATCTCATATGGAGAATAGTGTTGAATGGATTATAGATAGTGGTTGCTCACACCACATGATTGGAGACAAAAGTAAGTTCATAACCCTTAATGAATTTGATGGAGGTGTTGTTAGATTTGGAAACAACTCTCCTTGCATGGTGAAAGGTAAAGGTTCAATCTCTCTAAATGGAAAGAGTAATGTTGATGACGTATTTTAGGTTGATGGTCTTAAGAATAATCTTTTAAGTGTTGGTCAGCTCAATGATAAAGGTTATTTGCTTGAGTTTAAGAGTGGAGTCTGGAGAATTCTTGGAGGTAATGGTGAACTGATTGCTACTGAGAAGCAAACTAGAGGTAACTTATTCCATTTGAATAGTAATTATAATAATTGTCTGGTTGCAATAATGGGAGATAGTTGGTTGTGGTATAAAAGATGGTGTCATGTTAATTTTGATAATTTGATTAAGATAACCAAGTCAATTGTTGTAAGAGGATTCCCCCAACTTGTCAAACCGGATAGTGTGATATGCAAAGATTGTCAAATCAGGAAGATGACCTCTATTTCTTTCAAGAGAAAGAATGGTATTTCTAAGAATGTTTTAGATTTGGTACATGCTGATCTTGTGGCCCCATGAGAACAAAGAGTTATTATGGTGATAGGTATTTCATGATTTTCACCAATGACTATTCTAAAATGATGTGGGTAACATTTTTTAGAGAAAATTAGAAGCATTTAATAAATTTAAATCATTTAAAGATCTTGTTGAGAAGGAAACTGGTAAGAACTTGAAGTGTTTAAGATCACACCGAGGAGGTAAATTCGCATCTAATGAATTCATTAAGTATTGTGATGAACAGGGTATAAAGAGACAAATATGTTGCTCTGAGGACACCATAGCAGAATGGCATAGCAGAAAGGATGAACAGAACAAAAGTGGAAGATGTAAGAACCATGTTATTACAGAGTAATGTATCCAAAAACAAATTGGAGAGAAGCGGTCAGTACTGTTGTATACACTTTAAACTGGGTACTGGTAAAAAGAGGTAACAATAAGACACCCTATGAGCTATGGTATGGAAAAACTCCTTGTGTTAGTTATTTTAAAATCTTTGGAAGTCAATGTTTTATCAATAGAGATAACTACACTGAGAAGTTTGATGCAAAATCTGACGAGGGAATTTTTCTTGGTTACTCTTCTAAGAGTAAAGCATATAAATGTTACAATAAGAGAACTAAGAAAATTGTTGAAAGTGCTAATGTAAAAGTTAATGATTTATCTAATAAGTCTGAAGGTACAAGCATATCTGACTCTAAAAAGGATGATAATGAGGAAAAAAAATTGATCATTGAATCGGTAGCAAAAAATAATGAAGAACCGGCAAATGTTGAACTAGGTGCTCAACTGATAAGTGATGAGAGTGAGGAACAAGATGAAGAACCTAATGAAGAAGATGTAGAACCAGCACAAGCAATACTTAGATATGTCAAATTGAATCATTTAGAAGAGCAGATATTTGGTGATAAGAATGCAGGTGTGCAAACCAGGAGAAAGATCAGAGAGAATTCATGTTTGATATCTACAATTGAACCCAAGACAGTTAAGGAAGCACTACAGGATGACGATTGGGTTAAGGCAATGAATGAAGAATTAGATCAAATTTAGAAGAATCAGACATGGTCACTTATTCCTAGACTAGGAGATAAGAATGTGATTGGAAAAAAATGGGTCTTCAGGAATAAATTAGATGAAGAAGGAAGGATTGTAACAAACAAGGCAAGGTTAGTCTGCAAAGGGTATGCTCGAGAGGAAAGAGAGGATTATGATGAAACATTTGCACCTATTGCTAGATTAGAAGGTGTAAGGATGTTGTTGGCACTTGCTGCATATAAGGGATTCAAAGTCTACCAAATGGATGTCAAGTCAGCCTTTCTAAATGGGATTCTAGAAGAAGAAGTATACATTGAACAAACGGATGGATTTTCCTTGACTGATGATAAATACATGGTGTGTAAATTGCACAAAACTTTGTATGGTCTTAAGCAGGCACCGAGAGCATGGTATGAGATATTACATGCATATTTTATCAAGATTGGATTCCATCATACCAATGAGGACAACATCATTTATTTGAAGACTGATGGAGACAAGATGTTGATAGCAGAAGTGTTTGTTGATGACATAATTTTGTGTGGCAATGATGATATGTGTATGGACTTTACTGATATAATGAAAAAGGAATTTGAAATGTCTCTAATTGATGGAATTAAGTTCTTTATTGGCTTACAGGTTCAACAACTAGATGGTGGTATCTTTATTTGTCAGACCAAGTATATCAAAGAGGTGTTGAAAACTTTCAACGTGGAAGACTGCAAACCGGTAGGGACACCGATGGTGACTGGTTGCAAGTTGTCAAAGGAAGATGATTCCCCTTCTTTTAGTGAAAAAGAGTACAGTTATATGATTGGAAAGCTACACTATTTTATCCATAGCATACCGGACATTGCTCATGTTGCTGGATTAGTGGCTAGATTTCAAAAAGAGCCTAAAGAAAGTCACATGGTGGCTGTGAAGAGAATTTTTTGGTATCTCAAAGGCACATTAGACTATGATTTATGGTATCCCTATAAAGGTGATTTTACTTTAGATATCTTTATTGATGTTGATTGGGCAAGTAATGTGGATGATCGGAAAAGCACAACCGGTGGAGCTTTTCTACTTGGAGGAAGATTAGTGGCATGGACGAGCAAGAAACAAACTTGTGTTTCTCAATCTACAGTTGAAGTTGAGTATGTAGTTGCATCCATGAATTACACGTAGGCAATATGGATGAGACATGTGCTAGAAGGATTCAAGATAGATATGTCAGAACCGGTGACTATCTATTGTGATAATACAAGTGCAATCAACATTTCTAAGAATCGTGTACTTCATGCTAGAACCAAGCACATTGAATTGAAGTATCACTTCCTAAGGGAAAGAGTTCAAGATAAGGAGGTGAAGATGGAATATGTGAAGAGTTAAGATCACTTAGCTGATATCTTTACTAAGCCCTTACCGAAGGCTACTTTTGAGTTTCTTAGAGGTAAACTAGGGGTTAGACACCTACACCAGAAGAACTAAAGTGATGGAGATCCATCAATCTTATGGATTTCATGTTTATTTCTCACTAAGGATTGATGAAGGTATAGGCTACTCCTTTGGGGAGAGAGTCTGATATAAAGTTTTGATTTAATGCTCTATTATAGTTTTTCTAATTTATGTAGTAGAGATGATGTAAGAGGCAGTAGTAGAATTGGAGACAAGTGATGCATTCACATCTTTGGCATTGTTGTCAAAGGGGGAGAAGAAAAGAATAGAAATCAAATTTGGTAGACATGTGAGTAGTTGAAGATCAGATTGAGTGAAGCATTGCTTTGGGGGAAGATGACAAAAGGAGAACTAACAGAGATGTGATCAGAGATGTGATATCAACAAGCAAGTTGCAGATAATGATGTTATTTTGATTGTATATCTAATTAGTGTTGTCATCAATGCCAAAGGGGGAGATTATTGACATTTGGCATAACTGATGTAGATCTAGTCATGTAATTGAAGTTGGATGACTGCACCGGTAAAGGATAGAAGTATATTTGTGATGAAGAGATTGAGATTCTATGAATAGATGACATGATCAGTTATTTGTGTTTTCATTGCTGGAAACTGATGTTCCTGATGTTTTGTTTTATCATCTAAGTGATTTGGTTTACCAGAAGATAGGGTTTACCAGCAGTGAGCTAAAGTCTATGAAATAGGACTTTAACCAGTAAAGCAAAATTGTTTTGATTGGATCCGTCGATTGGTGATGATTGGTGATTTGCGGTTTGGATGGTGAACTTGTATCATGGAAAGGTGTATGTGACCGGAATCAGAACTTGTGATGATTACCAGAAGGCATGTTTCAAAATTTTGATGAAGTCTTGCTAAGGTTTTAGTAGGGTTTAAGGACCGGTGAAGAAATCATCAAATTGGTAATGATTTTTGTTGTGATAATGATTGATAGTGACTCTACTTAAAGTTGGTAACACGGAACAACCTGTGTGAAAGATTTAATAGTTATTTTGGTGCAATCCAAGGAAGATTTTCTTCGGAATCAACAAAAAATGCTTAGTAGAGTGGTTTGAGGATACAGATCAGATTTCCATGATGAGTTAAGATCAACCAATGATTGATATTGTATTGTAATTTTTTGTTATGATCTGGATAGCGATCTATGATAATCTTTTGTGATCTTGTTGTAAATTCATGATGTAATTAGGTTTTATGGCTGACCTAGTTGAGATGGCTATTTAGGTTGACATAGTTGATGTTTATTGTGTCAGTGGTCTTAGAGAATGTGTTAAGTCATCCAAGTGAAGTATGAGATCTTCCTAAGAGTTGCAGAGTGTTTTGTGTAACTAGATCTGATCAAGCAAACAGAGAAGTGCAAGTAAACAAATCATTTTCTTACTGTTGTTCCCTAACAATTGCATTAGGTTAAATCGCTTGACTGGGTAGGTTCTAATAGGCCTTAAACATTTAAGTCCCCTAACAGGGAAGCTCCCAAAAGAGTATTAAATCCTCTCATGAGGTTGATCCTAATAGATCATCAAGTTCCTAATCGAGTTGCAAGGCAAATCCCCTAACCCGGTGACTCCTAACAGGGTCTTCTCTTAACTAGGCGTATTGTAAGCTTCTAACAAGGCTATGCTCTTAACAAGGCGTACTTCAAAAGAGTACAAATATTTGTGGGTGCCAACTCCCACCGTGGTTTTTTCCCTATTTGGGTTTCCACGTCAAAAACTTATGGTGTTCATGTGTGGAATGTTTTTCATGTGATGTTCTTGTTTATATTTCATGCATTATTTTTGAGACACCGGTTATGATGTTTTATCAAAAGTTTATCAGAGGTTACCGGTACTGATAAGAAGTTGTTTGAGAAAGTATTTGATCTTATTGTTAAGGTTAATGAGTTGATAATTGATCAAGTTTATTTGATTACTTTGGTGGTGAAATTATTGGTAAACGATTTGATTAATGTGTTAAGCAAATCTAATAAAGAGGTTATTAGATCCGATTACAAAAGTTGAGATATTTGTTAAATGGTTTTAAATCTGAGCTAAGATGAAATAAATTTCATTTTGAGTTAAAGTTTTAATTGTTCTTTATACTAATTAACCTCCCCCCCTCTCAGTATTAACTGGATCCTCATAGGATTAACAAAATCATAGTCATCGTCATTATTAGGTGTTTCAAGGTTCATGACATAATAGTCATAATTTAGCGTAGAGTAAGTAATGTCATAGATAGAACTCTCTTGAGGATAGTCTCTCCCAAGTGCTCTCCAATCAGCTCTAACAAAATTAGGATTGGTATTTTCTGATTCACAATCAAGTTACTCTTCATCTGACGTTTGTCCCTCAAACGAATGGATTATACCAACACATACATCTTTGATGTACTGCAAGTTCCTTCTTGATTAATTTCAATAGATTCATTTGTATCTTGAAGTTGACATACTTGTGCATATGACATAGAGGATTATTTTGCTATGTTCTATCTTCTCTTGAACTCAGCTTCTTCAGGACTAATATTCAATCCTACTTGACTATCTATTAGTTCTTCCATGGTTCTTCTATACCTTGGTATTTCTTGCTCAACATTTGATAGAAATCTGATATTTTGTTTATCTTATGATATTTGATCAATAACTATTTTTGTTTCTTGTGGTGTTACTTCTTGTTCTTTTTCATCCTCTTTATTTTGTTGTTTTTCATATGCCTCTTTTCTCTAAATTCTAATTTCTTCTTGTCTTCTTTCCAATTCTATTCTTTGTTTTGTGAAAGATGAGTCTTCATTTGTAATAGTTGTTTGTTCTTCATCCTTTTCCTCACTTGATACACCAGATGATATATTTGGACCCAATTCATATTCATTTAAATATGTCTCTGAACTATTATCTATAATTACACCACTATATCTAACAGGAATATTATATGGTGAGAAAAGTTCTTTGATTTTGGCCATTTGTTCTTTCACTGCTTCTAGAATATCTTGATCAGATTCAACACTTGTTTGCAAGATTCTTCTTCTCTTTTGATTGCAAGTGCTTCCTATTATTTCTCATATTCTACTTGTTTTTGTTTATTGGCTACTATTTATGTTGCTTGGTGTAGCTTTTCTTGTCATGGTTCTTCTTTAGGGACTGCTTTCTTTCTCCAACTTGGATGTTGATAATTGTGATGTTTTTGCTTTGATTTAGGATATCTAAGTCCTAATTTATCTTCTTTAGATTGTGTGTGAGGATAAATAGGTTCTTAAATACCTTGTTGTCGCATACCAATTGTTCATTTTCCTTCATATCCCATTTTTTTCATGATCTTATAACCATTATCATATTGTTCTATGGGAATATTGACTTCTGCAAGTGTTGCTATAGTTTCATTTTCATCTTTGTGCAACCAACTAAGAATGTCTTTGTCTTTGGTTTCTTCTGCAAGTGTTCCAGCTCTAACAAATGCTCCATCAAACATTTTTGGTGATTTTTTTGAGATCCGTGGTTGAACATTTGTAGGCTTTCCATATGATTTAGGTGAAAGTGGCAACCTATGTAAAGAATATTTTCCCATTCCTTCATCATTTAGTTTGATCTTTTTTTCAAAGGTTTCCCATAATTTTCCTTGAATTCTTTGGTGGGATAGACTAATTCTTTGTTATGTGGAACTCTTGTATCTTGTGTTGGTTTCAAATTATTGCAATATTGACTAGAGCCTGTGAATATAGTGACTTCTTGTCCCTCATGAGGAAACTTTACACACTAGTGATATATAGAAGGAACTTCTTGCATGTCATGAATCCATGGTCTTCCCAGAAGAATGTTATAAGACAAATTCAAGTGTAAAACTTGGCATAATGTATTCCTTTCCATGGGTCCTATTTTAATTGGTAACACCACAGTTCCTTTAGAAGAACGCTCTTCTTCATCATAATCCTTAATAGTTATCTTCTTCTTTGGATCTACTACATTTTCTGAATATCCCAAATCCTTTATTAAACTTAATGCATAAATTTTTAAGCTAGCTCCACCATCTATAAGTACACGTTTGACACGAGTTTTATGAATCGTGACTTCAACATGTAAGGGAGCATTGTGAGGATGTTACAAGGATGCGTCATCATTTTCAAAAAATGATAACCAATGAGGGGCTATAAGGTGTCCCACCATGTTTTGGAATTGATCCACTTCCAAGTCTTTTGAAACTATTGTTTCTGTTAGAGCTTTTTCCAAAATTTCCTTATGCATAGGTGAAACTTTTAGGAGCTCTAAAATTGATATTTGAGTGGGTATCCTTTGCAATTGTTCCACTAAGTTGTATTGTCTTGAAGTGGATATTTAATCGTTTGTTATACCTAGAAATGTAACCTTCACTTTGCTTCTTGTAATGAGGTTGATTGGTTCTAAAGGTGTCTTATCTTTAACGATGATGACATTTACCACATCATAATACATATAAGCGTAATTCACTTTAGCTTTGCCTTAGTCATCTTTTGATTTAGATTGTTCACCTTTTTCATAGTTTGGAAGTGAAGTTTTCAATGCTAGATGTGATTCATTCATCTTATGACTATCCACTGTAATAGTTCCATTATCGATTAAATCTTGAATAAGGTGCTTCTATCTTTGACAATCATTAGTTCGGTGTCCTTTGTTTTGATGGTAATTGAAAAAATGATTATCATTCCACCAATTAGGTTTGACTTGAGGTTCATAATTTCTTTCTTTTGGTAAAGTAATCAATTTATTTGCAAGAAGAGTTTTTAAAGTTGATTCCAAGGGTTCTCCAATGTTTGTGAATTTCTTGTGAGGATTGGAGAAGAAAGACTTGGAATTACTATTCTCTAGATTGTTATTGCTTGGTATTTGACTTGATAAGTTGAAGATTGGTTGTTGTTTGGTAGCATTACTATCATCATTTCCTTCATTGGTAACATTCCTATTCTTTGACCATAATTTAGGTTTGTCATTGTTATTGTTGTTGTGATTGTTATTGTAGGAATTGTTATAAAGTTTTAACTCTCCTTTCTTTACCATTGCATCTTCTATCTTTAGACCATTTTCAATCATCTTAGCAAAAGAAAAAGGACATTGCATTTTAAGACGGTAACTCATTTCACTGATAAGGTTGTCAATGAATATATCCATTTTCTCTTGGTCGGGTACATCTCTTGGATATCTATTGAACATTCATTTCCATTTTTGTAAAAAGACCATGAAAGATTCACCATTCTTTTTCTTGACATTACATAAATATAGCATTGTTATCTCATTTCTTACATTGTAAGAGTATTGTGAGATAAATTTGTTCACAAGTTCTTCAAAAGATTTAATTCCAGATGGTAGCCTTGAGAACCATTCCATTGATTGTCCATTTAAACTCCTAGGTAATAGACGCATCAGGTAAGTTTCATTGTATATAAATTCCATACTCATAGTGCAAAATTCTCTAATGTGATCTTGAGGATCATATTTCCCATCGTATTTATCATATTTAGGGATTTCACAATGTTGTGGGAATGGTATCATGTTCAAACTTTTGTCAAAAGGATATGGAGAGATGTCCTCCAATGAATATTTCTTGGAACTCGTTCCATCCTACATATCTTGTATTTGTTGTTGTAAGGTTTGCATTTGTTGAGTGAGAGTCAACAAAGGATTATCCATACAGGTTTTCCTTGTATCTTATAAGTTCTTCTATCACCATGCTCTCTTCTTGTATCATCGTGGTCTTTTCTTGTTTTATCTCCTCTTTTTTCCTCATGATTTACTTGATTTACATCCTCATTATTTGGATCATCTATGTTTTGATTGTTACTCATCTCTGCATCTTGTTTCAAACTTTCTAGTTTAAAGTTTTGTGGCTATTTAGCTCCTGATTTTGCCAACATTAGAAGGTATTTTTCCTTTTGTTTCTACAATAACTTTTCCATTAGTTTTTCAAATTTATCATCTTGTTCAAGGTATCTAATGGTGTTATTGACCACTTCTTTACCAACATCTGTGTATCCAAAATTTTGAAACACAGAATTATCTTCTTCCATTTGTTTTTGTTGTTTTCTGAATTGCTCGTATTGAGCTCTAGTCCAAACTAGCATGCAATTGATTCGAAAACTTCTCAATTTTTTGGCCTTCTAAATATAAATCAATAAGTGATTATTGGTTTAGGAAGATAATATTTGTTGATTATACCACTATTATTGGTGCGTTGTGATAAAGTGTCTTATTGTTGAAAGGCACATGCTTGCAAAAGTTCTCTGTCAGATTTTGTCTTGTAACCACGTAAATAGTGACGAAAATGGTGTAGGAATGTCTTGTGTTTTAACAAGATCTTGTGATTGATATACAAGAATCTTATCCTCTTCTGAGTAGCCTTATAACTGGGTTTTCTTTTCTTAAGGCGATATTTAAAAGTCATATAAGCATATGATGGTTTACAAGTTTGCTTGATTCCAGTTTGAGTGCAATTCTAATTTTGATATAACCTAGGTTCAAAATAGGAACGATATATCCAAGATAATGAACAAAAGGTGGATGTGATCAAGTTTCGTGATAGAGGATTCGATATATCCTGATGAGAAACTGATAATGATGTTGATTTTTTTTTGCACTTAAGATGGTTGAATAGCTTAACTTGTTGTGAATTGTATTCCTATGAAGCCTTTGGAAGTAGCCTATTTGATTGATAAAACTTGATTATCGGACTAGTTTTAAGGTCTGTGGTAGTCTAAACACAACTCTACTTGAAAAGGGTATCTAAAACTAGTTTTGAAATTTTGGTCTGATATGCAGAAATGCCCTTTGTCTTAGATGTGAGAAAACATGTGCGCTAACCTTTTTGTCAAAAGCGCTAACTTATGGGACAAATGCGCTATTTTGTTGCTTGAAAGTGTTTCTCTGTGATACTAAAAGCAAAAAATTGTGTTACAAAAGCGTGGTTTTATGCTTAAAAGCACTAATATGTTGATCAAATGTGTGAACCTATGACATAAAAGCAATGTACTATTGTTTAAATGCATTGTTTTGCAAAACAAAATTATGGTTCTGCACAACAAAAGCAATGTTTTGTCTGTGTCAATAGGATTTTTCAACTTTTCCAACAAGTTGTCAGATTTTTGCTCATTTCCAGATGATGATTTTTTTCAATCTTTTGACCATGCTGAGCACGTTATAGACATAAAAGACACAATGTTTGAAAAACAAAATGCACAATCAAGCACGAATCCTATGGTAGGCCAAAACAATAATTGTTGAATCTCACATGGGGTTTCCCCCAAGGCTACGTTATTCAGAGTAGATATTTAGATGCTTGAGCCCATTGGCTCCACCCTCAGCACTCACTTCTCTGAGGCAGACAAGCACCAGTTTCCATGAAAACTATCCATGGCAAACTTCATATCTCTACTAAGAACCATATGTGTGTGAGTCGCTTTAGAGGTCCGACCTCCTGCGCCAACAATTAGAAAGATTTTGGAAACTAGTACAAGTGGATTTTAGTAAAGGTTTTAGGTCATGTGGTCATACATGCGGCACTCTACACTTTATAAATATAGAAGGTTCCCAGCCTATAGAGTTATGCTCCATAGGGTTTATGGGGAAACATAGTATCGGTATGAACTAATCAGCACATGTTGTTTATGACTTTCATCACAAACATGATGTATTTAGAGTGGATTGGAAGGACTCGATATTAACTCATTTCCACTTGGGTCATTCCCCTCTCACTGGCCCCCTCAAGACAGCTCAGGAAGGCAAACCCTCTAAAGATTACACATAAAAGAAAGTAGGTCTAGTTTTCTAATCACCGTATGAGAGTGAGAGCATACTTGCCTACTACTTCAACAAGCATGGAAGACAAAACTTTATTTTAAGCCTTCTAATAATCTATGTGCCACTACTTTAAGGAAAACACTCAAATGCAAGTTGTGTATTCTTGATTTATCCTCCTAGTTAAGCTAGATGAGCAAGATATGATGTTTTACTTTCCAAAATACTTCTAATTACCTAGATGTGAATAAATGCATGAAATTTGCTTCAAAAATAACCATGCACACACAAATGTCAATAGTTTGCAAAATTTTAAGCCTTGGACATTCGAACCTGCAAAGATTGTTAGTTTTCAGTTTGTAAAAATTCAAATTTTAAGCATTGACAAGACAGAAGCGCTAAAACAACAAAATTGTTATCCTAATAAGCAAAAGTTCTAACCTGAAAGGCAAAAGTGTTATCCCAGACAACAAAAGCGCTAACTTGTGCAACGAAAGCGCTACCCTATTGCTTAATTGCATGAATTCATGTTTAAAAGTGCTATTTAATTTAACGCGGGTGTTAATCTAAGCAACAAAAGCGCTAACCTATCTAACAAAAGCGCTATCAAATTTCACAAATATGTGCAACTGATTTACAAAAGCGTTAAACTAGCTCTGCGAGAATAAGATAGGATATTAGAAAGATAAGTTTGAGGCCTGAGCCCCACAGTGGGCACCAAAAATGTTGAGGTTAAAGTTGAACTCCAAAGAAATATCCTAAAACTTGTTAGTCCATCATACAATATAAAAATGAAAGCTACAGGAAACTTAACTTCAACCAATGAAGTAACATGAAGTAAATGAAATAAACAAGACTATACCTTCCATAATTTACACCTCATTGTGTCCTAACTCCATTGTTCTTGGTTGCAGGTAATTTTCTCTCAGACAAGCACTTGTAGCTTACAAGATAGCATATGAAGAAAGCACTGATAGTTAAATGATACTATGATATGCATATGCAAATTATTTAAGCTAACATGATATTAAGCTATGATAAGAATTCTAAAATTGTTAATTGCTTCAAACTTAAACTCACGGATGCAAGATAAAGACTCCTAGAATGACTATATGATTAGCTATTAGTCTATTAGTTTCAAAATGGATTAGGAGACCTCTTTTTATAGATTTTTGAGTACATGATCTTAGGTGGCAGAGATCAACGGTCATGATCGAATCTTGCAAATTGGATGGCTATGAGGAAGAAGTTGAAGGTTGAGAGAAAGGGGGAAGGAGAAGACAAGTGTCACTCATCTCACCTTGACAGAGTTTAAGAATTGAGAGGATATGGGATAGTTGGAGAATATGTAGGAATGAGAGGACAATTGGACTCAAGTCCTCCTACAATATAGGGATGTTGGAGAGAATATATAAGAAGGTTAGGAAATATGTGTACTTACGTACACATATTTCATTTGTTTTGGAAGTTGGAGATAAGTGGCTAATAAATGATTTTATTCAATTTAATTTTGTTGAATTAATTTAGCCACATGATGGATGAGTTGGCAAAGGAAAGATGAAGTGGAGATGGAAGGTGAGTTGGAAAAGCGATTAAATAATTAAGAAATTATTTAATGAATGAGACTATAGGATAGTAGATATAGGAATGATTATATATTAGATATTTAATTAATTGATTAGAAGAAAAGGATATAACAAATTAATTAATAAAATATTTCAACTAAATTAATTAATAGAAGGACATGAAATGAATTAAATAAATAAATCTTTTCAAATTAACTATTTAATTGAAGAATAATTAATAAATAAATGTAAAATATTTTTTTAATTGCTCATAGCCATTTTTATGTGTATACAGTATGTATGTATGTATATGTGTATGTATGTATATATATATATATGTATGTGTATATATGTATATGTATATATATGTATATATATATACATATATATATATATATATGTATATGTATATGTATATGTATATGTATACATGTGTATGTATATTTAATATATGTATATGGGTAAGTGCGCAAAGATGGTGGTCAAAAAGGGGGGTATAAGTGGACACTTTTTTTCTGAAATCAGGTCAACTTGAACTTGGAGGCAAAATTTGAAAGTCATCCACTCAAGATATGAATATAATCAAAGATCAAATATTGTATTACTCTGAATCGAGTTTCCAAACTACTAATTTTTTTCAAAATTGGATAAGATTAAGGGGGTCAAATCCTTCGCACACAAAAAATAGACCCTGATTTGTTCTAAAAAACATAACATAGTGTCTGACGTGCGCATCAAAAAAGTCATAGTTAGATTTAGTATTTTGACAAATCCTTTGGAAAAAAAGATAGTTAAGAGTGAGAACTAGAAGATGTGTATTTATTTGTAATTTTTTGTTGAGTATTTTTTTTATGATTTTTCCAATCGAGCACATCCTGAAAAATTAGGTACATGTCTGTGCGCGAAGCATAAGTTGCACTACAAAAAGGAAAATACAAATTTATTTTTTTTAAATTGTAAATAATCAAGTGCACTACAATAATATATAATTTTTTTTTAAATTGGGATAAGTATATCAAAAGTTATTAAAAAAATGGTGCACCTATGTCTATGAAAACTATGGAGACACTGGTAAAAGAAATTCAATAATAATATGTTATTGTTGTTCAAATTTTGAAAAAAAATTATATGGTTAGAAAGCTCGAAAGATGGGTGAAAATATGGTGGAAATTTTAGAAATACCCACTTGATGAAGTATAAACCTGATGATGACAAAGTCGAGAAACCAAGTTGATAAAATAAAACACGTCAAAAAGGAGGGAAATGGAGGGAAATCAAACTTCCAAACCGTAGCTTTGTCATCCAGGCCTATTTCCAAGCCTAATCAGTCAAAAGCACATATGGGGTGCCTATGGTATAAAAAGAGTGTATGGGGTACTTATGGTATAAACAACGCGTACGCTCTATCTTAACTATAAACAACGCGTACGCTCTACGTTTGTTTAAATTTTGGGAGTGTGTATAATATGATACTATATATATATATAAAGTATATATACACACATATGTGTGTATGTAAGTGTATTGCCTCCCCCTCTCAAGCACGTACAAGGTCTCTCTCTCTCTCTCTCTCTCTCTCTCTCTCTCTCTCTCTCTCTCTCTCTCTCTCTCTCTCTCTCTCTCTCTCTCTCTCTCTCTCTCTCTCTCTCTCTCCATACCCCATCCCTCTCTCTTCTTCTCTCCCTCCTTCCCTCCATACCCCACTACCATTGTGTCTACACTTCTATAGAAGTGAGTGAATTTATTTCTTGTCTGCAACTTCCTCTTCATTTTTTATCATGTATATTCTCCTAAGAAAATTGACTGATGCATTTGTGTGTGTATATTGAATAGGAGGAAGAAGGGTCTGAAATTGAACCACGGGTGCATTACCGTGACAAACAAGGAAACCTACAGCAATATTCTTCTCTAATGTGTTTTTAATTAGCAGAGAAAATGTGGAAAATAGTGTCAACAAAGCAAAATGATGAGTCAAACTACCTACAATATGTTTTTCAGAAGGAAACAACTAGTAGGAAGAGAAAGAGGGAGAGTAACATAGATGATGTCGCATAGAATGATAGTGGTGGGTATGCGAGAGTTCCCATGTTGTTACACAACACCTGTCATCTAAAGAAATTGAAGTTTATTGTAAGCATGGAAGTGGTAGTATATAATGATCATCACTTGTCAAAAAGCCTGGAAGGGTACATACCCATGAAAGAAATCAAGTGTGTAAATCCTATAGTCATAATCAAGATCAGTCTTATAGCCTTGCAAATTTAAGAGCATCATATGTTTTAGAAAGGCAGTACTCTTTGGGTTAGGTCAAGCTCTTACACTTGATTTATAGCGAAGCCTCATTGTTTGTTTGCCTAGAGTCTCTCTTATGCTGACAATGGTCTAACTTAGCTATATCAAAACTAAACTACTGATGTTCTATTGTATGATGTTCTATTCATAACTTTAAATAACATATCATTTTATTAGCCTACCATATGACCCCTTAGGTGTCATTAGAGGTCATATTGTTTCCTAAGAGGTCATATGGTGTCCTATGACCACTTAGGACACCATATGACCCCTTAAGACACCATACAACCCATAACGACACCATATGGTTTCCTAAGGGGTCAGCATGCCATATGACCCCCAGGACACCATACGACCCATAACAGCACCATATGGTGTCCTAAAGGGTCATATGGTGTTCTATGACCCCTTAGGACACTATTTGGTGTTGTTATAGGTCCTATGGTGTGCTAAGGGATCATATAGTGTCCTATGACCCCTTAGGAAACCCTATGACCCCTTAGATGTTGTTAGGGGTCATATTGTGTTCTAAGGGTCATACGGTGTCCTGTTACCCCTTAGGACACCATATGGTGTCGTTATGTGTCTTATGGTGTCCTATGACCCCTAGGACACCTTATGACCCCTTAGGATACCATATTGTGTTGTTAGGGGTTATATGGTGTCTTAAGGGATCATATGGTCTCCTATGACCCCTGAGGATGCCATTTGACCCCTTAGGACTCCATATGGTGTTGTTATGGGTCATATGGTATCCTAAGAGGTCATATAGTGTTTTATGACCCCTTAGGACACCATTTGGTGTTATTATGGATCGTATGGTGTGATAAGGGGTAATATGGTGTCCTATGACCCCTTAGGACTCCATATGACCTCTTATGTGTCGTTATGGGTCATATGGTGTCCTATGACCCCTTAAGACGCATGCATGGATCCCTAGGATACCATATGACCCTAGAGAGGGAGAGAAGGGGAGGAGAGGGATGGAATGGAAGAGATATACACCTAAGAGAGGAGGAGAGTGAGATAGATAGATAGAGACTGAGAGGGAGAGACAACATATAAATGAGAGAAAGAGATATGGAGAGAAAGAGAGAGGGGGGAGATAGATATAGAGAAAGGGAAAGGGAGAGAGAGAGAGAGAGAGAGAGAGACATAGAGAAGGGGACTCAGAGAGAGAGAGAGAGAGAGAGAAGGTGAGAGAGAGAGAGAGAGGATGAGAGATAGAGAGAGTCTGAGTGAGAGGGAGGAAGGGATGGAAGGAGAGTAAAAGAGACTAGAGAGAGAGGTATGAAGAGAGGGAGAGAGGGAGAGAGTGAGAAAGAGAGGTAATGAGAAAGGGATAGAGGGAGAGAATGAGAGAGAGATACACCTGAGAGAAGAGGAGAGTGAGATAGAGAGATAGAGGATGAGAGGGAGAGACTTCAGAGATTAACAATGGGGGAGAGAGAGAGAGAGATACTTAAGTGAAAAATAGAGACTTGATTATCTCCCCTCCTCTCTTCCTCCATACCCCTTCTCTCTCTCTCTCTCTCTCTCTCTCTCTCTCTCTCTCTCTCTCCCTTCCTTCATAACCATTCTTCTCTCCCTCCTTCCCTCCCTCCCCCCTCTCCCTCTCCCTCTCTCTCTCTCCCTCTCTCTCCCTCCCTCCCTCTCTCCCTCTCTCCATCTCTCCCTCCCTTCCTCCCTCCCCTTTCCTTCACATTTTTTTTACTACAAATAGTGCGTATGGGGTACTGAGCCTATTAGATCACTGCCCTGCCATAACATTTTTAAGGCGTAGGAGCACGTACACACTACTTATTACTTGTAAGCATGTGTGGAGTACTGAACCTATTAGTTCGCTACCCTACCATAACATTTTTAAGGTGTAGGAGCACTTACGCACTAATTATTAGTAAAGGGTGGAAAAAAAAATACCGTTGGGCTTGCCAACATTTTAGGGACTAATAGCGCGCACGCGGTTATTAATATAGCACGCACACAGTTATTAATATATCACGCACATGGTTATTAATATAGCGTTTACGGAGTACTTAGACATAGTTTTATTTGCCCAATCTAAGCCTCAACGGCCTCAAAAGAGGTTTTTGAGGTCGTTGAAGGCCCCACTGCAACTATGTTTGCACTTCTATCATTGTTTTATACATAGAAGTGATTTTTTTGTTTTTGCATGATTTCAAATTATTGAATTGTTGTTCTTATTAGTTTTGTAAATATTATTGTGATTGTTTAATAGTTTTTATTCAAAAAGATAATGATAAGATGCATATTTATGGTTATTTGTTTGTTTATTAACTTTTGTTTACATATATGTAATATGATTCTATTTAGGACAACCAATATCAACCATGGGAAAAAACAAGCGAGGAATGATGAAACAACAAGAGGCTGAAAAGTAAAGACAAAGGTAGCGTATGAAGAAATTACGTGACATAAGAACAATGGGAGAAGAAGGTATGACAACACAAGAGTTTCGTCCAACCAAAGAGATGTTGTTAGAAGGCGAATCGGGTCTACAAATCATGAGCCACATGCCAAACACTATTTGGATATGACTCATACAAAATTTTATAAAAGATTCCTTCAAAAGTTTCCTCAAATAAGAATTTCTTAAAGTGTTTTTGAAATGGAAAAACCTTTTTATATTAAGATTAATCATGTAGGCACCACGTGTTGTTGTAGGATGCATATTGAATTTTCCATACGCTATGGTTGTTCTACTTTGCACACTAATGATGTTTTGCAGGAATGCAATATACAAGCACCTCCTAAGTTGGTAAGAAAATTTATTTCAAGTGTGCTATGTAATAGACATGATGGTTGCATTTATTATAAGATACCTTGTTTGGAAGGTTATTTTGCTATGTGTGGTGGTTTGCAACATTTACCAAGATGTGTACATTTGGAGATAACACATGAAATTGGTAGGAAACTAGTTTCTTTTGGAAAATACAAGACAATCACATATGGAGTTAAAGATGGAAAATATTTGAAGAGATGTGAGCTAGTGAAAAATGATATGTGTAGTTGAATTTATGAAAATATTTCAAGAGAACCCACTTTATGAGTACATAATGCATACACATAGAGCTCGATGGTTAGATGATAAATTCAAGTTATGTAAGGATGCATTTCCTCTTGGCACCATTGTCTCTATCATTGATTTTGCTGAAAATTATACACTACAACCTCAAAATGAAGTGCAATCTATGTATTATCAATCTACACAAGTTTCTATTTTTATACATATAGCATTCATGCATGCAGATGATAGCACAGAGGAGGATAGAAAGGTTGTAAAAGAGTATCACTTCTACATAAGTGATGATCATACTCATTCATCAGAGTTTGTACAGTGATGCTTTAAAGTTTTCTATTATAGTTTAAGGGAAAGGAACATACGATACAACTGACACTTAATATTGTCAGATAATTGCATCGTACAATTCAAGAATGCAAGGATGTTTTATTGGTTGACAAGAATGCATATAACAAGCATTGTACAACATTTTTGGAATTTGACTAAGGTTGGACATGGTAAGGGAGAGCACAATGGTGCAGGAGCATGTGTAAAAAGAACCATAGCTAGAGAAGAATTGAAGTACGAAAGTGGTGTTGAGTTGATAGATGCAGAAATAATTGTGTGATGGTGTAAGTCTACAATGGGTCCAGGTAATCCAAGTACATCAATGGTTCATAGATATTTTTGGTTGATCACTAAATCTAACATTGAAAACTATCTAGATTGTTGTACAATTGCAAGATAGAGTGACATGCACTCATTTATGAGTTCAAATGTAAGTTCACTAGTAATTTATACGAGATAGATGGTATGTTTTTGCTCTTCATGCATGTATTGTTTGTGGGAAGAATGTGAATCATAAGAGTGGGTTGACAAATGGTCTTGTAGACCATTGGTTCCCATTGATACATATCAAATTCCCGAAGCACTACAATTGAGCCAAATAGAGACATCAGTGGATTTTGACCATGTATTTGACCTAGTGGAATCAGGTGATTTTTTGAGTTAATTTTTTTGCAAGTATTCTTTCTGGTTCATTTTGTTGTACATCATAATTTATTTTTTATAGTAATTATCACTTTATAAAATGCAAGTCATGTGTATGCAGTTTTTGCAGAAGAGAACAATGAAGAAGGAATGGATTACTATTTGTGTCGTTGTGTTGAGCCTAAAAGAAAATTGACAACCACAATCATTGACAGAGAGGGTATTGAGTACCCAATAGGGTTTGTTGTTGTGACAGGAACATGGTTTACGAGATACCCTATCGAGAATACTGATGTTTGGTTGTTCGAGGACTTTGAAACACACAGACATATTCTTCATTTCTCTAACCTTGTTGTTGCAACAAATATTCATTTGATGAAGTATCATGGTAGACCTCATAATAAGATTTTATGGAAAGTTCATGAATCTGACCACGAGGCAATACTTAACACAATATGGGTTAGAGTTGATCCTAAAGGCTCACTTGATTGATTCTACGGTTTAGAGTAGAATGATTTTGATAATTTTATATATATCATTGACGAATTGTTCTATATTCATTTTTTGTATATATAACATTGGCTTGATATTAATTGTAATGAATAACTTCATATGTTGTCATTGATGAAACATATACACACACATATGTTCATATTGTCTACCGGTGTGACTTCAAAGTTGTTTATATTGCCACCGGTATACTAGAAGTTTATATCCAACCGGTACATACATGGAGACAACTGATGTGTATTTATATATGGATATACATAACTCGACATCAACCTCAAGATCCAGCGGAGATTATCAAAGGAGCATCGAAGGACAAATGGTTTATATGTTTAACTCCAGCTAGTATTCATTGATTATGTGATGAGTTATCACTGGTCGTGATGAGTTATCCTAACCGATGAATTTTGGCGGTATTTTTGTGATGAGTTATGATTGTTTGACCAAATACACTGCACCTAGGAAATTTTGATATGATTTCTAAAGGCTGACATGAAATCTAAATGTCTATATAATGCTAATTATGACCTATGTGAGGCCATAAGGATCCAATTAATGTTGAATCTTCAATCTATCAAAAAGGACAGCAGTCAAAAGTTTAAATTTGGTTAGTTGTTGATTGGTTTATTCTTTTATTTCTATAATTTCCTATCGGGAATTGGTGATCTTGAATGATCTAAGGATCTACCGGTAACTGCCCAGATTAAGAACAACATTAAGGCTGTGAGGAACACCTTCTCTGCTGCAATGAATAAATATTTCAATGAATTTCAAAAGAAAATGAGTATGAGGGTAAATCTACCTAAGGATGTGGTGAAAAAATTTGCTAAGGACGTCATTTTCACAGTCACCACTGATTTCTGTCTAATGGAGGCTATTGAACCTAGAGAAGATGAAATGGAAGACATGAGCTATGAAGTCAATTATGACTTATTGATCGGTTATGTGAATAACCTGTTGGCATCTCCAGTGGACAAAAAGAAGACAAGATTGGATACAGTTGAAGTTCAAACTGCAAAAGATGAAACTAGTAGTGTTCCAACCAAAAGTGGTGAAGGTAAGAGGAAGAAGGTTGAGCAAGCACCTCCAATAATAAAAAGTAAGAGAGTAACACGAAGTGTCCAAACTAAAAAGGAACCGGAACCTAAAGTATATGTAAAGAAGCAGACTGCATCAAAGAAAAGAGGTCGAAAACCGATTCTCCAAGTAGAATCTGAAAGTACTAATACTGAGGAGGAACCCAAGAAAATGAAAGCAATTGGTAAAGCAGCCAAACCAGTGAAAGAAGTGCCAAAGGCAACTATGCCTATTAATGTCTTTACTTACAAGCCTGAGACTAATTTTGAGAAAACGGTGAAGACATTAGGAAGAAACAGATTTGATAATGTCAAAGTTTATTTTAATTCATTCAATGAAGATCAAAAGGAACAAATTGTTCAACAAGTAATCAATTATTGTGCCATTACAATAGATTACCTCATGGTCTTGAAAAAGATGTTTCTAATTCCTTACATACTATTCTTTTGAATAAATGGGAGGAAGCTGTGAAGAAATAAAAAGAAATTATAGATGATGTATTTGTGCAATATTTTTCTGATTTGTCAAAGGATGAGTTAATTGAATTGCTTGATAAGTACAAAGCCCAATTTGTGTTCAAGTCAAGAAGATTGAAGCTACTTAGTGGAAAGGTGCAACATGTTGAAATTGAGACTCATCAGATTGCTCGTAATATTCAATGAATGCAAAAGCTTATACATTCTTCTAAGGATGAGCAAGATATTGTTGATCTACTAGAAATGGATGAGGAAGAAATTGTGTAAGCTGATGATGTCCATCCTATCAAGAAGAAGGATGACACTATTTCCCAATGAGTCATACTTGTTGATGATATTCAGGAAGCAATAGATCTATGTAGAAATGTTATCGCACCAAATATGCAGCCACCGGCAATTTCAGACTCACAGGTTACTACAGTTGAGATACCGGCAACTCAACCAGGAGTGGATATTCCACCAACCAAAGAACAACCAATGAAACCCCAAATCCCACCAGTTTCACAGGCCACTCAAAAGGAATCTGATGAAAAAGTTGATACACAAATTTCTGAACAAGAAACAGAGAAAGAACAAGAGAAAGAAAAGATTAATAAGGTGACATCTGTTGACACGGTAAAATCATTAGGCATACAGCAGACTAATGCAGATGATGATGACTCATTAGGCATATCAAGGCCTATAATTTTTGATAACATGAGTGCATCAAAACTGATGAAGATTGCAACTATCATGAAATCTAGGGCACACAAGAAGAGACTTAAAGAATAGAGAATGGAAGCAGAAACCATTCAAAATGTTGTGGATATTCTGACAAGTCTTCTACCGGAAACTGCTACATGTCATTTGTCAACTCCTATTTGTAATCTTGGTGAGCTGGTTGTTGATACATCTGACCAACTTAAGTCCCTAGAAGAAGAAGCAGAAACTTATGTTGAGAAGAGCTACAAGAAGAAGCGTGGAGAGAAGATTATGAAAGAGATTGATACAGGAAAAATTACACTAGCTATTAATAAAGATTTATTAAGAAAAGCTATTGAAACAGGAGGGAAAATTCTTTCATCTACTTCTAGTGTTTCATTCTTTTATTTTAATATCAATAACAGGTGAATTGAAACAAAGCAAGAGCTAGAGAAGATATGCAATGCATATGTACCATTACAAGATTCTATTTTTGCTTTTGGAAAATATGTGGATGATTTGCAAAACAGGTTAGGTACCTATGATTTTGAAAGGAAAAATGACTAATCCCTAAAGGAGTTGAAGAATCTACTCAAACCCCAAGTGGACATATTGCCAAGAGCCTACAAGAATGCAGAAGCAATTTTGGCTACTCCAGAGACATGTACACTTGATGCAATGGAAGAATTTTGTACTCAGAATATGACCACAATTGACTGAGAACTTGCTGGAGACATGGGAACATGCTTTTTCTCAATTGAAGAGTACCTTTAGTGACATTTTTCTGAGGATTGCACTACATACATCTTGATTTAGATTTCAAGTTCTTGTATATGTAAAACATTTTGATACAAATATATATATATATATATATATATATATATATATATATATATATATATGTATGTATTTTGCTTTTCAATTTGGCATTGTTGTCAAAGGGGGAGTAGAAAAATGTATGTGTGTTGTGAAATTTTGTATGTTGTATGTAGTAAGGGAGAGTAGGAGTAGAAATATATGTGTACAAAAAAAAATTTGTAAGCACACTTAGTGGTATTGCTGTAAAAAAATTTAAGTGTTGCCATCAATGCCAAAGGGGGAGATTGTTGGCTTGATGATGATTGTAATGAATAGATGTTGTCATTGATGAAACATATACACACACATATGTTCATATTGTCTATCGGTGTGACTTCAAAGTTGGTTATATTGCAACCGGTATACTAGAAGTTTATATCCAATCGGTATATACATGGAGACAACCGATATGTATTTATATATGGATATATATAACTTGACATCAACCTGAAGATCCAGCGGAGATTATCAAAGGAGCACCAAAGGATAAATGGTTTATATGTTTAACTCCAACCGGTATTGTTGTTCCAACCGGTATTCATTGATTATGTGATGAGTTATCACTGGTCGTGATGAGTTATCCTAACCGACAGATTTTTGCGGTATTTTTGTGATGAGTTATGATTGTTTGACCAAATACACTGCACCTAAGAAATTATGATATGATTTCTAAAGGCTGACATGAAATCTAAATGTTTATATATTGACATCACAATGAATTATTTTGTATGAGCGAAGGAGATATGATATGAGATGATTTGATGCAAAGGCAGAAGTGTTAAGTTGTAGAGTATGTTGGTCATGAAGTTTTGAGTGTAGAGAAGAGGATATATTCAAGCAAGTTGTGCTACTACTAGATCACAACACCTGTTGTTTTCTAATCACTGCAACAGTCAAATCCCTTAACCAGGTAAGCTCTAACAAGCTTCATTGTACAAATCCTATAACTAGGTGATCCATTAGTTTGGATTCAGAAATCCTCTACCGAGGTTACTCCTAACAGGGTACTACCTTTAAGAGGGTATGGCTTTTAACTAAGCTTTGGGATCTTTAATAGGATTTGCTCCTAGCAAAGTAACTTTTTGTAGACCTTAATCGGTCAGTTATCTATTACAGTAGATAGTTAACTTGTGAGTCCCATCTCACCGTGGTTTTTCCCATTTGGTTTTTCCTCGTATAAACGCTTGTGTTATGGTGGATGTTTTACTTATTGTGGATGCTTTTATATCATTTTTCATTGCATGCATAGTGTTTAACAAACTTGTTAAGTATATCTATCGGCCAGTGTTTAAAGTAGTATTGTTTTTGGTGTCACTGATTCACCCCCCCCCCCTCTTAGTGCTTTACAAGTCCATCATATAAATGCCCATGGGCTGATTTTTACATGTTTAGGGGCATAATTTTGCATATTTAAATGACAATGAGCTTATTTGTACATATGTAGATGCCAAATTTTGTATATTAAAATGGCGATGAGCTGAATCGCACATATTGTAATGCCAGATTTTGTATAAAATTCCATGAGATGATTTGTAAGATTTTTTTTTGTATATTCAAATAGCCAAGAGCTGATTTGACCATTGTAGCTAGCTCGGATACCTAACTATTGAATTTTACTGTTGTCAATGACAATTAAAATTCCTATGTATTACCTCTCATGCAATCCGAACCACTTAGGGATGGGCCCAAATAAATGTAACTTGTAATTATATCTTGCTATGAATATTGGGCAAGACCTATATAGAATGTAACTTGTGGATAGGACAGACCCTATATAAATATAACTTGTAATTTGGTCTGACCCTAATTGAGCGATGTAACTTGTGCTCCTATCTTGAATGTAACTTGTAACTTGTGAATAGGGCAGGCCCTATCTTATGTATCTTGTAATTTTAACCCTATGTTTTGGTGCCAAGTTGAAAGGGTTGACCTAGAGTGAATTGGGAGGCTGAGTCACATATATATACAAAGGCTTAGTTATTGTATCTACACACACTTAGCCAATACACTCTTCATTTAGCAAGAACCTTTTCCTAAGGTCAGCAAACATCATTCCATGGTCAGCGAAGATTATATTCCTATCAGCAGCAACCTTCTCCTAAGGTCAGAGAAGATATACTTAAGGACAACGAAGATACTATCAAGAACAATGAAGTCATTCCTAATGACAACAACTTCATTCTAGGGTCAGCGAACTTGAAAGATAGCGAATATTCTCCTTGATCTGCAAATTGTGCTCTAGATAAGTTCTTATTATGTTATGCTATTGTGCTTACCTTGTTGTTCTGAGTACTTCAAGTGTTGAAGTACAGTTGTAAAGTCTTATACTGATTTGTCTAATAAAGATCCGGATTTAGTTGGATGGGTTTTTCATCTCCAAGAGGGAGGTTTTCCCAGGGTATTTTGGTGTTCTTTGTGTTCAATGATTTGATTCTCTAATTTTTCTATCTATATTTATCAATCTGATCCTAAAATTAACATGGTATCAGAGCGGGTTCCTTCTATAAATCCTAATAGCTTGAAGGTGGATCTTGTATTACTTATTTTGCAAGACTAGGGCTACCATGAATCAGCAACAAATCTGGACAATATACCTACTGGCGAATTGAGGGCATCGATGGGATGATAGCAAGAATAAGATTTCAGGTGTTCGCATTCCTCTATTCTCAATTGTAGGGTCCACTTGGTTTGGAGATTTGCATCTGATTGCCTTATTGTTATTGGTGCCTTATCTAGTGCACAAAGTTCTCTTGCTTGTTAACTACTTCATCTGAGGGTGCTTGCATATGTTGGTTTGTGCACTTGTTTTCAGATCTTAGTATTCCTTTAAGGGTTGCATAACTACCTTCCTAGGGTTTGTAACAATCACCCTAGTTCAAGCTTTGTTCTTGTGTTAAGAATTTGTTCTAATCCAGTTTGAATTATTGAAGTTAGTTATTCCCTACTCTCTATTTTGAGTATGTTTATCTCTCAACCTATTTGATGAGGTTTGTAATGATCCGAATTGATGCATTGATCTAAATACATCCTTGGCACTTAAGACTTCACCATGTCTATTCAGATATAAATCTAGGAGTATTATGATGGATATAACAGCAAGCACAAATAGGAAGATGAATAAATTTATAGGAGATTCAGAAACATGGAACCTAGTCATTAGTGTGGTAGGTATGTAAAGGTAAGATGTCTTAATCATCCTATTTAGTATCTATGTCCAATGATGACCTTACTATCTTCATATTATGATCTCATCCTTTATGATACTTATTGCATAGTTCCGATGCACCATATTCTATCTAAGTCTTAAAATGCTCAATAGTCTTGCTACTCTGAAATTATATACTCTTATGATGTGTCTCTTGATTTGCATCAAATCTTTTATGGGTTGTATCTTATGTTATATGAGTGTTTTATGTTTGGATAAGGTTCTCATGTAAGGTTGTGAATGTGCAACTCTTGGTCCTCATCAGCTCTTTGTAAAGCTCTCATGATCCTTGTTATCCTTTTATTATAACCTTTCTCTACTCCTCTTGTGTAGAGGATTGCCCTTAGCTCTAATGCATTTTCTTTCATGGCTTTCACCATCCTCACATAATATTCATTGTGATATTATCTCTTCAATTTGAGCATACTGCCTATTACATTCTTTGAAGTAAGTATTCCCTTGATTATGAAACCTAAGATGAATGAGGTCTCTAAGTTATTGAAGTTAACTTTTGATCATACGCTTGTGCTCAACTACAATGTGTTTCCTTTTGAGTGGTTGATACTCATATCTGATTTTACGCATTGGCTGGAAAGACAATTTGGCTTATATACCTTGCTTATGGATTTTGTAAAATGTTTTTTGAAGTCATACACTTGCCTTCATTTTCTAATATAGCTAACTCTCTATTATTCAACTATGGAAAAAAAATTTAGAATGTTTTGTAGCTTTACACTATGGTTGAAGTTGATCATAGAATGGCAATATCGTTTTGAGAAAGCTTGGCATATGTTGTCAATAGTTGAAGTCTAGTCAATAAAGAGATAAGTTACTTTACATGTTAATTCATTCTATTGGGATATTTAATCATGTTGATACTTCTCTTCAAGAAATTCTTGAATTACCATGCCTACAAGCTTAAGAGGGAGCTTGGTTTCTTCAATTGAAGGTATACCTTGATCATAATGGTTGTACTATGGGTCCATTTCATAAAAGTGAAGTAAGGAAAAGATTGGCATTTCTCATCTTTGATTTATGGTTGCCTTCCTCGATTGATTCTTATATTATGCAATCTTCCTGAGACTTGACTACCATAATTTTATATTAAGAATCAAGAGGGAGTTCCATATGGAAGTTTTTGAAAATATGAAGCTAGATGTGTAGCTCATAGTTAGAAGGAAACATTTGCTCTTGTTGCTAGATATAATAATATTAGAACCATTATAGCTAATGTTGCAAGCTGGAAGTTAGATATAAAGATTGTTTTTTTAATATTGTCTATATTGAATAACTAGAAGGTTATAAGAATCAAGATAGAGAATCTCATGTGTGCAAATAAAAGAAAAGATCTTTTTGGCCTCAAGCAAGCTTCTTGAGCTTGGTATGAGAAGATTGACAAGTATTTGATTAGCTTAGGATCTTGCAAGAATGATGTTGATTCTAATCTTCACTTTAAAAGTATTAAATAGTAAACTGCTAATTTTGTTTCTTATATATATGTGAATGATTTATTTCTAACTGTTGGAGATAGTCTCATCATTAGAAAGAATTAGCCACTGAATTTGGAATGAAGGAACTAGGCCTAATGCATTACTATCTAGGACTAGAAGTATGACAAAGATCTTATCCTTAGACAAGAAAATATGATATGATGGATTGTAAATCTATATCTACTCCTATGGAAACTAAGTTAAAGAAGTTGAGTATTTATGCAGCTGATTCTGATTTTGCAGATCCTTCGGAGTACAGGCAGTTGATTGGATCCTTGATGTATCTAGTTAACACTAGACCAGATATTTGCAATGTAGTGAGTGCACTTAGCCAATTCATGAACCAACCAAAGCAATATTCACTTGGTGGCAGCCAAGCACATCTTGAGATACTTGCGTGGAATAGTTGGCTATGGGCTGAAGTATCCAATCAACACAGTGATCAATTTGGAAGGCTACTCTGATTCTGATTGGACTGGAAGTGTTATTGATAAGAAAAGAACCTCAGGAATTTGTTTCAGCTTGGGTTCTGCTATGATCTCTTGGGCCAGTAGGAAATAGTCCTTGGTTGCATTGAGTACTGTAGAAGCTAAATACATTGCTTCAAGTGTGGCAACTAGAGAAGCAGATTGGCTTCACAAACTTCCTATTGGGTTGTTTGGAAAACCTTGGGAATCCAATATTATCTATTAAAATGTCTAATAATGCCATGTTTCATGACAAGTCAAAACACGTGGAAACTCATTATCACTATGTTCGTGATATGGCACAAAGAGGTGCCATCCAGCTGAAATATATCAGCACTGATGAACAGGCTTCATATGTTCTCACCAAGCCTCTAGCTCAAGTGAAGTTTGAGTACTTCAAAGAGAAGCTTGGAATTGTGGGGAACACAACATTGATTGAGAGGGAGTCTCAATCCTAGTGATACAATTTAGTTTGCATCTTCCACCCTTTGCGAGAAATGCAAGGTGGGGTCACCCTCTCCGGGCAATGCAAGATGACATTGTATCCTTCTCTGGGAGAAGGTTGAGGTGTAAGACCTCCTTTCACCCTCTGCGGGCAATGCAAGGTGACATTGTAGCCTTCTTTGGGAGAAGGCTGAGGTGTAAGACCTCCTTTCACCCTCTACGGGCAATGCAAGGTGACATTATATCCTTCTCTGGGAGAAGGTTGAGGTGTAAGACCTCTTCCACCCTCTGCGGGCAATGCAAGATGGACATCATGAAATGAGTTCATGATATTTATGTTTTTTATTGCAGGTATACTCTATGGAGCTTATACATTCATCCTTGTGGGCAATGCAAGATGAAGGTCATGAATGGATCATGACAAGTGGCAGCTATCCTCCCTAGCTAAGACGGAGTGTTGAAAATTGTAGCTAGCTCGGATACCTGACTATTGAATTTTAATGTTGTTAATGACAATTAAAATTCCTATGTATTACCTCACATGCAATCTAAACCACTTAGGGCTAAGCCCAAATACATGTAACTTGTAATTATATCTTGCTATGAATATTGGGCAATACCTATATATAATGTAACTTGTGGATAGGACAAGCCCTATATAAATATAACTTGTAATTTGGTCGAACTCTAATTGAGCGATGTAACTTATGGTCCTATATTGAATGTAACTTGTAACTTGTGAATAGGGTAGGCCCTATCTTATGTATCTTGTAATTTTATCCCTATGTTTTGGTGCCAAGTTGAAAGGGCTAACCTAGAGTGAATTGGGAGACTGAGTCACATATATATACAAAATCTTAGTCATTGTATCTATACACACTTAGAGAATACACTCTTCATTCAAAAGCAACCTTTTCCTAAGGTCAGTGAACATCATTCCAAGTTCAGCGAAGATTATATTCCTATTAGCAGCAACCTTCTCCTAAGGTCAGCGAACATCACTCCAAGGTGAGCGAAGATATACTTAAGGACAATGAAGATACTATCAAGAATAGAGAAGTCATTCCTAATGACAACAACTTCATTCTAGGGTCAGCGAACTTGAAAGACAACTAATATTCTCCTTGATCTGCAAGTTTTGTTCCAGATAAGTTCTTATTGTGTTATGCTATTGTGCTTACCCTATAGTTCTGAATACTTCAAGTATTGAAGTACAGTTGTAAAGTCTCATACTGATTTGTCTAATAAAGATCTGGATTTAGTTGGTTGGATTTTTCATCTCCAAGAGGGAGATTTTCCCAGGGTATTTTGGTGTTCTTTGTGTTGAATGATTTGATTCTCTGATTTTTCTATCTATATTTATCAGTCTGATCCTAAAATTAACAATTTAGAGGCAATTTTTTGAATAATATGTGACAATGTTTTGTAACTATGTTTTGATTTTATGTGATGTGATAATGTCAATCATGAGTATTCTTGATTCTTGTATAATCATGGAGAATTATTTTAGTCATTATCGGGTCATATGAGTCAAAGATTGAGTCTAGATACAATTTGAGCAAAAATTGTCAAAAAAGTTGTCAAGCAACTTGTACATCACGTCGGTAGGGTATGTCTCTCGAGGTTTTGACGCTTTGGGATGCACAAAAGGAGCATGCCTATCATAAACCTACCCACTCGGATTCTCTCATGACATCGGTTTGTGCACACGACGAACCGAATCAATTCTAGCCTATCTTGCAACTTTGCTTTGCATGTAACTAACAGTTTTTGTAGCAGATGAAAAAATGCTACCAATTGAAAATGGCTCTGAGTCATCAAAAACTAAGATCTTCCATTTTAGAGGAGCCTCACATGACCCCACACATTCAAACAGATCGATCATATGTGTCTTGGATTGGTAGAAAAAGTCCCTCAAAGTTTGACAAGTTTTTGGACTCAGGGCACTTGAGAGATCGCACTGGTAGGGTAGACTCTTGATGTTCCGAAGCTTTGGGAAGCATGAGAGGATAATACCTAGAATAAACTTGCCCTCCTAGACATGCTCGTGATGTCAGTTTGTGCACACGACAAACCAAATCAATTCTAGCCTATCTTGCAACTTTGCATTGCATGCAACTGACGGTTTTTGTAGCAAGCGAAAAAATGCTACCAATTGAAAATGGCTTTGAGTCATCAAAAACAGAGATAGGACATTGTAGAGGAGCCTCATACAACCCCATAGGTTCAAATGGAAGGATCATATGTGTCCTGGATTGGAAGAAACGGTCTGTCAAAGTTTGATAATTTTTTGGACTCAACACACTTAAGAGATCGTGTCGGTAGGGTATGACTCTCGACGTTCTGGCACTTTAAGATGCATGAGAGAAGCATGCCTAGCATAAACCTTCCCACCCAAAAATTCTTGTGACGTCGGTTTGTGCACACGACGAACCGAAGCAATTCTAGCCTATCTTGCAACTTTGCATTGCATGCAACTAACGCTTTTTGCAGCAGGCGAAAAAATGCTACCAATTGAAAATGGCTCCGAGTCGTCAAAAATCAAGATAGGCCATTGTAGAGGAGCCTCACATGACCCCACAGGTTCAAATGGATTGATCATATGTGTCATGGATTGGAAGAAACAGTTCATCAAAGTTTGACAATTTTTGGGACTCAAGGCACTTGAGAGATTGCATCGGTAGGGTATGACTCTCGATGTTCCGACGCTTTGGGATGCACAAGAGGAGCATGCCTAGTGTAAACCTACCCATCTGGATGTGCTCATGATGTCAGTTTGTGCACACGAGAACCAAAATTTGACCATTGCAAGCGTGAGGGTGCTCTCGCACCACACACATATTGTTGTTTATATTCATATTGTTGGTTTTTGTTGTTTATATTCATATTGTTGATTACATAGGCAAGTATTCATTTAAATTTATAAAAGGGCAGCCACCAAATACAGTGAATACATAATAATGAATTGAATACAAGGAGTTTTGTAGGGTTAATTCAATATTTTACAAATTTTATCAAATCATATTCCACGATTGCAAAGTTTTATATCATAGATTTTTGTTGTTTATATTCATATTGTTGATTACATAGGAAAATGATCAATTTAATTTATAAAAGGACAACCATGAAATACAACGAATACACAATAATGAACTCAGTATACATTTATTGGATCGAATATCAACATTTATATATATCAAAAAAAGGCATGTCTACCGAGTCAATACAAGTATTACAAAAATGTGGCATATGCCATGTCCAAATTGATATACAATAAAAATGTAGAATATATATACATGTATTGGTCATTCTATGACCACAACGAACACTATATGATCCTAAACTTGTGGTGAGTCATCAAAATCGAGCCTCTTCGATGCAGTACGCAGCTCTATATATGGCTACAAAACCTCAATTCAAAAGCCAAGTTAGAATTCTTTTGTAGAAAATAGTTCATAATTAACAATAACTATACATTTAACTATAATTCCTTTGCAGTTGAAATGTAGATTACCTCATTGGCTGATCTCGAAGCTAATGTCTTCACTCTCCTCTCCTTGTCACTCTTAGGAGTTTTCTTGAAGACAAACTTAAAAGGATCCATGTTATGGTCGAACTGTGAAGGGGTCTATTGTAGATTAAATGTACAATTAATATAATGTACTAACATAAATACATCAAAAACACTTAAAAGCTATAATATAGAGAACAATGATGTATCGGTGCCTAAGATGCTTCTCCAATGGGTTGAGGATGGCTTATCATCGATGGAGAAACTATCACTATTACCTATACAAAAAATGATCAAAGATTAAATACAATTAATATAATAATAAGTATTGTAGGTTAAAACAATTAATGTAATATATCAAACAAAAAGTGTACCGGATCCTGAGATGCTTCTCCAATGCATGGAGGAGGGCTTGCCATTGATGAAGCAGCTATGGATATTTCCTGTATGAAAAAATAATAAGATTATAATTTATCACAAGTTCACATGTATGCATGCATATAATCATGAAATCAAGAAAATAAAGTAGAGATACATACCTCCGCCCTCTCTTGATCCACGGGTGAATCGGATGCATTCAACAAATCTACATAGCTCAATGACCGTTATACATGTAAAATAGACAAAAAACACTAATCAATCTACAAACCCCAACTAAGACTTGATTTCAACATTTTCAAACAATTGTACAACTAAAAATGTGTTCAATTACCTTCTTCCCATGTTTTGGTGTCTTCGAGGAATTCTTTTTATTAGGAAGAGGCCTAGATGTGGAGGGGGTACCCTGAAAAAACAAAATTAACATGAGATATTAGTACAAATAATATATTAAACATAATTTAAAAAATCTAAAATGAAATGACTTGCATATTCCATCAAAACAATACATAAAAAAGGTTATACAAAATATGATACTGTATAGCCTTGTAGGCCAAAATCGATCACTGAGAGCGTGATGTCATCAATATGGGACATTTGGTCCATTTGGTCCTCTGTGAACACCTACAAACCAAAAAATGGACCAAGCATTAAAGATAGTTAGTATATCTTGTAATTTTTTTGAATTCAAAGTGTACTATTCTATTTTAACATGTTACAAAATTTATACCTCAGGCATCAAAGTTGCAGCTGTAGTAACTGTCAGAGGAGTATGGGATACCACTGTTGCATCCTGAAATGCAAATTATTTATCTCAATTTAAATCGATATATAAATGAAAATTCATTTATGTAATTACAAATTTAAAGTGATTGATAAATAAAATACTATGAATTCAAATCAACACACCTGTGTCTATCGCTGGTAGGCAAACACCATGTCCATCAACTCCTCTATCAACACCAAATCCTTAGTCATGTGAGCCTGACATCTACTCCCGCAAATTGTGCATGAATGAGATGTGGATCCATCTGCAGCGGCTGCATCATCCATCCCTGAGCATATCCCCAAGCAACTGACACGCATATGTTGAATGGGCTCTCTGTCGCCACTTGGAGCAACTAATGGCTCATCATCCAGTACAATAGGGTGTGCTAACAACGTCCCATGTTGGATGATGGTACCAGTCAATGTTGTGGCTGCCTGAAGAGTCTGTAGCTCCATCAACTATTTTAGCTCTACTGGGACAGCCTAATGCACCTTGGGTTTGAGTGCTAGGGGGCAACGACTCTTCGGGGCTACTCGCCTACGTGCTCCAAGTCTATCTTAGGTGGAGCCGCCACCTCTACCGTGGAACTCTCTCATGTCAAAATAGTTTGGCCACACATTGAGGACAAACTCACAGTATACTTCTCTCAAAAAATACAATGACACCTCATAATTATTACTAGGTGGATCATCAAAGACTATCCACCACCTTTACCAAAAAAATTCTTCATCTGCACATTGGTACACCAATGTATGGGAAACCTCTTTGCATTAAGAGGTAACAACTCACCAATTTTAGGATCAACAAAAAGGGCACATATTTGTTGTTTACTAATATTTTTGTTTTTCACTCCCTCATATAATAACCCATCAGCATAGTATTGACGACACCTATCCCTAAAGTTTTCCCATTTTGTAATTTGTGTGGAAACAGCTATGGCACCACTAGCTAATGTTTCTAGGCTAGTGGCGAGGGATTTATGATGCTCAAGTTCAAATGTTTTCAATTTATTAACCAGTCTATTTATTTTAGACGTGATTTTCCCTAACTAATTAATCAATTGCTCATGTGTTTTAGGTGTGCAGTCAAAAGGAGGAATTGAGGGTGTATGTTGTGGGTTTTCAGGAGGTGCATTTTGTTGTTCTTGTTGTGGATTATCAGAATCTAGTTTTTGAAACAAAAAATTAAAAAACCTAATCAAAATTAATGAAATTAAATTCAAAATGTAAAACAAATTGAATAAACGGGAAAGAAAGACAAAAATTAAGAAAAACTAACCTTGATCCATATCGTCTGGAGGAGAAATGAGGTACCCCGTTCGCGGTTTTGTGGAGGAAATGGGGAAAAAAATGCGATGGTCACAGGAAAATAAGACCCAAATTTTTTAAAAAAAAAGTTTTTTGACAGGTACCGCGTACGCAGTTCTTTAGGGCTTATGAGCGCATACGCGCCCACTTTCTTAAAAGCAGCACGTACGCACTACCCTTTTTAGGCTCGGTAACAACGGACCTAAGCACGTACGGGGTGATTTTAAATTTTATAACCGCATATGCGCTACTTGTTTTTTCATGTTTTTTTGGGTGGTGTCCACTTTTCTAGCCACCATCTTTGTGCACATAACCATATCTATATGTATATGTACATATATAGATATATATATATATACAAATACTTATTTAGAGAGAAATCTTTAAAAATACTTAAGTAGAGAGAGAGAGAGAGAGAGAGAGGACCTATCTAGAGAATGATGGAGAGAGAGCGTGTTTTAAAAAAGCTTAAGTTGAGAGAGACAAGGAGAAAGAGAGAGGACCTAGAGAAGGATAGAGAGAAAGGACCTATCTAGAGAAGGATAGATAGAGAGAGATAGAACTTGAGCTTTAAACAAACTTAAGAGAGGGAGGGGAGAGACTTTAGAGAGAGGACCTATCTATAGAAGGATAGAGTTAGAGAGAGATAAATAACTTTTAAAAGACTAAAGTCAAGAGAGAGAGACAAAGAGAGAAGACCTAGAGAAATATCTAAAGAGAGACAACCTAGACAAAAGGATAAAGAGAGAGAGAGAACCTATCTAGAGAAGGATAGATAGAGAGATAGAGATTCAACTAGATCTAGGGATGTTTAGAGAGTGGTTGCTAAGAGAGAGAGAGAGAGAGAGAGAGAGAGAGAGAGAGAGAGAGAGAGAGGTCCAAGAGAAGGATTACTAGAGAGTGGCTTCTAAGAGAGAGAGACTACATAAGGATTTATAGAGAGTGGTTGGTAAGAGAGAGAGAGAGAGAGAGAGAGAGATCTAAATTTAACATCCTAAGTTACATGATATAGTATTAAATAGAAAGGTAAAGTTGCATACCTGCTTTCTGTCTATAATATATTTCCATTCTTTATTCACGTAATCTTTGTGCCTTTGCAGGTGAATTCTTTCATGCACTTATTTTGTCTTGTCCTTTTATTTCCCATCTCTTTCTTTTGAAAATATGGTCCTTGAAAATTCCACTCCAAAAAAAATTCCCCCAGTTTACCTTATAGGACAAAAAATGTGAATTAATCTTGCAATATTATTTTGAAAAAATGAAAAAACAAACTTTTATTTATATGTAATTGTGAATTAATGTAATAATAATAAAAATTCAATCAAGGGTTTGAATGAATGTAGGTCATTAAATATAATGGGTTTGAACGAACTAGTTAGTCAAAAAATGTTTGTGCATATTTAAAGGGTTCGTTCGAACTAAGTGTTTGAGAAAATACCCCCTCAAGACCTTCATTCAAACACCCATTTTCTCAAAGGGGTGTTTAAGTAAACCCCTTGATTTTCTATCTTTCCCCCTCTTATTGAAATTTTCTACAATTTTTTGGCCTTCAAAGCTTAGGTTGAAAATTCAAATGAACTCAACTTGACAAACCAAATTGTAGGATGGTAAAACTTTATCGAAACAAGCTTTTCAACAACTATAATTTTAATATTTTTTATTTTTCTTACAATTTTTTCTTAGTTTTACTAAACATAGGTTTTTCATTGAACATCAACTTCTCTAGTCTCCACAAGAGGAAAAATAGTAAATTAATTTTTAAAATATCAAAAATATATATGTAGTAGGTATTGAGTTCCTTGTTCCAATAAAAAAATGATACATATAGAACAAGTTATTTGCGACTTCATACACCTATTTCTAAATTATAATTGGTTTGAATTCAAAAATTTATTATAAAAAAATCAAAAAAGCATTATGAAACCAAATGCAAGCATTAGATATCGGTGTGGAAAACCTAAATTCAAAATAATTATAATTGTATCCCTTGTAGAAAAAAATTTGTGTGATGTCATGCACATCACCCTTTAAAAATGGTGTTTAATGTTAAAACCTAGTTATCGAAGGAGATGGGAAAAGAAATCCAATTTGACTCTAATATTTTTTTAAAATATATATTTAGAATCTACAGACAAAATGTCACAAATCATTATTTCACACCATCTTCAAATTTCAAACAATGTAGTAGCTCTAGGTGTTAGAAAGTGAAGATTTAGCTCAAAATGTTCACTTCAATGTCAAGTTTGGCCAAAAAGTGTATCACACTATTGTGGGATTACCTAATCTAATTAAAGAGATATTTTATGAGATTCCTCCTATTTATGGGCATCTTGGGTTCATCCAACTTCCACCAAAGAAAGGAATGTTCATTAGGAGTGTCTAAGAGAGGAACGGATCAGAGTTAACTTTAATGGGGCTTCAAAAGGTAATTTGGGGCCTTCAAGGGCTGGATGTATGGCTTGTGACTAGAAGGGAAATATACAAGTGCTAGGAGCATATAAACTTGAAGATGAAATGAACAATGTTGTCAAAACAAAATCATCTCTACTTGCTTTAAATTTAGCCAATAAATTAAACATGGAGCAACTTCACCTTGAAGGAGATTTGCATATCAATTCATGCCATTGTGAACGATAGAGAAGAAGCCTACAAAATTAATAAATTCATTAAAATTCTTTGAAATAAATTAAAAGCTTTCAAAATAGTTAAGATCACTCATACATTTAGAGAAGGGAACTTTATGGCGGATACCCTCTCAAAATGGGTAGCATCATTTATGAGGGATAATGATGATACTGTCATTGAGGATTTTCGAGGGGTTGATATTCCAATCTAGTTGGTATGAAGTTGAGTTGGTGGTGACAAGTTTCGATTTCATTTAGTGAAGTGGGTTTTCAATCAGATTTGAAGTGTGTGAGACTATTTATGAATCGATTTCTCATCACTTTTATTTCATATTTGAATTATGTGGTGGTGTGGTGGTAGGTAGGGGAAGCGTACCAATAGTTATTATAGCTAACTTCATGCACCAACAGATTCTAAATGGTATACCGGATTTTGAGGATTTTTTTTTGTTATCTTCGCATGCGACTTAATTGCTTATAGCTATTGTTTTGGCTTCTAGGTAGTAACGATGCATGTTGTGGGATCCATTATGCATGCAAGGGTCAAAAAGTACACCTTTCAAAGCGCCACCCAATATATGTTTAAAGATTCCCCAATAATTGTGCACTTATAATCACCAATACTTATGTACAAATGCCCCAGTAGTTGTGTTTTATGGGTACCAATAAAAGTGCACAAATGGGTAAACTATAGTTCAAAAAAGCTAAAAAATGAGCGGTTATTAGGGGAAGAGCACCAGTAGTTGAGCATGTACCAATTGTTGTGAGGATTGTTAATACCTTTTCTTCCAAAAATTGAACAAATAAAACATATTGTTTGAAACATAAAATATCAATTTTTGTTAGGAAATGTACCAATAGTTGTTAGGAAATGTACCAATAGTTGTTAGGAAATGTACTAATATTGTAAAAAGTAACCAATCAAGTGATGCCATATCAGCTGCACAACTATTGGGGCCTCTTTTGCACACCTATTGGTCTCACTTTTTTGGGGGGTTGTTTTGGACACCTTGGCAAAAAGCATGCTGATGTGGCACCATACTTCATGATGTGGTGTTGAAATCTTAGTTATAAGTAGGGGACTTGCCAAGTAAGCTACTATAAAAAATTGGGAGTGATTTGAAATTTCCACGTAATATTTTGAGAAGCGCAAAGTTAGGGTTCTCAACTACTGGTGCTCTTCCCCTAGTACGTGTAAGTCACAGAGGTACGTACCAAAAAATCTTGTTCGACGACCCAATGTTCTTTTAAATCGTAAGAATGTTTTTAGGGGATGAGTATTTATAGGCTAAATATAAGTATGGACAAACACATGGAGTCTTGAATTGGGTGGGAAGGATGAGGTGAGGTGGATTATAGAGACTTGTGTATGCAGTGAGTCGTGTTACGACCTAAATTCATTTATTTCCTTTGCAATTCTTGGGAAAGGGTTTCAAGAAAATGGTGGCGATTGGATGGATTCTCTTGAGTTTACACCACCCTTGCGTCCATTTTTCTTTTGGATATCTTCTTTAAACAATAGGCGTGCAAAGGAAATTTTTAAAGGAATACATTCATGAATGGGAGGTAGATAGTGCAAGGGTGAGTTAAAGAAGAAGAGGTGGATAAGTTTCATGAAGAATGACTTATGTGAAATGCAACAATCCAAGAAGCTGAAAGTTATATAGTATGTTTCTTTTTGTTAATATTTTGGTAAATACTTTGTATATTTGTTTAAACTAGCCAGAGGCCCTCTTGAATGTTCAAATTATGTATATACTTTTGTTGTTGATAGCTAATTGTGTTGGTTGTTGTAGTGGATTTCTATATGTATACACCTAAAAATGGTCTGAAGATAATTAATTGAATAAGAAATTATTTAATTAATTCCCCTTCTCAATTTAATTGAATTCATTAGCAATTTTATTAAATTCTCACATTCATCTACTTATTAATAAATCTAAGGATTTATTTAATATGTTCATTTCAATAGTCCCCTTTGATTAATTAATCCAAATTAATTAATCCTCCCCCCATTTAATTCATTTCTTCTAATCTCCTAATTAATTAAAACAAATCAATTTATGAGTTGTTGAAAATTAATTAGTCTTTTCCTATTATTTGAATTTTTAAATTCAAATTACCCACATGCCTCCTAACTTCTAACCATCTAACCTAACCATCCCCTAGCCTAACCCATTCCACCTAACCTTGGGTTTAACTAACCCTATCCTATCTTGCACATTGTAACCTCCTTATCCTAACCTCCTATGGTGTGGATATTCTCCCCTTGAGACACATGGCACTTTGGCCACATGTCTCCTCTCTTGGACACTTGCCCTCTTATCAACAAGGCTCCTTGACACTTGTCACCATAGAGATTACAAGTGTCCCTCCCTCCAACCTCCTCCAATTTCTCCCTTGATATCTTCAGACTCAATCTTGACCATTGATTCCTGCCACCTCACCCCTAGCCTTGGAAATCCTATAAATATCCCTCATTTTGGAGCACAAGGGATCTGATCTCATTTTCATATTATGCATTGTTACTATAGACATATCCTTTCTAGCATATCATTTGAGCATTGTTATTATAGGCAATTGCATCTTAGATCTAGTTTAATTGATTATTTTCTAGTATAATTATTGAATCATGTAGCTTAATCAATCTCTTTTCTATCTTAATTGCATCATCGTCATAGCTTAATCATGCATATCATTAGCTTAATTAGACTCTTGGATCAATCTAGTATAATCAATCTCATCTAGCTTGCATATCATATCATTTCAATTCATCTATCTAGGTGTAGTCAAGTCATTGGGATTGCTTATCCAGATCTAAGAGCAAATCCACACTCGCATCTCTTAGGAGGTGATAGGTCGCTTTGTCATGGTTTATCTTTCATTTTCTTTTAATTTTCTAACCATGTTTGTAATGATCTATTGAGTGTTTGTGTTGCAGTTGTAGGTACCCTACTTCACACTCACGACACTATACATGGTATTTTGTAGGATGGGTAGATGTGTAAAGATCTATGGATATAATCATATTGTTTGATACTATATTCTTATTTTGATTTTAATATATTACATATTTTATCGATCAAAAAATATATATATTACGAAATAATTTATAGAACCTTATAAATCCTATTTTATCGTGTTGCTAACACACTTTGTGTTAGCTTTATGATTTTTAATTATAGAAATATCGTGTCGATAAAATCAAAGATCTAAGGCATATGAGTAAATAACTCATAAAATATCAACTTACTCAATGGTTTTATTTAACCATAAAATTATGAGAGATTTTTGGATTGTATAAGATGTAAACACAAAATTTGAAATAAAATGAGAAGAAACAACTTCAAACAAATCTATTCATATTCAAAAATAAGTACAAACATTAGATTGATAATGAAAGAATTAGAATAAAACAAACATTCAAAAATCCATTACCAAATACAAACTCCATTGTTGATATGGATGCACTCATGAAAATTATAAATTATATTATGTATACTAGATATAGTTACTATTTTGATACTTCAAAATCTTAGCAATATGTACTTGTCAAGTTCACATATGATCCTTTGGTAGAAGATTGGAGTTAATTTATTATTATTAAAATGAGGATGCATAGTTTAGATTTTCTAATGAATCTACAATCGAGATTAATTGAGAAGATTTCCTTGAATGCATGTTTCATGGAGAATGACTCACATTCAATTTATTTTAAATGGATAGTGACAGTGGAAGTTGTTTAAAATGTTTATGAAAATTAAAATATTTTGTTACAACAATATGACAAGGTATTAAATATTTTATTACAAAATGGAGGGCTAAGATTAAATGAATCTAAATGGATTCAAATGAAATTTAAAATTATGGAAATGAGGTGTAATTATTTGAATAAACAGATGGAAATAAATTTACCTATGCATTTATTTGAAATGGTGGAGGAAAATGTATTTGTTTATTTATTTTACATATCCAAATGGTAATTGAGAAATTAATTAAAAATAAAATTATAGAATCAAGTAGTGGTGTGGTAAGGTGGTGAATTAAATAAATAGTATATTTAATTGTTAAAATGGAATCAATCAAATTAAGATAATATTTCTGGTATTGTTAATAAAAAGGGATTAACGTGCTTAGATGAGCTATATAAGAAAAAATCAATAGAGGTTGATAGTTTGAGTCTCGTGAGGTGTGATACTAAATTCCAAGAAGCATGAATAAACAACATAACCTATTAAAAAGGATTAGAGAAAAATAAAACCTAGAGGTTCACCAAATTTTGAAGACCTCTAGTTTCTTTCTATTTAGTGCTAATTAATTCAAGTTTCTCCATTAAGGAGACCTCCATAGGAACATTGACCTTGTCATCCTTCAAATAGTGTCTTTTTGCTCCATGACATTTGTCCTAATTCTTTTGGATATAGCTTCTAGAACAACCTCTTTCCATTTTTGGATATTAGATTGAAAGATATGAATGCTAATGGATTTTCAAAATCTTCCCAAATTTCTTTGTCTATTATATCACTTTTCTAATCTCTTGTGAAATTCTACACTTTCATTTACTAATCTTATATTTTTTTCGTACTTGTGAGTTGCTAGGAGAGTATCCATCTCATAAAATATAGTGAAGTTAGATGATTTCTTTTAGTTTTCCGAATGTCTCCTTCATGATAGAATGATCCTAACAATTTCCTTTTGAAGGTTCTTTTTGAGTTAGGGATCAATGGAGCCCACTTTTAGAGGGGTGGTAGAACTTGAATGGTCCACCAAAGAGATGCTAGATTTATTAGGGGTATGGAAGAGGTGGGACTTGGGGAGATCCATCCTTTTTTTGGTTTAACCTTATTGTGGATAGTATAGGTCACCTTGACACTACTAAAAGAGAGGTATCAATGTGATTAGAGGTTCTAGAGACAACCTTGTCAATGATTTTGCACTTATCCAAATGGAGTTAAGTATTGGTACATTGCAAGAGTTCCAATTGTGGAAGAAAATTTTTATGAGATATCTAACATTTGATCAATCACCTAATTTTTGTAGAGCTTGAAGCGTACAAGAGTTTCACCTACTCTTGTTAATTGGCTTAATCAACCTGTATTTTGAGCATAAAGTATCATTTGATCTTTTAGCATGAATTTAAACACCTGGGCTAAAGGCTCTCTCATGTGCATCTTTAAGAAATTTTATAAATCAATTGGAGTTGTAACAAGAGACATGGGTGCACTTTTTGTTGCTACCAAGGAACATCTTTCCTATATGTATTACATATTATAGATGGAGACATTGAATAAGATAAAACATGAGTAGAGAATAAATCCATTACTCTAATTTCTCTCCATTTAATAGATATTAGATCTCCATATTTGTGTTTCCTACATTTACATTCTCAAAGATCTCATTTCTATTTTGAGTAGCTACAACTGCATCCAAAACTGTTAAAAAAATTGCAATTAAGGAATGAGTTTCTTTCAATGTTCAAAAATATTGTCAAGAGTCTAAATGCAAAGGATTGCATACTTTAAACATGTCGATCAACTTGTATTGATTTATTAGCAAATAAATCAACCTTGGATCATCTCTAAACCTTATTTCACCCAACATTTGAGGTGACTATTTCTATTCCGCTAATGTCACTATATATAATAAGATTGATAAACATATACTTGTGCTTACATTATTACATAAAGCAAGTATATGGAGATTTAAAACTACCATTTACTCTTTACACTCCATTCCAACTCATTTGTCAAACATCCAACCATGCATTTCATAACTTTATGATACTTCAACTTTAGACTCTTCATTAAAGTAAATGCAAAAAAGAATTTGCTTGCACTTAATCTCATCATCAAAACTTAGAAGAAGGGTACATTGCACTATTTGATCCAAAAAAGACCACCTATTTATTGCTTTCATAACTCCAAAGCATCACATATAAGGATCACTTGTAAGATAAATCAATAGAAATCTTCATCTTGTATGACTTTCAAATCCACTTGGACACTTCATGTTCAATCATAACAACATCATACTTGATCTAATTTAAAATAAAAATATATAATTCTATTTCATTTGGTGTGCATCCATTTTCATTTTAAAACGTCTCATTTCAAAACAAAATACTTTAAATAACTTCACAAATTTCTTGCAAATTTCTTACTCTCCTCCTGCTTACAACAATATGAGTAATATATCTAACTTATATTAATTTTTTTATTAGAAAATTTACAATATTTATCCATCAAATAATTATAAATTATTGTACAAAATTTTAAAATATAATATATGTTTTCCATACTTTATAATATATGTCTTATTTCTATTCTTTCTTCATTATTTGTCTCATTAAAAAAATTAAAATCACTTAAATTTTAAACTCTTCATGCTTTCCTACTACTATGTAGTCTTATTCTTTAATTGTTATTCCTTCACTCCTTACACAACTCCAAACACAAACTACATGTTGAAACCATTAAGAGGAACTGGTCTCTTTCTTTTTTATGTGCCCAAAATGTTATGTTAGTATGCATTGTCTATTAAAAATAACTCTCAACAAGGTCATGTCGCTACCAAGTTCCTGCCAAATGTTGCAGGTTGGTGATGATCCTCAAGATATGTTAACAAATGGAGAGCACAACTAATTGAAGTGAGGCATCAAATGTTTGACCTTTATAGTAATTTGTTATGAAATTATATTCACTATGCTTTGAAATCTTTTTAAGAATTAGAAAAGATAAACATTTAAATATGTGTTACACATGTTAGGGTGTTATTATTCCTTATGATAATTATTAAGTATAATAATTAAATAATAATCTTTAATAATATAATATTTAAAATCTTATAATATAATATAAAATAAAATAAAAAATTTATATCTTTATTATACTATATTGAAAATCTATATAATTTAATAATATAGTCTAAAATGTTAGACTAATATTAAATATATATTAATATAGAATAATATAAAAAATATAGTAATTTTAATAATAATTCTATATAGTAATTAGTAATAATAATAAATTAATAGTATTAGATTAAGGTAAAATATATTTATTATTTTATTTTATTTAATATCAGATTAGGATCATTTATTAATTATATAATTAATAATATTATTTGAATAATAAATATTAAAATAAATATATAATATATGTATTATTTATTAAATATTAAGTGAATATATATAATTATAATAGTATAAAGTAATAATATAAAATAATAAATCTATATAATTATTGTTTTTAAAATATGTCTTTACGTTTAGAATTTTAGACCAATTACATTTAAGATAATTCATTTTCCACTAATAAATTTGGTATCCTAGTAGTAAAATGATATTACAAACAACTATTATATAATTTTATTAATAGTTATGCTCAGCAAAAGAAGTTAGATTAAAGATATTGCAGTTAAAATATGTAAGTTGCTGGCAATCAGAAGTGTTTTCTCAAATGGGTATGATATCTTCTGTATGCATGCATTTTACAGTTGAAAACCTTGCAGAATCAATATATTCCTTTTAAAGTATACAAGACTTAAAAACAGGCATTCATCACCTTGCAATTTGGCGGTCAGTTTAGCTGAAAATTTGGGCCAAATCAAACCAAACTAAAATTAGTTTGGCAAAAGGATAATACGCCAATGTTAGCAGCATGTAAATGTGGAGCCAACTTTCTTTAAACAGCATATTTAGTTGTTGGGCTGATCATTCCCATGCAAAACATATTGCAGATAAATAGGCTATGCATTTTTTTGAAACTGTCATACAAAATATAAAGGTACACATGTTATTCGTGGCTGTGGAATTGAAGTGAAGATTCATAAGAGGCTTTGCTGGTGGTCACAGCCAGAAAAAAAAAATGGGGTGTTTGGAGAGTAGAGTCCTGTTGTTAATGCTATTTGTGGTTTATGTTGTTGTTGTTGTTCAGTCTGAAGACCCATACAAGTTTTTCACTTGGACTGTTACGTATGGAACCATTTCACCTCTGGGTGTGCCTCAGCAAGTAAGTTATGGCAGTATGATTTATTTATTTTTAAATTATTTTCTGTTTTGTTTTGGGTATTCAATAAGTTTTGTCATTTATTCTATTATATAATAGAATAGATGATAAAAATTCCATGTTATAGATTTGATGATCACTTATATTGATTGCAAGTCAGATGACTCTCTTAGCGTGACTCTCTTAGCTTTCTGTTATCCCGATGGTGGATTACTGAGTGGAGTGTGATGGAATACGTGGATACAAAAAATAATAACACTATCTAATCCAAAAACGATAGCAATCAATTTTGTATCCATCCAATCAAATTTTGTCATTTGCTATAATAGAATAGATGACAAAAATTTCATACCATAAATTTGATGATCTAAATTTTATAAATTATCATAGATATCTCAATTAAATTTATCTTTAAGATATCAAAAGATATTAATTTGGAAGTAATTATCTAGCTTATATCATATAATATAAATGTCTTAAAATTGATAAATTTATTTTAAATGAATAATATCTAACATATCTAAACTTTTTGTTTTATATTTAAACATAGTAAAATATCTTGTGGATCTAGTCCTTTATTGACTTGATTAGCATATATTTTGAATATTTTTTTCAAATTGAACGTCTGTTTATTATATATTTTGTTTTGTGTATCTGGATATGTGATCGTTTGTTTATTTCAAAGTATACACAACAGTATTAGGTATCTTTCTATTATAATCTTTATTTTATATAGTGATTATTCTTTTCTTTTTTTTTATGTATGCAATAGAATTGTATTAAATTTTAGAATTGAGTGTTTATATTTGAAAAGATGGGATGTGATATTCATAAAATTTTAAATTTTATTAAAAAATCTGATTGTTTTTGGAAAAAAAAGTTGATTGAATTAGATTTTATGAATATTGTTCATATTTTGAAGCTAACAACAAAATTGAATATGATAAAAATCTGAAATTTACAATTTTGAATTGAATTTATTCACGTTATGATATCCACTGATGAAATTCTGAATTGTTGTGATATTGAACAGGGAATCCTAATAAATGGCCTATTCCCTGGACCTCAAATCAATTCCACAACGAATGATAATATTGTCGTCAACATTTTCAACAAGTTAAATGAGCCCTTCTTGATCAATTGGTAATGCAATTCACATCCAGACAATTTAAACATTGTTTTTATAGTTGTCATTTAGAATCATCCAATGGAAATGTGCTTCTCCTTGATTATTTAGTGGTGAAGATGTTTGCATTTGAAATTATGAAAAAAAAAATGGAAAAAATAAATAAATAAAAAATAAAAAAATAATGGAAAGTAAAGATATTATTATTTAAATTTTGTCTTGTAAACTGATTTAATGTTATTATGATTAATATTGTATGTTAGTTTTTGCATCATCATCTTCTGTATCGATCATCAACATTTCTTACTCTGATTGCACTCATTCATCTGATGATCACAAAAGATGATTCAAAATATTGATACAAAGAATCAAATCCAAAAGCATTACTCATAATTTCTTCAATTATAAAAAACTGATGTATTTGACTTAATGTTGTTGTACACTAGGAATGGGGTTCAACAGCGAAGAAACTCTTGGCAAGATGGAGTGCTTGGAACCAACTGCCCAATTCCTCCTGGTGCAAACTTCACGTACAAATTCCAAGTTAAAGATCAGATCGGGAGCTACTTCTATTTCCCTTCAACATATCTCCACAGAGCAGCTGGAGGATTTGGGGGCCTTTCCGTTGCAAGCAGAGCTGTTATCCCAGTTCCCTACGTCCTTCCTGATGGAGAGTTCACCATCCTCATTGGGGATTGGTTCAACACTGATCATTCTGTAAGACGAAACAGAAACCTAACCTCTGAAATTCCTTGCACTATAGATTATATGGGGATTCTTCTAAACATTGTGTATCACCAGATTCTGAGAAAGCGGCTTGACATGGGAATGCCTTTGGGCATGCCGGATGGTGTTCACATAAATGGGCTTGGCGGACAGTCCCGTACTTCCTTCAAAGTTGACCCAGGTATCTACTTTTTTCACCCTCTGAAACATTCTAGTAATTCGTTATCTACGACATAATAATACACAGGTCAAGGTTACTGAATCTATATAGTTTATGTTAAGGTTTTACTGAATCTATGTTGTTTATGTTATTATCTTCTGGATTCAATTGTTGATAGTTTCTGGATTCATGTTTTGGGTCACACTTTGGATCCATCATCAGAATGAAAGAGTGTATAAAGAAAAAAAAGGGCTAGTTGCAGACTTAGACTAACTAAAAATCTATCACACAATCGAATGCAAAAAACAATAATAGAAACATTTCTTTACTTAAATGACTGCCCACCAATGAAGAAAATTGATGTCATCCTACATAAATCCTCTGGCATCAGAGCTACCAGCTACCTACTAACCATAGTATAGTTATTTTTATTTTTAAAGATGACCAGGTGTGGTCTAGGGAAACAGTTTTGTCTTGTGTCTTTCTTTTCTTTTATTGATAGCTATTTTATTTATATTTGGCAGGTAAAACCTACAGGCTTAGGATTTCAAATGTGGGCTTGTCAAGCTCGTTGAATTTCAGGATTCGGGGACACCAGTTGCAGCTGGTAGAAGTGGAAGGATCCCACACAGTACAAAACTTGTATAGATCCATAGACCTTCATGTTGGTCAGTCATGTAGTGTTCTCCTAAAAACCCGTTGGACCCAAAAAGACTATTACATGGTGGCATCCACCCGCTTCACAAAGCAAGTTCTCGTTGGAGTAGGTCTCCTTCAATACAGCAATTCAAAGCAGCCTGCATCAGGCCCACTTCCCCGGGGTCCCACCACTCAGCTCCAATGGTCTATCAACCAAGCAAAATCTATCAGGTTTGGTTTGAAGGACTTTCTTTTCTCTAAAAATTGGAAAATTATACCATATTACAGAATTAAAAAATCTGTTAATCTTTCCAAAAAAATCACCATTGACAGCAGCATATAAATAGGTACAGTCCAATGATTACTTTCTCTGCCTTTCAAAGTGGCTTGCAAATATGTAATAGCTATTGATTGCTTCCTCTCCATCTGAATTCAGATTCTACTATGGCACAGAAAGTACAATGCCATCTAACAGTAACTGAAATGATCATCTCCTCACTTCCATTAACTTCCTACCATCATTTTAGAGTATCATTGCAGTGATCATCTTCTACATCATTTGGAAAAGCAATGAACAAATGGTTTGAGTTGGGGTATCAACCAAGCAATAAAATGCTTTAGTTCATGTTTATCAGGGAATGTCCTGTACAGTAATTTGTCTGCTCTGTAGGCCAACTATCCTGATCATTCTGTTTAGTTGAGGTCATATTACTTTGAGGAAGACAAAATTGGTCCCTGCAGTTCTTCTGTTTTCTAAATTGTCAGGTATTTCAGGTTGTGATATTTCAGAATATGCAGGCCAATCATCCTGATCATGCTACTGAGTTGCATCCATATTACTTTGAGGAAGAATGTTTGGCCCATGCGGTTCTTCTGTCTAGCCTTCTAAATTTTCAGACGTCTGAGGTTGCCACATTTCAGAAAATGCAACTCTGGTGACCGTCTGATATTTGCAAAACTGAATTGATTTGAGCCACATTTGTCCTCTTGGATGGCATAGTCTTGGAAGCAATCTGTCAGCATTATACTTGCACTTCATAAAGCATCGGTATCATAAGGATGTGCTTTGTCTAGGTAAAACTCATGGCCATTGAAATTTAAATCTGTCAGTTTAATACCAAAAATTGATCTAACCACCAAATCAACTTTGTAACTCCTATGCATCAGAACCACAGAAGTCTTATCCCTAAACGATTCTGCCATCTTTAGATATTCAATTCACAGCTATTCTAACATCCAAATTAGCTTTGTCATCCCTAAACATCCAACTCATAGCTTTCCTATTTTGGGGGTTTTACCCCTTTGAGGATCATGCTCACAAATTTCATCCTCTAATGGCTTTCTTATTGAATCCAACTCCACTCTGTCATTCCTGGATATCAAATATCAGTTTTTTAATAATCAAGCCAACTTTGTTAATCCAGCTTTCCTAGCCTAGGGCGCTTCGGGTGCTCCTATGATCAAGTTTACAAATTCCATCCTAATCAAACCTTTCCTATCTTCCAAATCCTAGATTTTCTATCATCCCAGTTAAATTATTAAACTAAATTAGAGCCTTTGTATCTTCCATGTGAACTTTGTTATTCCTAGACAGTGAGACACCAGTGGCACAACCTTCCTATCCAAGGGCTTTCAAGCCTCTAATTCATCCTGATTATGGCTTACTATTATCATAATCAACTGCATTCATATTTAAACAACTACATTATTCTCACACATCCGAATCACAGTTTTCCTATCATACAAATCAAACTAAGGGCTTCCTTTTCCTATTTAAGCCATCTTGGTTTTATTTCGTCCTGAAATTTAACTGCCTTGCTTCATATATGCCTTGATTTTTTTGGTGTTTGTATCTTGCAGGTGGAATTTAACAGCTGGTGCAGCTCGCCCCAACCCACAAGGATCATATCACTATGGAGAAATAAAAACATCACGAACAATCATTTTAGAAAACTCAGCCCCTCAAATCAACGGAACACAGCGGTATGCAGTCAATGGAGTTTCTTTTACCTATCCTGACACTCCCCTGAAACTGGCCGATTACTACAAAATCCCTGGAGTTTTCAGTTTGGATACCATTCCAGATAATCCTAATGGAACAGTGAGCAGCATCCAGACTGCTGTAATGTCCGGCGAGTACAAGTCATTCATTGAAATCATCTTTCAGAACAATGAGAATACTACTCAATCATGGCATATAGATGGCTATAATTTCTTTGTTGTTGGGTACGTTTCATCATTAATAAATCAAAAATATTTTTTGCACCTTGGTTTCTGTTGATCAGTTTTTTTAACTAAACAAATAAAAATGATGTGCAGAATGGATCGCAAGCAATGGACTCCTGCAAGTAGGGTATCCTACAACTTGTTTGATGCAGTTTCTCGATGTACCACACAGGTAGATGGTGATTATAATTTTTTATTTTTCCTACTTGGGTTTTATAGATTTGTTCCATTAGTCTAAGGTTGATGGTCTAGAGGCAATGTGAAGAAAACGCCATCAGAGTAGTCCAGATAGAAGTCCGGTAGAAGAATTGGCATGAGTTAGGTTTCTAGCAGTAAGGTTGAACAAATACCATCACTCGGGTTTATGATTAATTTCTATTGATAAGGCGAAGAAACTATGATAGTGTAGATTCTAAAGGAAAGAGAGCACAATTGTCACAATTTTGTTTCAAACCCTGCAATAAAAATGGAAAGAGAGCACAATTGTCACAATTTTTTTTCAAACCCTGCAGTAAAAATGCCATCATGAAGATCGAAGCTCAAATCTAGGTGTACTAGCCAAACAATTATCAAATCTGGATTTGAAATTTTGAACCTTGCTGGGCTTATTGGGGTTGGGGTAGGGCAATTGCAATGATGATGATAAGGGTTCAACACCCACTACATCATTGACATTACAATTGTCTAGATTCATACACCACTATTCTTTCTATTGTCTTTGAAACAATCTATGTTCGAACACTCACAATATATGTCATTGCCATTGCAATGATCTAGGTTCATATCCTACTTTATATGTCTTGCAATTATCATGAACTGGGTAACTTTGTCGGGTAGAAGAATTACCATGAAGATAATCTAGGTTCAAAACCTGCTTCGCATACCTCAAAATTAACACAACCCAAGTTCAAACCCTGTTGTGTTTTTTGGGACAGGGTGATTGCCATTGTTACGATATGAACCCAAACCCTGCCATAAATATTCATAATTATCATGACCTGGATTCAAACCTGTTGGGCTTCTCGTAGTTGGCCAATTGCTATCATGGCAATCTTAGTGTCCAGGCACTATTGTGATCCAAATTCAAACCTTGTGTGTACTGAAGTAAGAGAGTTGCCATTATGATGATGTGAGTTCAGACCACATTGTATGTGAAATATTCTTTTCGATGCAATTAATGGTCACCTGAATTACACCTTGTTCACATTCAACGTTCCTCTCATTCCAAGATTTGGTTAAGGCTAAACAATGTGTGTTGAGACACACACATAACATTTTTCTCTTCTTGATTTGAATTGTTGTTTGTTAAATTTAAATATATACTGGTGCTTACAGGTATATCCAAACTCCTGGACTGCAATCTTAATGTCACTTGATAATGCGGGGCTGTGGAATGTGAGATCGGCATTATTGGAAAGGCAATACCTGGGGCAGGAATTTTACATTAGAATTTATGGAGGAACTGACCCAAGAGACGAGTACGCTCCTCCTACAAATGCCCTCCTATGTGGGAAAGCTATTGGAAATCACACCCTCTGAGAAATTCCCATTGTTCATTGAATTCAATTCTTGTATTTTTTTATAATGGAATAAATGAAGGTGTAATTGTCATTGCTTTATGATCTCTCTTGTTTTTGGCCTTCTTAAATGGGTTTCATTATAAACTTTGCAGTTGTTAATGGTCTCCGAAAGTCCCCCCTCTTTGGGGCTGTTGAGCTGCTTTGTGCTCTTCAATATTGCTTTTAAAGTCCAATTCAAGTTAATGAACCTATGAATTATTGACATCTAAAGAAATAAAAATGGAATGTGCTCAAGTATAAATACTTTGTTTTTTAAGTCAAAGTTAATTATCTTTATTATTTTATGATTTGTTAAATCTTAAATACGTCCATGAATATATGAATACACGTAATGATGTGGTGTGGTGAGGACAACAAACAAGGAAACGAATTCTGCTATTTACTGTCAGAAGACGAGCTAGGTTTCTATTTGAATCATTAGAGCTCATGCATGAGAAAGTGAAATCTTTTGAAAGCTCCTTCTATATAATCAAGTAGGAAAATGACTACAAGAGATCTCTTAGCTCAATATTAACTAGAGTCTTATAATGGAGCATTCTAACTTTGCGCCTATCAAAATATGTCATGGATAATTCAAATCACTTTCAATTTTGTACAGTTGTTTGACTAGTTTCCTACTTAAAAATTTTGGTTTTGAGTCCACATGGTCAAATATGATGCCACGTCTACCTTCTTTTTTGCTAAGGGGTCCAAAATGGTCTCAAAAATAAGTGAGACCCGTAGTTGCGCACTAAATCATGTTTATTTATGTGCTAATGTGGCATCACATAATTGGTTGGTTTTTTAGATTTACTAGAATCTTTTTGGCGATAAGTATCAACATGACACTTTTGCTCCAAAATGCTAATTGTGCCCAACTACCATCCCCTCTATTGAACCCCACTCCACTATAGGATCCTCTCCCCTACTTTAATAATAATGTTGTTACAAGTGTTAAGAAATTATATAGCCCTCCATATGTAGTTTTAAGAAACTTTCCCTATCTTTCCACAAATTACAATAGATAGATACTATACAACACAACGGGATACGCTTTGCTCTAATTTGAAAGTAATTTTAATGTTTGAGCTTTGCTTTTAATAAAAATTGTTTCTTAACAGCTCGAATATTTTTGTGCAACAAATCTTCTTTTGTGAACAAGTAAGGCTACAATTAGTGGCTCTGGAATATGGTTATGCAAGCATGCAAGAGTAAAAACTAAATTCTAGTTATTTTATGGCATGCAATTACAATATATCACATGTTCATCGACCTTTTGAAAGAGACATTTATCATTTAAAACAGTTGTATGATACACCTTTACCATCACTAAATGTTGGGTAAAATAAACGTTGTGATGATGTTAATTTTGCATTTGAAACTTGTGAACCAAATAAGATGTTTGAAGGCATTCATCCTCCAAACTTCCACATTTGTTTGATCAAACATTTTGTCGAACACTTATTTTGCATTCTTCAAACTCTCATACTTGACATACTTATCCTCTCCATAAAATATTCAATGAAAATAATCTGTTTATTGTATAATCATGGATGAACTTATTCAGCTACAGAGCTACTAAGTGGCCACATATTGAGAGAGCATTAACCATTAAGTGGTCACATATTGAGAGAGCAATAGCCATTGTGATTGGATAAAGCCAAAAGCCTATCACACTTTCAAAATCCTTGTAAACTTCACCATTATGTACATTTCCTATAAGAATTGATGTCCAAGAGATGACATCATAATTTTCACACCCCATCTCAGTGATAAATTACCTTTAGGGCCCTCTCATAGAAACCATCATGGATATACCTAGCTATTAAAGCAATCCATATCACCACATTTGATTGACCCATTTTGACTTACATCCTTTGTGTTCTAATTATCTTCTTTGCTTAAATACTCCAAATTGCATCATATTATACTACATCAACTAATCTTATAAAAACAAATAATAATGATACCAAATAATACTTAATTTTTTTATAAGATTGATTGGGATTTAACTCCCAATTAGATTAAAAAAGTTTACCAACAATTTATAAGGATACTTTTTCTTAGCATCTTTACTGATGCTATTATTTTGTTGGAAGGTTTATTATACATATCTCCAACCTGCTTATCTCTACACAAAACGGTTCACACCTGTAAAAATTTACATAATAAGACCTAAAAAATTTGAATTTTTTTTAATTTTAACGGCATTATAGGTACAAATTATGAAGATTGACATAAAAATCTGTGACATTTTACAAAATCTGATATCATACAGGCAACGTTTTTAATGTGAAGATTAGCCGCTTCCTTGAGTATTATTCCCGAGGCACAACGCACAACAGCCCACAGAATAAACCACGACCAGAGCAATGAGCACCGCCATATCGAGAACAGCAAAAATACGCCAGTCGTGCTTCAAGTTTGCTAACACAGCCGCCTTGCAGGAGTTACAATCATAACACAGTTCATCCTGCTCATTACTCCATCTGCCACAGTCCATGTCTGTTAAATTGCCTCCTCCTGTGGTGGAAGTCCAAAATGTGGCGTTCACATACACAAATCCGCACGAGGTTGGAGGCTTGCAGCAGCCGGACTGCAAAATTCGATTCAAATTTCACATAAATAAATGAAAACCCTACTATTCATGAGCTGAGTGAGGCACAAATCAACTACTCCACTGTTACAAAAATTTATGATAAAAATGAGATTTTTGACAAAATTTATAATATCAAAACCCTACAGAGGCAGACAAAACCCTAGTACCCTAGTATTCATAAGATGAGAGAGGCCGAAATCAAATACTCCACAGTTACAAAATTTATGATAAAAGTGAGAATTTCTTGACAAAATTTATGATAAAAAAGAGATTTTTTGACAAAATTTATGATAAAAAAATGAGACTTTTGTCCAAGTAAATCACCTCAATTGGGGATAATTTCTTTTTGTAGAACTACTCTGCAACTTGGTCGACCGAATCATTAGCAAGTTTGTTGCATACTGTGGAATCCTGATGGCATCTTTGGATTTCGTTCCAGATGCTGCTCACTCTCTTCTGCAGCCAGTTTGAGGTGTTCGAAAGCCGGTATTCTTTGTAGCCTCTTCCCAATACGACCTGTCCGGCGCCCCCATTGCTGACGAGGAAAGCGAAGACAATGAAAGAGAACAAGAGCAGAATGAACACAAACATGGCGGCCAAATGGCTTTGACCAGTAGAGCGATATGTGGATGCATTTTCCTTAACTTCCTAACGCTGGTATGACTGCATATGACCAATGACTGCATATGACCAGGCAAAATTGATTTGTCGTCATTTGAAGAACTCTATACATTGTTGCATTTCTTCTTCTGATAGAGAAGTCGCTGGATGAAGAATCTTTGGTTGCTCTGTTGTGCCAATGTTAATTGCCTCTGTTGGTTCGATCAAAATGGATGACCTTTCTTGATAGTGCTTAGGTAAAGTGTCAAATCTCCCATCTTCCGGCACCTCAAGGAGGTTTTCACGGTTAGATGCGTCCTTTCTTTTTATTTTTTCATAATCTAATGTTGCCAATAAATGGTTTTCAGCATTAGACTTGATATTATTTTGGTTATTTTCACTTTTGCGACTAGGAGATTTGGCACCCACTTGACTAGAAGATGCGTTGCTGAAATTCCTGGTGAAAGTTGTTACGAGTTCGATTGTGTTAAGATAGAAAGATATGGCATGGTCATTCAAAAAGGTATGAATGGCGATATGTCCTTCATTTTCCCAATCAATAAGCTCGGGGTGGATTAGAGGTAGGGGATCTTCAGGTTGGGATGTTTCAAGGGTCATGATGGATATATCAAAGTTTTCAATATGTATGTCGATGTCTAGAACGGTACTCTCATCAGATTGACCTCGTGTTTCAAGTTCCTCATTGTCCTGGGATAAGTCCAAGTCATCCGAATGTGATTCTAATTCAAGTGAACTAGTTCCTAACGTTTGTCCTGCATATGTGTGAACTACTTCGACTCCTACATCTTCTTCAAAGCAGTTTTCTTTAGATGATTCTTCAAAGTGATAGGAATCTCATTCCCATTCATTAGAATATGTATCACTTGCAGCTTGCAATCTACAGATTGAGTTCTGTCAATTTTTCTATGAGCTCTCCTTGATTAATATTAGTTTCTTTCTTGTTTTGATTGAGATTTAATGCTTCTTGAGAGTTGCTTTTAGTTTGTTTCTCTTGCTGATTTGAAGCTTGCCTCTTTTTCCATTTCATGTTTGCTTGTGTTTGTTGCTTAGCTGATGTTTCTTCTCTTTCAATTGCCAGTTGTTCTTGTTTGTTTTCATATTCCTCTTGTTGTTGACTAAAAGATGTGTCTTCTGGTAGAGTGACTTGTCCATACCCTAAGCCTGTTTTGTCTGTAGTCTGCTGAGTGTAAGGTTGGATAAGTTTTGAGATACGGGTATGTGCAGGATCATGGTGTGCCAAAACAGGCCCTTAAGTGGCAATGAAATTTCAAAAAAATCAGAGTTATGCAACTTGACATGAAAATTTGAATAAGTTGTGAACATTTTTTTTAAATATGTAAGAAGAGAATATATAGAAAATTGAATGTAGTTTCTAAGCTACTAGTTGTTTTTTGGAAGAAAAAAAATCCTATTTGATGAAAATTTCAAATTTCAATGCAGTGGTACTAAAATTTCAGGAAAAAAATAAGAAGTAGACGTATGTCTAACCACCCTAATCAAAATCAAATCTTAATATTTTTTTATAATATTTATAATATAAGTATTAGACTCATGTCCGGATGTGACACATATTTTTTTTAAATTTTTTATGAATTAAATAATTATTTATGATTTTTTTACTACAACTTTTCAGAAATTCAGAAACTCTTACGTCTGACCACCTTAACTTGGTCAAAACCTTATGAAATTTAATTTTTTTTAATTTTTCCCTATAGTAGACGAAGCATAGGATGTGACGCATGTTTTGGTTTCAAAAAATGTTATACCGTTTGAAAGTTATGAGTGTTTTTCAATCAGTATATCAATCAGGACTATTGTCAGAATTCAATTAGAAAATAAATAATAATCATTTACTAAAGTCGAAATAAGACAAGCCTTATATTGTTGGAAAGCTAGGAACGTCCTTAAAAAACCCTTTTTTGTTTTATCAATTTTGGCTACAAAAAAAGTCGTCAACCACCAGTGTAAAGTCTGGAAAACCAGGGAATACTGAAAAACACGTTTTTTTAGTTGACTTTCCAGGCTTGTAACTTCCAAGCCTAATACCAAAGCATTCCTGAGCCGAAATTTGAAATTTGAAAATTTGAGTACAAAAATCGGATATCGGATAAAATCGGATATCGGATTTTATCCAATATCCGATTTTTGTACAAAAATTTGCGGTCCCCGATGAATTTCCCTTTGCCGCCATTTATGAAGTAAACTTCCACATGGCAGAAATCCGATATCCGATTAAATCGGATATCGGATTTTATTAGTCATATTTTAAAGAGGGAGAGAAGGAGAGAGAGAGAGAGAGAGAGAGAGAGAGAGAGAGAGAGAGAGAGAGAGAGAGAGAGAGAAGGAGAGAGAGAGAGAGAGGGAGAGAGAGAGGGAGAGAGAGAGAGAGAGAGAGAGAGGTAGAGGGAGGAGAGGGAGAGAGAGAGAGAAGGAGAGAGGGAGAGAGGGAGGGAGAGAGGAGGAGAGGGAGAGAGAGGGGGAGAGGGGGAGAGAGAGAGAGAGAGAGAGAGAGAGAGAGACCATATGACCCCTAACGACACAATTTGGTGTCTTAAGGGGACCTATGGTGTCGTTAGGGGTCATATGGTGTCTTGGGACACCATAGGACCCCTTAAGACACCAAATCATGTCGTTAGGGGTCATATTGTGTCTTACGACCCATAACTATGACCCCTAATGATAGTCATGTGATATGGTGTCCCATGAACCCTTATGACCTCTCAGGACACCATATGACCCCTAATGACACCATATTGGGTCGCTTTGGGTCATATTATGTCCTAAGGGGTCATATTATGGTCTATGACCCCTTAGGACACCATATGACCCCTAACGACATGATTTGGTGTCTTAAGGTGTCCTATGGTGTCGTTAGGGGTCATATGGTGTCCGTAGGGGTCATATGGTGTCTTGGGATACCATAGGACCCCTTAGGACACAATATGACCCAAAGCGACCCAATATGGTGTCATTAGGGGTCATATGGTGTCCTAAGAGGTCATAAGGGTTCATGGGACACCATATGACCCCTATGGACACCATATGACCCCTAACGACGCCATCGGACCCCTTAAGATACCAAATCATGTCGTTAGGGGTCATATTGTGTCCTAAGGGGTCCTATGGTGTCCCAAGACACCATATGACCCCTATGGACACCATATGACCCCTAACGACACCATAGGACCCCTTGAGACACCAAATCATGTCGTTAGGGGTCATATTGTGTCTTACGGGGTCGTAGGACACAATATGACCCCTAACGACACAATTTGGTGTCTTAAGGGGTCTTATGGTGTCACAAGACACCATATGATCCCTAACGACACCAGAGGACCTCTTAAGACACCAAATCATAACATTAGGGGTCATATTATGTCTTACGGGATCGTAGGACACAATATGACCCCTAACGACATGATTTGGTGTCTTAAGGGGTCGAATGGTGTCGTTAGGGGTCATATGGTGTCCATAGGGGTCATCTGGTGTCCCATGAATCCTTATGACCTCTTAGGACACCATATGACCCCTAATGACACCATATTGGGTCGCTTTGGGTCATATTGTATCGTTAGGGGTCATATTGTGTCTTAAGGGGTCCTATGGTGTCCCAAGACACCATATGACCCCTAACGACACCAATAATATGATCCCTAATGATATGATTTGGTGTCTTAAGGGGTCCTATGGTGTTGTTAGGGGTCATATGGTGTCTTGGGACACCATAGGACCCCTTAAGACACCATATGACCCCTAATAACACCATATTGGGTCGCTTTGGGTCATATTGTGTTGTTAGGGGTCATATTGTGTCTTAAGGGGTCCTATGGTGTCCTAGGACACTATATGACCCCTATGGACACCATATGACCCCTAACGACACCATAGGACCCCTTAAGACACCAAATCATGTCGTTAGGGGTCATATTGTGTCCTACGACACAATATGACCCCTAACGACATGATTTGGTGTCTTAAGGGGTCCTATGGTGTCGTTAGGACCCCTTAGGACACAATATGACCCAAAGCGACCCAATATGGTGTCATTAGGGGTCATATGGTGTCCTAAGAGGTCATAAGGGTTCATGGGACACCATATGACCCCTATGGACACCATATGACCCCTAACGACACCATCGGACCCCTTAAGACACCAAATCATGTCGTTAGGGGTCATATTGTGTCCTAAGGGGTCCTATGGTGTCCCAAGACACCATATGACCCCTATGGACACCATATGACCCCTAACGACACCATAGGACCCCTTAAGACACCAAATCATGTCGTTAGGGGTCATATTGTGTTGACCCCTATGGACACCATAGGACCCCTAACGACACCATAGGACCCCTTAAGACACCAAATCATGTCGTTAGGGGTCATATTGTGTCCTACGACACAATATGACCCCTAACGACATGATTTGGTGTCTTAAGGGGTCCTATGGTGTCGTTAGGACCCCTTAGGACACAATATGACCCAAAGCGACCCAATATGGTGTCATTAGGGGTCATATGGTGTCCTAAGAGGTCATAAGGGTTCATGGGACACCATATGACCCCTATGGACACCATATGACCCCTAACGACACCATCGGACCCCTTAAGACACCAAATCATGTCGTTAGGGGTCATATTGTGTCCTAAGGGGTCCTATGGTGTCCCAAGACACCATATGACCCCTATGGACACCATATGACCCCTAACGACACCATAGGACCCTTAAGACACCAAATCATGTCGTTAGGGGTCATATTGTGTCTTACGAGGTCGTAGGACACAATATGACTCCTAACGACACAATTTGGTGTCTTAAGGGGTCTTATGGTGTCACAAGACACCATATGATCCCTAACGACATGATTTGGTGTCTTAAGGGGTCCGATGGTGTCGTTAGGGGTCATATGGTGTCCATAGGACACAATATGACCCCTAACGACATGATTTGGTGTCTTAAGGGGTCCGATGGTGTCGTTAGGGGTCATATGGTGTCCATAGGACACAATATGACCCCTAACGAGGACACAATATGACCCCTAACGACATGATTTGGTGTCTTAA